>NC_136975.1:28829206-29144206 GCF_032717465.1 Coenobita brevimanus
GTTAAACCGGGAGCTTTTCATTATTCTTGATCGCTCCATTATGATATCTTGAGTGAATACAGAAGACGAGAGGGTCTTTCTAGGGCATGAATGAGACAATGAGAAGGTCTTTGCTTGAGACGGCCAGAGTGGGACGTGATCGGAATGGAGTAGAACAGAGAACCAGAGATGCACATGATAGTGACTGAGTGGAACATGAGAGGGATATGAGAAAGTCAGAGTAAGCCTGACAAGAGACGGGAAGGAGGTGAGGGAAGTGAATGGGTGAGATGAGTAGAGGAAGAGGACGGGAGGTAAGAGGTGAAAGGGAAAGGAGAGATGAAAGGAGAGGGTGAGATAAGGTAAGAAGCCGGAGGAAAGAGAAGATAAGAGAAGAGAAAGAGAAGATGAGAGGAAAGGGGGGAGGAAGAGGGATGGGAGGAAAGGAGAGAGGGAGAGATGAGGGAAAGGAATATGCGAGTGGGGAGAAGGAAACGAGAGAGGGGGAGAGATTACAGGAAGGGAGAGTGAGATGGTAGGGGAGAGAGAGATATAAGGGAGAGGAAGGGGAAGTCGGTGTGGATGGGAGATGGGAGAGGTGAGGAAAATAGGAGAGGAGGAGGGATGTATGGGAAGAGGAAATTAGACGACAGGGGAAAGTGGGCGGAAGGGAGAGATATGAGGGGGAGAATACAGGAGGGGATGAGATGGTCGTGGAGAGGGAAAAGAGTGGTAGAGCGATAGACGAAAGGCTAGGGAGAGATAGGTGGGGAGGGGGAAATGGGAAAGGAGGGAGAGATGAGAGAAGAGGGTGAGATGAAAAAATGGGGGAGATAAGAAGCAGTGGGAGATGGGTGGGGAGGGGGAGATAAGTCGAAGGGAGCGAGGAGAGAGGAAAAGGAATTACCCTCCAGCAAAGAAAAAAAGTACGAACATATTAATATAAAAAATCAAGCGTAAAAATACTGATTTACACACACACACACACACACACACACACACACACACACACACACACACACACAACAGAGGAAATGTTGAAGAATAATCAGACATCAGTCAGAATGAGGAATGTTAGCGCACACAGTGAAGATAAGGTCTAGCAGGAAAGCTGCACACCAGGCGAAAAAAAAAAAAAGCAACCGAAAAACGAGAAAATCGTAAGAGAAAGTTAGGCATTAACCAAAGAAGCAAATTATGACACAGAAACATTTACAGCCTAAAGATGAGAACAAATTGTAGGAGAGTCAGAAATAAGATCTATATTAATACACACACACACACACACACATACACACACACACACGAGTGAGAGTAATCTATGGTGTGTAGGCCGCAGAGCTGATAACGTAGGCGACTTCCCACTGATAAGACACAGCAAACTAATGTGTACACTCCTACAGGTAAATGTGTGTGTGTGTGTGTGTGTGTGTGTGTGTGTGTGTGTGTGTGTGTGAAACCATGCATCCATCGGTTTATAAATTCTAACATTTCGTCAATTCTGCTTCAGGCATGTGGGCTCATCCTAAAGCGTAATATCAAAGAGTTATCGATGGAGAGAGCCAATTCTCCTTCAGTCTAGGATATTAACCACTAGACAGCAAGGAGAAGCTGAAATGATAGAGTAGAGTATTGGGGGAAGTTTTGTCCCAACTGGACACACATGCATTAAAATATTTAGCTGTTGTCAGTAGTTCATTTACGCCGTTTAGAAACCGTGTCAGAACTCTCCTGAAATTCTGTCAAGCTTATTACTGTTGTAATAAGTGGGTTGGAATCTCGGTTCATTAGTTGTTTTCTGCTAGGAGACTCATAAGTTGCATGAAATATTCTGATAATAGACACAAAAACTGTTAACATGAACTATACCATTATACTCATTATAAAAGCAAAGTGAATATATTATAAGCCTGAAGATGAAATTTGGGTATCAAATTAACCTTTCACATGTGATGATAGCTTATGAGTTTTATTCATGCTAATAAAGACGCTGTTTGGTCAGTTTTAGGAAAACCACTTGTATAGTAAATGGGTTGGACACACTCCGCACTAACCTTTAAACAGCATGAGCTCTTGTGTTATTGATGCTACCGTCAGACAGTTTTATTCAACTACTGTGTGTTGTGAAGAGGATTAATGATTTTTAGTCTGATCAGCAATATGTGAAAATACTTTAGCCAATACTATAATTTAAATATGAACTTTAAAAAGTTCTCAGAAAATTGCCAGAATATACCAGAGTATGGCTGATACTAATATACAGTTCGAGGATGGACTGAATAAATTCGTCAGAGGATGGCCGGTAGAAAGTGATCAGAGAGTGGTCAGAACAGAATATAAAAACAATGAGAATGCTGAGAATGAAATACGAGAATAACAAGGATGGTCGAAATGTGAGGATGGTGATAGGAATATATTAACAGTCGAAGGACGTCCATACTGAAGTAAAAAAAAAAAAAAAAGGCAAGGATAATCTATAAATTATATAAACAGAATAATTATGAGCAGAATAAAGGAGTCAGAGATGTGCAAAACAAAACAGTGTGAGGGACAAGCAGAAAAAGAAAAGAAAATAAAAAAAAAGACTTCCCAACAAGTGTTCTGAAAAAAGTTCGGAGAATCAGGGAGTTGTTTTCCGTAGCAAATGGTATACAGGGACTGTTATACATATTCATATACACACTTTGCACGCGTCGGGGAACACAGGTAAAATTTATTATACTGTACAGGTGATACAACCACAAGTCGTACATAGATACACACATGCGGGCGCGCGAGCACACCTGCACACATATGTATATAAAACACATACTCATACTCAGTGTGTGTGTGTGTGTGTGTGTGTGTGTGTGTGTGTGTGTGTGTGTGTGTGTGTGTGTGTGTGTTTAATGCATCATGCCATGTTAAAACTTATTTTATTTTTCAATTTACTGCACACAGACACACAACCATTATTACTAGGAAAACATAGACGCATCATGGGAAAAAATGTGAAACACACACACACACACATACACACACACAGACACATGAATACACAACACAAATGAACGAAACTAGCTACAAGGAACTGTGACTTGTGTAAATGTAACAAAGCTTACACACCTACCCACTCACCAACACTTACAGTATACCCAAAAACACACCCGCCCCCGTCCCCCAATACACACACACGCGTGAAGAACTGGAATAAGCACATCTAATACACTGACTAACCACAAATTTAAAAAAAAAAAAAAAAAAAACACACGGAGGAACAGGAAAAAAAAAAAAAACGTGGAAACACCTCAAGCCCACAAGAGTATATACACGAACGCACGAATACATTTTTTCCTTACAGATCCTTGAACCGGAGGACTCCATATATATATATATATATATATATATATATATATATATATATATATATATATATATATATTCTGCTGCCAGACGTCTGTATTCGTTATAGGCGAGTAACCAAGCAGTGAAGGGGGTTAATGAAGGCTGTATCCAACTGCTGCAGTTCGAAGTCTCCTTTGTTAAAGGAAAATTATCTAGAGGTGGAAAGAAAAAAATAAGAATTCCGGTATACGACTATATGCAGTAATGAGGCTTAGCACCAATATAAATGTATATAGCTATGTCTCTTGTATATCTGTGTCATCCATCCATCAATGTATCTATTTGTCTGTGCATTTATGTATGTATATACGTACACACACACACACACACACACACACACGTATATATATATATATATATATATATATATATATATATATATATATATATATATATATATATAGATCTATATATATGCTCCTCATGGGGCAATGTAGGATTGGATGATATATATATATATATATATATATATATATATATATATATATGAATCGGTAGAGCCTCTGTGGTACAGCGGTAGAGTGTGCGTTTCGTAGACGGGTGAGTCAGGGTTCGCGCCCCGCCAGGTTCATAAACCTTGGGAGTGTTCACTCGGCCACGTACTGCATTGGCGGACACCAGGGGTGCTGTGGTTGAACCAGTGTCGCTTACTATAAAGTAAGCTTGCACCCAGTCGGCTTGCGCGGGCCGATTACACTTGGTTCACGGACTACACACACATCCAAAGCCACTCCAACACTACAGTTACACTTACAAGCACTTCTCACCCTACATACAATCTCTACCAGACAGCCTAAGCCACTTGGTAGAGATACATTGGCTGTATCGTCCCTTCTTCGGTCGGGATAGGCCGGTCCTGCAGTGGACACTCAAACGGCTGATGAGATGAAATATATGAATCGGTAGAGTGGCGGCCTGCAATCGTAATGGACCAAGGATCGAATCCCGGATGGGGCAAGGAACAGTTTAGGGATTTTAATTTCCTAAAAACAGACTTTCCTGATCTACCAGATGACCCGCCGACATGTCATAAAAATAACCCCGTTAATACCAATACACCAGTCTTGTATGAGACAGCCCTTGCATGTATTCAAGATGGATGGTGGGTGTCAGCGCCGAAGTGGTGACATGTGGAGGTGTAGGAGGACTACTGGGCCTTGAGATAGGTCACTGCCCCCAAGAAATAGGTCATGAAGCCTTTGCCCAGAGTCGGACACATTAAATATATATATATATATATATATATATATATATATATATATATATATATATATATATATATATTGCCAGACGCCATAATCCCGTAAGGGGTGGCCATTTGACTTTGAGTTATTTGTTTTACAGGGAGGGCCACTAACCCTCCACCAACCCACTTGTTGACGCGTAGGGAGCACGTATGATTTGGTTATATGGTTACCACCCACCGTTGTAAATGGTTTCTTGGCTTACAGGAAACCATTTGGCTTGTCACTCAACGTAAAGCCACTTGTAAAGGAAAGAAAAGCAATAAGAAGTGACAGGAAAGATGGGAGAAATAGGAAAAGAGGAGGGCAGGCACAGAAAAAAAATGATAAAGGCTAAGGATGAAGTAGGCAGCACTACATCAAGTACATATATATATATATATATATATATATATATATATATATATATATATATATATATATATATATATATATATATATATGCGCCCGTTCAATGGAGAAGGAATGCAAGCAGAGAGCGCTTTGAACACTGAAGAAGCAATAGGAAAGAGATAACGATGCAACAGTGCAGAGATTCATGGGAGCCAGTAAGATGAGGAGAGTTAATGAGACGAAAATCCTTTGATTCCACCCTGTTAAGAAGAATTGTATGTGGGGAACCCCTCCCCCTCTAACACATTAAAGCTGCACTTGACACATGGATGGTTAAAAACCCTGTATAAAGTCTACAGCTGTGATGGGTTGCTGGGTATACTGTAGAGGGCACAGAGTCGGCTTAGCAAACTTAATCTCTTTGATGCAGATTTTTAGACGTGACATGATCTATCCATTATGAATTACCAGAGAATGAAGCCCCAAGTATGAACTGGATATTGTTAAATATTATAGGATACTCATGTGGAAAATTTGGGTAGGTTGAAAGATTTGAACTGAGCTTTTGATGCATTAATAACAATAAGGGTACTTTTACCTCAATCAGAAAAATGAGCCAAGCCAGAAATTAGGTGTGTCATGGCCTAAGACCGTGTTCGTTCACGTAACTGCTGAGATGGCTGCTGCCAGAAGTGAATGGAAAGGTGAAGGTTGGAGTCATCAGTGTATGAGTGGATAGGGTTAAATGTTCAGCTTAGGTCATTAAAGAATACGTGGAAGAGAGTTGGTGACAGGACAGAACTCCGAAAAAACACCACTATTGACAGATCTAGAAGGAGATCGGTGGCCGTCTACAACAGCAGCTATAAAGTGACCATAAAGGAACCTAAAGATGAAGGCACAAATAGAAGAATAGAAACCGTAAGAGACTGGTCTGGAAAGTAAAGATTTATGTCAGATTTGATTTAAAACCTTTGAAATGTCAAGTGCAACGGCACATATTTCGTCAAAGACCCATAAGATGGAGGACCATGGATCTGAAAGGAAGGTGAGAAACTCACCAATGAACCCATACTGACGATCGGAAAAAAGATAATGATAGGGAAGGTGCTTTAACTTTTTTTTTTTTTTTTGTATTTCGCCCTAGGAGTAGATCAAACAATTTTAGAGATGCAGGATGTTAAAGTAACTGGACGATAGTGAGGGCTAGGATCGGTCACTCTTTGGGACAGGCTGGATAAAAGCAAACTTCTTGCAAAACGGAATGGTACAAGTCGACAGACAAAGGCGAAAAAATTTACCTAGGCAAAGTGAAATTAAAGAAGCACAGTTCATGAGAACTGTGGGAGGGACCCCATCGGGCCCGTATGCCTTGCTTGTAATGAGGTCAGTAAGGGCAGAAAGTACATCAACTTAAGATATTTTAACGTAAATCATAAGAAAGTCAGAGGGGGAAAGAGATGAAGGAACAACACCAGACTCATCTAAGGCAGCACTTGAGAAGAAAGTATGAACAAAGAGTTCTACTTTTTCTGTAGAAGAAACTACTACAGAGCCATCAGAACGGAAAGGAGGAGGAAAGGAGGATAAGGTAAAGTTGTTAGAAAGATTTTTGGCAAGGTGCCAGAAGGAGTGAAGAAGTTTGAATTGGAAAGTTCAGAGCTTTTAGTATGAATGAAATAATTATCAGCAAAGTTAAGAACAGACTATGCCTGACTCCACACAGAAACATAAAAGAGTTGGTACCTTGATTGTAGCACTTCTCCTTGTTGTGAACAGCTTTAGAACATTTGTGATTTAAACATTTTTTTTTTTTGCAATGGTCAAAGGATATGAGAAAAGAATGTATGACTACATGTTGAAAAGAATAACCTCTGTGATGCGTGAAATACACTAAGATAGCCCTCGGTCAAGGAAACAATATTCATTCCACGGAAAATCTAAGGAGTACTGCCTGAAAAAGGAGAAACTGAGAGAAAGCTTTCCATCTTAGAAGTAAGAGTCAAAGAATTTTTTATAATCAGCAGAGCAAGGGTAGAAGCACACAAACCATGTATATTTTATAAGAGAATGACAGCATAGCCAAAGCAATAATGTAGAGAATGCAGATGATTAAAGTTCAGAACAAGAGAGCAAGATATGTTGTGGTGTACATACAAACAACAGCCACCCTAGGCTTTCAAGTGAGTATAGTGTAGTAGGATACAGAGAAAGATTTGCTATCATCACCCCAGACAGCTGAGTCTCAGTGAGGAAGAGAAGATGAGGTTTAGAGGAAGAGAGGTGGTGTTCAACAGAGAGAAAATTAGAGGAAAGGTTACTAATGTTGCAGAAATGAATAAAGAATGAGTCTGACAATGGTTCTATGCATCTCACTTGGTCGTCAGTGGGAGTGGGGTGGATGGTGGAAGCATTTACAGTCCTTTCTTCCCTGGAGGCTCTGATACCGGGTGTTGAGACGTCATTTTTACAAGTTTTTTAACAGGAAGTGTCGTGAGTAATGCGCATGTAACTTGATGAGATAGTTAGAGAAAAATGTGTTACTGAAACATTGAAAATGTTCAGCAAACAGATATGGTCAGAAGCTTGTCCTGAGGATTGCTGAAATGGGAGCTCCAGATCTCCCTGTCACCAGCTTTCCTTACTATTCTGGATACATACTTAAAAGCCTGTTCTCTGAGTGTGTCTTACATATTTTGTATGTTACCACTTTGGCACTAATGCCCAATATCCATATCATTCAGAAGTGGTGTGATTGTATAATTGAGGGTGTTTTAATCACCCAATGGGTTTTGTAGAAGTTCAGAAATGTCAACTTACAACGAATTCAAGTCATCCTACTGTTCTCTGTTCCAGCTATGATTGAATTCGCATCCTTTCAACAGTGATCATTTCTTTATTTCCATTATTCCTTAATACTAGGTCGAATCCGTGTCAAAACTTAATTATGTTGTTGCTTATCTAATCACCAGTTTTCAAGAGTTGGAATCTGGCTACATTAGGTCTGAACCACAGAAGTGCAAACAAAATATTAACCGGGGGTGTAGGCAACATCACTGGGGGCAGGCAGGGTTGGCAAGTTGGGTGGGTGGATGTGCAGGTGGGGAGAATAGATGGATGGGTCGGTGGGAGGATTGCTTAGTAAATAGTGGGAAAATAGATCCATGGAGATGAGAGCCATGTGATTATGTCCACGGTAGGAACAGATCCATGTAGGATAATGGGTCTATGAGGAATATGTCCCTGGGTAAAAGAACCTCAGTAGGTATAACTCCATGGAAGAAATAGGTTCATGGGACAATATAGGTTCCTGTGCAGGTTCGATGCTTTCTCCATGGGGAGAACATAGGTCCATGAAGGGAAAAGAGGCCATGAGGGAAAATAGGTTCGTGAGGAAAATAAGTCCAATGTGAAAATAGGTTGCAGATTAGAAGAGTAGGTCCAAGGGAGAAAATACGTCTATGCGAGGAAAATAGACGACAGTGAAAATATGTAGCCTACAGGGTGGAAAATATGCCCATTGGGAAAAGAGGTTCATTGGTAAATTAGATCTATGAAAAAAACAGGTTCATTTGGAAAGTATCTCCAAAAACGAAAGTAGATCCAGAAGGGAAATAAGTCTATGGGGAAAATAAAATCAAAGGGGTCCAAGGGGGTATTAATACATGGGGGAAAATGCTGTAGCTCCAAAGAGGAAAACAGGTCCATGGAAGAAATTACACTAACAATGGAGGAGGTCCCTGGGGGAGAATAGGCGGGTGGCTGTTGACACCTACGAGGATAGCCGGAGAAAGTTTATGTTCTAATCTACCCTGAAATGTACTGGACGATGGTAGCAGTCTCGGGCCTCTCGACCTCTACGAGATTAATGTGAGTTTGACTTTTATCATCTTCTAAGGATAGGACAATCCTAATATTCCCGTAGTTTTTGTTCTTCCTGCAGAGACAAATCTTGATTACGACAGGAATCTAATAATAAGTATGTTAACGAACCTGGCCCCTGATCCTGATAGGTGGAGAGTTCATATTATTGAGCTGATAATCCTGATATCGCTACTTGAATCCCAGTGTATCCAGGAGGGATGTTATGGGAGCGGTGACCTGCCTTACATTGTGTCGCACATTGATATACTGTAGGTAAGGGACATTTGAAGAATTCAGTGAGCCATCTAACTTTCTACTCCATCCAGTTAGATCTCCACCACCAGCTAAGATTAAACCCTGGTTCACTCGAACTTGAGAGGGGTGCTCTTTCCAGTCAACCATCGGTGTTTGTCTCAATATGTATGTATGTATGTATATATGTATTAGAGACTTAACCCTTTACTTCAAGTACATCTTAGTCATTTTTTTTTACATAATCAGACGATTTATTTAACGTTGGAAAGCCTCTCGCAGGGAAGAGGTTAGACAGTCCACTAAACCCCCAGAATTTAAATAATAATTATAATGCTAGTTAAAATCACCAGACCTTAGGAAGTAAAAATTAGTCATTTTCAGGCCTCTTGCTAATACATCATCAGACCCAAGAAAACTATTTACAGCGAACATAAACAAAAACACATACAAGTTCATGAAAATATTCCGGACGAGTTAAACTTCCTGAAGAAAAAAAAAAAAAACGTTCTAACTATATTTCATCCGTCCTTTAGACAAAAAAAAAAAAAAAGCAAAATAGGGAAGGGAGACGGAAACAGGAAAAAAATAGAGAAAAGGGGAAAAGAGGGAGAGGAAAGAAGGCTATCGGAAAGAAAAATTGGGAAGGAGATATATAAGCAATTGAATAAGATGAAGTAAAATTTTCGTTTGTTCTTGGTACCGACAAACGAGTTTATTCAACTTACTGAAGACTTCTTATACTGAGAATGAGTCATGCTTAGTTCCCGTACCTAGAAAAGTCTCATGTAAACTGACTAAAATCAATAGGAGTCACTAAGAATATAATTAAAAAGACGTCATTGAGGTGAAGAGATCAAGAGGGAGATAAAGAAACTGAAAGGGAATAGAGGGAGGAAGGAATGGGACAAGAGAGACGAACGGAGGATTAGGAAGTAGAGAGAGAGAGAGCAAAAAACAAGGGAAGAAAATGAAAGCCCCCTTTCGCGCGAGTGCGTGTGTGTGTGTGTGTGTGTGTGTGTGTCGGAGAGAGAGAGAGAGAGAGAGAGAGAGAGAGAGAGGTGAAAAGAAAAAAGTAGGAAAAGAAGGAGAAGTCTGCAAAGGAGAGAGAAAAAAGAGGTTATGCAAATAAAAGAGGGAAAACTAACAAATACTTACCCTCTTTTCTTTCTCCCATCCATTCTTTCTCAGTCCCTCTTTTTCACTCCCTCTCTCTTGCCTATCCAGTTCTAGTACAGATTTACAATACCCTAATTTTTATTGAGAAGGAGGAGTTTTATGAGAGAGAGAGAGAGAGAGAGAGAGAGAGAGAGAGAGAAATGGTCAGAATGGGGAGAACAATGGGTAAAGTGAGAAAAAGGATAGAATGGGGAGGAGAGTAAGGACATAAGGATGGGGAGGGAAGGGTGGAAGAGACAAAGGGGAAGACTGGCAGAAGGTAGTGGGTGGTAGTAGTGATGTGTGTGTGTGTGTGTGTGTGTGTGTGTGTGTGTGTGTGTGTGTGTGTGTGTGTGTGTGTGTGTGTGTGTGTGTAACTCACTCTTTGTGCATGTATGTGTGAAGATAAAGCAGATGTGTGTATATACCCTATACGTATGTGTGTAGACAGTGGAATGCAAAATTGACATCACCCTCTTGCATAACACCTCCCACCTCCCACTTCCTATCCTTATTGCTACCTACTACCTTCCATTCCTTTACTCTTCCCACAATATTTCTTCTCCTCACCCCTATTCTTTCTGCTCCTCTCCTCTCCCCTCTCAACCCCGACACTGCCTTCTTTCTTTCCTCTCTCTAGTTCCTTATCCTCTACAAACTTTTCACTTCTTACCCCCCTCACTCCCCCAAGTCTTTTCCATGCCCCTCCCACCAATCCCTTCCCTTTGTACATTTCTGACTCCTCCACTGTATATACCCACCTCTATTCCCCTGCCCCCCCCCACTCGACCCCAACATCTCAAAAACCCCCTCCCTCCACTCTCATTATTCTCCTGCTGTATTTTTTCTACATCTTTCCCATTTCTCCCCCTACCTCCTCTTCCATATCTAACTACATCCCAACTTCCTTCCATCTTCTCTCCCTCCCCTCCCCTCCCCTTCCTTCCTTTCTTCCTCTTTCCACTTCCCTCCCCTCCCCACATCCCTACCATCCTCCTCCTCCTCCTCTTCCTCCTCCTCTCCAAGCCTGAAAACAAAATAATGATTACAAATGGTAGTTAAGTATGCAATAGCCGTATCGATAATTCACCAATAACCAGTGGGAAGGACATTGACGAATTGGAGAATAATGCCGGTGATAACTTATTGCCGACTGCTGTGCAATTTCGTTCAGCTATAATTTGGCATGAACACAAGGTGCCCCTCCCTTCCCCTTTCCTCCCCACTGCTCCTAATTTCCCTCCTCCCCACTTCTAGATTCCTTTTCTTGTCTGGAGTCGGCGTAAATTGCGATCAGGTGGGAGGGACAGAGAATAGAAGTGTGAAGGGAGTTGCATGAGAAAACTTGATAAAATAAAGGGGGATAAGGAATGGGACACAATGTGAGGGACGGTGAGGGCTACTATATGTGGCGAGAGAGAGGATAGGAGGTGTGAGCTGAAGGAGGGAAGAGAGTGTTAGTTTAGTAAGACAGAGGATAGTGCAAGAGGCAAAGTAACGAGTGAGGACGAAGCCCTCACGAGTTTCTCGTCAAGTAGTGGCAGCGGGCCAACCCGGCCTGGCCCAACTCGGCTCAACCGTAACGCTTTTGAGAAGCTTATATCTCAGCAACCACAGGGCCGATCACTGCGTGGTTTGCACCACACATATGATAGCCCCATTCATTAAGATTTGTTTTTGACAGGTTTCATCACACCCTGGCGGTGCACGTGGCACGTGGCACGCCCCAAGTGCAGTATGTCGAAAATCTTCAACAGAGGGTCAGAGGCCAAACGGTTTGTCGTAAAGGCATGAAACTTGGAAGGTACTGTAGATAGCCATCAACATACTCAAGGCATCCTCAGGGTGTTAGGCGAAATTTCAATGCTTTCGGATTTAAGTGGCCTCGCTCATACCTCACCGACAAAGGCGTTTTACTGGTGTTAGGTGTGGGGTTAAGGTTAGGTGGGGAAGTGAAAGGAAGGCGGTGTAAACTGAAAATGAGATGTGGGTGAGTGGGATGAGGGTTGGGCTTAAGTAATGAAGAGATTGTGGGAACGAGACAAGGTGTGAGGGGCAGTTGGGGATAAGCGGTGGGGGGAGAGGATAGAGGAATGAAAAGAGGCAACTGTGGGAACTGGGTTACGTGGAAGAGATTGGGATACAAAAAAAGTGAGACGGAGGGTGAGGAAGGACTGGAGGAAGAAAGGTTGGTAAGAAAGGAAAAGGAAAGAAAGGTATAGGATGACGAGGGAGAAGGACAAGGGAGGAAATGAAGAGAGCTAGTTGAGGGGGAAAGATGGGGTTAAGGAGGGAGAAGTGAGAAAGGTAGGGATAAGGAGGGAGAGGAGGGAGAGAAACCGGTTGAAGAGGACAGAGGCAAGGAGGTTGGATGAGCAGGACAGAGAAGAGAGATAGATGAAAGAAAGCTAGAGAAGAAGAAGACAGTTGAGTGGAAAGAGGGGAGGTGGACGCATAGAAATGAAGCTGAAAGAGAGAAAATTGTGGATTCTGCTGTAAAAAACAGTGGAAAAGATGATGAACAAGGAGAAGTGGAAGAGAAGTAGGTGATCTTAATGGAGGTCGCCATTAATCTGGTGAATGAATTTTTTAAAAATTTGTTTTTCCTGCCTCCGTTCTCTTACTTGTAAATATATCCATCTCTCTCTCTCTCTCTCTCTCTGTATATATATATATATATATATATATATATATATATATATACTCGGGGAAGGCGGTGGCAGAATCGACAGAGAGGCAGCCTGCAGTCCTAATGGGCCCAGGTTCGAATCCCGGCTGGGGCAGGGAACGGTTTCAGGATTTGAATTTCTTAAAATGCAGACTTTCTGATCTACCGATAACCCGCCGACATGTCCTAAAAGTACCCTCGCTAATTCCAATACACCAGACCTGTATGAGACAGCCCTAGCATGTATTCAATATGGATGGTGGGTGTTAGAGCCGAAGTGGTAGCATGTGGAGATGTTGGAGGACTACTGGGCCCCAAGGAGGACTACTGGGACTTGGGAATAGGCCCTGAAGCCTTTGCCTAGAGTGGGACACATAATATATATATATATATATATATATATATATATATATATATATATATATATATATATATATATATATATATATATATATATATATATATACTGTATACACACACACACACACACACATATATATATATATATATATATATATATATATATATATATATATATATATATATATATATATATATATATATATATATATATATATATATATATATATATATATATATATATATATATATATATATATATAAATATATATATATATATATATATATATATATATATATATATATATATATATATATATATATATATATATATATATACATTAATATCTATCGATCTATAAATATAATTATACATATACATATACATACATACATATAGAGAAAGAGAGAGAGAGAGAGTGAGAGAGAGAGAGCCTCCGTGGTACAGTGGTAAAGTGTGCGTGTTCATACACTGAAGATTCGCGCCCCACCAGGGTAATAAACTTTGGGAGCGTTCTTCTGGCCAAGTACTGCATTGGCGGACACAAGGGGTGCCGTGGTTGAACCAGTGCCGCATACTATAAAGTATGCTTGCACCCAGTCGGCTTGCGAGGCCCGATTACACTTGGTTCACAGACTACACACACATCGAAAGCCACTCCAACACAACAGTTACACTTACAAGCACTTCTCACTTCTGAGGCGGTGGCTCAGTCGGTAGAGAGGTGGTCTGCAGTCCTACCGGACCCAGGTTCAAATCACCGCTGAGGCAGGGAACAGTTTAACCCACCCCATCCCGACGACGTATGAGTACGTTGCAACGATTTGCATTTGCCAGTCTCGGCGACGTACCAGTACGTCGTGCAATTGCAAGGTCCCTAATTTGCACAATTTTCAATTTTCCCACGTGATTTTTCGTATGTATACACGGGACACCTTCCTCTATTCCTGTACAAGATACCAAGCAGAGACAATGCCTTACACTTCATAACCTCCCCCCTCCCCCCCTCACGCCATTGTCTTGGCAAAGGACCTGTTACCAGTGACCTGGCTAGTAAAGTTATTCAGGGCCAGAGTGATTCCCCAATTGATGACAATGTGGAGGACAATGTTTACATAGCATTAGAAGAAGAAACAGCCAGAAATAATGATCAGGTAATGTGGCAAAAATAGGTCAGGTATTGTGATTAGTTAGTGAGTGAAACAATGCTTATAATGCCTTTATTACTGCTTGAAAACCAATATACTCTCATACTACATATACATTCGTACCAAGTAAATAAATAAATACCGTTTATGAGTGGATAAAATAGTTACCCTCCCATAGAACTCGTTTTCTTTGGTGCCAGCATGTTAGAAAACCCACTCAGGTAAGGAGGAACTCCTACCTGGATTGGGCACTTTAAACCTCAGGTGAGCGATTTCTCTATGAATTTTCGATGTTTCTCACCAAAAGCGAAGGTTTTAGCCAAAAAAAAATTTTTTGAAAATACCTCGGGACTGGGGGATGTCGGAGGTGCGGAAAACCTCGGGACGTGACGGGTTAAGGATTTGAATTTAATAAAAACAGACTTTACTGATCTACCAGAAGACCGGCCGACATGTTGTAAAAATACCCCTGCTAATACCAGTACACCAGTCCTGTATGAGACAGCCCTAGCATGTATTCAATATGGACGGTGGGTGTTAGCGCCGAAGTGGTGACATGTAGAGGTGTATGGTATGTAGGAGGATAACTGGGCCTTGGGAGCAGGCTGTGAAGCCTATGCCCAGAATTGTCCTCCAAATAACCCACAAAAGTCTAATTATTACAGATATTCTACTAGACAGCCTAAGCCACTTAGTGGAGATACATTGGCTGTATCGTCCCCACTTTGGTTGGGATAGGCCGGTCCCGCAGTAGATACTCAAATGGCTGATGATGATATATATAGAGAGAGATAGATAGATAGATAGTAATGTATATATATATATATATATATATATATATATATATATATATATATAAAATCATCATCCAGACCTCCTTTCCAACCCTAGGGCAGGCCATATCACGCTGAGTGCACCACTTCTCTCATATATATATATATATATATCAAAGTAATAGGAAGATTGTTGGATGTAAGAGTTCTGAGAGGGGAGGGTGGAGGTATGTCTAACCACTACCTGGTGGAGGGAAAGTTAAGAGTAGGTAAGAGATGGGTGAGAGCTAGGAGGGTTAGGTGTGGCAGGGAGGTTTTGAAAGTGAGTGAGTTAGATAAAAGAGAGAAAAAGACAGAGTATCAGGAGAAATTGAAAGATGAGTGGAACGCAGTGAAAGATCGGGAAAATGGCAGTGTGGAGGAGGAATGGCAGTTGTTTAAGAGTCCTGTCGTGGGGCATGCAGAAGAGGTGTGTGGTGTGAGACGTGTGGGTGGTGGTGTAAGAAAAGGAAGTGAATGGTGGTGCGAGGAAGTAAGTATGGCTGTTGCTGAGAAGAGATGTGCATATGAAGTGTGGCTGCAGAGGAAGGATGAGATGTCATATGAAAGGTATAAGGAAAAGAGGAATAGGGCGAGAAGGGCTGTGCGTTATGTTAAAGTGGCAGCAGATGAGAGGTGGGGTAGGCGGCTGACAGAATTTTCAACAGAATAAGAAAATGTTTTGGAAGGAGGTGCAAAGGGTGTGAAAGGGAGAGTCTGGGAAGGAAGAACGAATAAAAGCAGAGGATGGAAGGATGTTAATTGAGATGGATGCAGTAAGGAAGAGATGAACAGAGTATGTTGAAAGATTGTTAAATGTAGAGGAGGAGAGGGTGGCTGAGATTGTGGCGGATGGAAGGGTGCAAGGAATAAATGTGTTGGGAGAGTTGAATAATTCTTTGATCATGAAGGAGGAAGTGGAGAAGGCAGTAAAGGAGATGAAAACAGGGAAAGCTGCATGTATGGATGGGTGTGCTGTGGAATGCCTGAAGGGTGGTGGAGTGACTATTGTTGACTGGTTAGTAAGATTGTTGAATGTGTGCTTTGTGAAAGGTATGGTGCCAATTGACTGGGCAAGTGCTTGTGTGGTCCCGTTGTATAAAGGCAAGGGTGATAAGTATGAATGTACTAGCTTTAGAGGTATAAGTCTGTTGAGTGTTGTAGGTAAGGTGTATGGTTGAGTGTTAATTATGAGAGTTAGAGAGGGTACGGAGGGAGTGATTGGTGATGAGCAGTGTTGCAATAGGAGAGGGAGGGGATGCGTGGACCAGGTGTCTGCTGTGAGACAAGTGTGCGAAAAGTATTTAGCGAAAGGCAGGGATGTGTTTTGGGCATTTATGGATTTAGAGAAAGCATATGATAGAACTGATAGGGAGGCTTTGTGGACTGTTTTAAGATTGTATGGACTTGATGGTAGGTTACTAAAAGGGGTGAAAAGTTTTTATGTAAATAGCAGAGCGTGTGTAAGAGTGGGAAATGCTGTGAGTGATTGGTTTCCCGTGAGAGTGGGGCTGCGACAGGGATGTGTGATGTCGCCTTGGTTGTTTAATATCTACATCTATGGTGTTGTAAGGGAGGTGAATGCGAGAGTTTTAGGTGGAGGTCTGAGTCTGGTGAATGTTGATGGTGGAGAGTGGAATCTGAAGCAGCTGCTGTTTGCAGATGATACTGCACTGGTGGCTAATTCACAGGAGAGATTGAGACAGTTGGTAGAGGAGTTTGGAAGGGTGTGTGAAAGGAGGAAATTGAAAGTAAATGAGAATAAGAGTAAAGTGATGAAGTGTACGAGGTTGGTAGATGGTAGGGGGATGAATATAGTTTTGAATGGCGAGTTCCTTGAGGAGGTAGAGTGTTTCAAATATCTATGGTCACATGCTGCTGTGGTTGGAAGAATAGATGCAGAAGTGAAGTTTAGAATAAATGAAGTAGGAAAGGTGCTGGGAGGAATGAAAAAAGTGTTTAGATGTCATTCGCTTAGAATGGATGTAAAGAGAAGGCTGTATGAGGGTGTTGTGGTACCGACTGCGTTAAATGGGGCTGAAACATGGAATATGGGTGTAGTAGAGAGGAAAAGTTTGAATGTAATGGAGATGAGGTGTCTGAGGAGTATGTGTGGAGTGACGCGTATGGATCGAGTGCAAAATGATGAAGTGCAAAGGAGAACTGGGGTTGCTCGGGAGATGGCTGGTAGAGTTGAGCAGAGGGTGTTGTGATGGTTTGGGCATATGGAGAGAATGGATAATGAGCGATTGGTGAAAAAGATAACTAGATCTGATGTGAGAGGTGTAAGGCTGAGAGGAAGACCAAGAATAGGATGGATGGACAGTGTGAAGAGAGCGCTGGATGCGAGCAAGGAAGAGTGGCTGTGCGTGACAGAAATAAATGGAGAGAAATTGTGAATGAATTAGTGATGAAGCAGCCCTGAGGGGATATTCTCCCGCATTTGGTCTGATCAGCTAGTCAGGTCAGGTGCGGGTAAGGGGATGGGTCTGTTATGATGTGGCAGGGGTAAACCAGTTCTGCTGTCGGGCCCTGCTGCGGATGTCACTGATTGCATTGCGCAATTGACCCTTGTGTGGTGTGGTGCGGTGAGGATCTGTCCGTTCTCCCCTTTGGGGCTAAGATGCGAATGTATATTTAAATGAATGAGTAAATGGGGAGTGTGTCGTCCTGTCTCGGCTACCTCCCTTTCCTTGGGGGAAGCAGCCTATATATATATATATATATATATATATATATATATATATATATATATATATATATATATATATATATATATATATATATATATATATATATATATATATAAACATATATATATATATATATATATATATATATATATATATGTGTGTGTGTGTGTGTGTGTGTGTGTGTGTGTGTGTGTGTGAAGGATATTGAATGATTCGTAATGCCTCTGCACGTTAAAGTGTCTCTCATAAACTGAGTAAAATCGTACTGTAACGGTAAGATGAGTATAAAAGGCCACGTTGTGGTAAAAGGCAAACCACCTGACTTAGATGACGCACTTTGTATCGTATGTTACTTCTGCTACCAGGAGACGACTTTACTATGCTTACAAGAAACTTTCGGACTGGGGAAGTTGATACAACATTTTCTCTACTTTAAAGACGAGAGATACAAGTATTTCCTGTCTATCTATCTATCAAATGAGTTATTTGATTTATTTGGGAATGAGTTATTTCAGAGGAGCATGTAGAGTTACATGGAGTATCAGAATGACATGAGGAAGTGAAGGAACTTTGTAGTGTGGATGTGGATGTGACAGAAAGCGTTGGGAGATATACACTGAGGTGGTTTGGCCATATAGAGAGGATGGAGAGCGAAAGAGTAACGAGGAGAGTGTATTTGAGTAATGTGGAGTGGAGGAGAGGGAGGGGGAGACCGAGGATGAGATGAAGGGATGGAGTGGAGAGGTATATGATTGAGGGGTGTGTGAGATGGGGAGAGGGCAGTGAAATGGCTGGGGACAGGGTGACATGGAGGCGATTTGTTTGTAGTGTTTGTAGCCACCCCTTACGGGATTACAGAGCCTGGCAATATAGGTAGAACTGTTTCCTAAGCTGACAAAATCGCCTGGAGACAGCAAGAATATGAAATGAAATACGTCTTCGTAGTGAAGGTGTTAATCAACTGCCTGGCCTCACCTGCACCCACAAGAACATGGACAGGTTGTATTCTCCTTGGTTTGTTTGATTTCGTAACATCTTATCAGCGATGTATTTTGTTTATTACATGTTAACCCTTTCAATCCATGGGCTTCTTCTGTCTGAAATCTAACTTCTAGTCTTGCTGTTTCTACCAGGCGATTCTATTAAGCTTAAAAAGAGCGGCCTGGTAATGATGTAGTAAACGAAGACTGAGTTTAGTCCCTCTCGTTCAAAAACATTCTCATTAATATGAGTCAATTAGTCATGGATATGCAAGAAAGAAATATATAATGTCATCGGAATAAAGCGGTTAATATCATCTTATATGTTACTGCTAAAAATTTTGACGATAGTAAAGAGATTAATATCAAGATGTCAAGTACAAAGTAAATCGATAGGAAGAAAATTGTTTTGAAGTTCCCTATACGAACGAGAATAAGATTTACTGGCGCTATATCAACTGCTGTTTGCCTCTCCTTTATAAATAAATAAATATGCATAGAGATAGATGACCGATATATGAATATCTATCTATCTATGTATCTATCTATTCTATCTATCTATGTATTTATATCTATATATATCTGTCTATATCTTTATCTATCTATCTATCTATCTATCTATCTCTATCTATCTATCTATATAATAGAGAGAGAGAGAGAGAGAGAGAGATCACACCCTTCACAACGAGGACGTATTATACCATATTGTTTCCTTCCATTGACGATTTTACTCTGCTTAGAATTTCTCCTTCTCTCCGTTATCTCCTTTGCCAACTCTTAAATCTCTCATCTCTCTGTCCTGTGTATCTTTCTCTTTCATTTTTTTAACCCCCTCTTCTCCCCTTCCTAAGAGCTTTTCTCTCCAACTTTCACGTAATGTTAACTTTCATTTCAACTGTCGTCCAGTTCTCCTCTTCCTCCCTCCTTTCCCTCTCCCCCCCCTCTCTCTCAGTTATGGAGTTACAAAAATTCACCGCTTTTCTTTTTAGGACAACGAATCCCTGTTTATTACATTCATCCTACGGCAGACAAATATAGTTGGCTTAGGAGATATCTTTAGCAGTGAAAGGGTTTCATTAAATCTCCTTGGCATCTTCAGTATGCTTACGCCTTGTATGTTTCAAGTGTTGTTATAACTAAACGATTTTTTTCGACTTTAGGAAGATTTTTAACAATCATGTGTCTAATTTTTCCCTGTGATAATGATGATAATAAAAATAATAATATTAATATTAACTAGAAGCCATCTCAAGGTGGAATCTCACCACCGGCGCAGCAGGAAAGTTTTTCCTTGGCACATAATTTTGCACCTCTATTTCTGATTTGACGCAAATTCAGGATGTAAAACACACGCAAACAAAGCCAGCCAACCAACTTCACAACTGAAAACATTACCACTCCTCTCGCTTCACAACGCCGGTGGTAAGCGAGCGGAGTGGCAAGGTTTTCAGTTGTGAGGTTGGCTGGCTGGCTTTTTGTGTGCGGGTAAACAAGACATCTCATGACCGGTTTGAGCTATCGACATGAAACTTTCAGGGTATCAAGATATGGAAAAAATCTTCGACGATTTCGAAAATTGGCACTCGGGGTCAAGGTCAAGGTCACCAAAGGTTAACTAGCTGACCTTCAGCTGCCATTTTGGTGACTTTGACCTTAACCACGAGTGCCCATTTTCAAACTCGTCCAAGATTTTTGCCGTATCTTGATACCCTGAAAGTTTCATGTTGATAGCCCAAGCCGTTCATGAGATATCTTGTTTACCCGCACACAAAACAAGGCAGACAGCCTCAACTGAAAACAGTACAACTCCGCTCGCTTCGCAACGAGGGAGGTAATACAGTATTAATGGTGATGATGACGATAAACGACAGTAACAATAACAACAACAACAACAACAACAATACTAATATTAATTATGATGACTGATGATGATGATGATGGTGATGATAAAAACAACAAAAACGACAACAACAACAACAACAATAATATTAATAATAATAATAATAATAATAATAATAACAATAATAATAATAATAATGATAATAATCGTTGTCGTTCCCTTCTCCGTCTTCATCGAAATTTCTTTTGCCACGTAGTATACATACCTGTATTGATCCTGTAGCTCAACCTTTCTCTCATTTGCTAACATAATTTCAACCTGTAGGCGAAGTGTGTGAGTCAGGTACTTACATAAACGTCTTCCTCCTCTAAATAGCTCTATTACTCAAACAATAAGGCTTAACAAAAAGACTTAACTTACCGGTACGCTTAGTCGAATGAAACCTAATGCACTACGGAATTGCAACTGATTATTGAAATTACTCTTAACTATCTTATTCTCGCTTAACTATTTCAATCTTATGTGATCAGACTCAGCCCTAAAGTGCTGCACTTAGCGTGGTACGTGAAAGGAAGAAATGTGCATTATGCATTGGCTGGATAAATAATATTATAATCTATCTCTTTATCTTTTCTGAGAGAGAGAGAGAGAGAGAGAGAGAGAGAGAGAGAGAAACCTTATCACCCCAATGTCGCCAACTCAATAACCCCAACACAATCAGTGTACTCACTGTCATCGCACCAAAACTTAACACAAATCCTCACTGCCATCATCATTTCATTCTTGAAAAAGACTAAATGCAACCCATTCATTTCGTGGAAGTACCAAGGCATTTGATTCTTGTCACCAAAAGACAATAATTTTAAGTTCTGGGAAGACATCTAGTAGTGAAGAAGAGAATGAACGGTAGACCATTTCTAACTTTTTCAGCATGAAAAGTCTCTGATATGCTGATTAACCAATTCTGTAGGCTGCAATATAAAATCAAAAATAGGTGTCTGTATCACAAATGTGGAACGTGATCGAGCGTGTGATGTTATATTTTTTACTCTTTTTCTATTATATATATATATATATATATATATATATATATATATATATATATATATATATATATATATATATATATATATATAAGTACCGGTACTTGGTACTGTTGAAAGGCAATTTTTATAAGTTTCAAAGTTGATACAACATGCCATGATTGGTCTAATAGCTGTGGAAAAAGCAAAGGTCTGGCTCTCTCTTCTTGCTTAGTGGAAATGCTTTTGGCGCTTTCCTTCTTCTTTTTCCTTTTATTTATTTATTTATCTATTTATTTTTTTATTTTCTTTTCAGTCTGTTCAAACTGAAAGGCAATTTTCACGACAATTTGAAAATGATATGACGTGACGCAATGGGTGTCACTAGCTGAGAATGAAAGTCTGTGTGCCCCTCAAGCAGGGAAATTTTTAGAATCCATATAAATCAAGTGCACAGTATATAAAGCCTACTACAAAAATCTGCAGGACTAATCTCCTTGAAATCACAGAATGTTTACAAATATTATTATCTTTGTTTCCATACCTTTACTGAGTCCAAAACGACCAATTCTAACCAGAAAGTCGAAAAAATGATTTTCACATTTTTTCGCGTATAGCGATTCCGACAATATCGCGCCGTCGCGTAGTGCACTATTACCATTTTTTTTTCTTGTCGGGGGGGTTACTTTTCTGACTCACCCTGGACTTTCCCCAACCTAATGTAAAAAGAATGAGGTCGATATGTATTACAGTTCTCGTGAAGAAAACGACATTCCTTAGCTAGAATTTCCACTGCTTTTTCCTCCAGCCCTCTTGAATTTAGGCACGAGTTTCCACAAGCCTCTATATTAGTTATCAACAATATATTAATGTCTCTAATTAGCATATATTGTGTCATGATATTTTAGTCCCTCTACATCAAGACCTCCTTGCATTGTGGAGGTTAAACACAACCTTTGAATCTAACTCTCCTTGGATTGCGAGTTCTGAGAAAGATAAGATTTGTTAGTATGTGAGGAATGAATGACAACTCACTCCAACAATGGTTAGCGAAGTTATTCGTTGTTCGAAAGGACGTGAGCTTGTTTCCGGACTGGGACAGGGAATAATCTGATGATCTGAATTTTGTTAGAACAAACTTTGATAACTGTCCAAAACACACTGGCATGTTATATAAGCATCACCGCTGACACCATTACATGTTCTGAATAGACGACCCTAGCATGTATTCGGTATGGACGGTAAGTACTGGTGCCAAAGGGGTGGTGACATGTGAAGGTGTGACACGTAGGAGAACTGATGGGTTTCAGGGAACTGACTATCGCATTTATGACCATAGTGTGAAATATTAGCCCTTCAGTCTGAAAGTCACATTTCTTACACTAATCCTGTTATCTCCAGACGATTTTATTCAGCCAACGATTTGGATTACAAATCAGAGCTGTTGTTTAGAGCCTTCATTAACCCAGATATCACACAGGACTTTCCTATGCTGAACCAATCGTCTACCGTCTAGTGGAAGCTGGAATAAGGCAGTACATCATCCTGGGGACAAGGAATAGCCTCTTCCATTCCGATGGCGTAATAACTGTTTTGTACTTGACATCACGTTGCGCGCGCGCGCATGTGCGTGTGCGTGTGTGTGTGTGTGTGTGTGTGTGTGTGTGTGTGTGTGTGTTAATTTTAGAGCAAAATTTTCGAAATGGAAAGCTTAACTATAGCTGTCATTAATGCTTTGACTGAAGGACTCTCCTAAGCTGAAATGAATCGTTTAATGGTGGCAAGGTTTAAACAAATTACGTCACCTGAGTGAGGCGAAAAAAATTAAACCGTGACCCTAATGTGAACGCCGCACACTGGTTTATGACGGAAATAAGAGAAAGTACATTAGCACACCTAAAGTGTTGGCCTTCGCCTAATTACAAATGTACCCTTATCTCTGACTACAATTACATTTATGTAACGCACACGAACCCTCACGCACCTTGTACACACACACACACACACACACACACACACACACACACGATAGATAATTTCCAACACAATCGCATCATGGCTTCATTTTTGTCATTTACGATTAATTAATTCTTTCACAACGAAGAAATGCTTTTTAGTAAATTCTTGCTGTCTACTGACCATATAATGCAGCTTTGCGAGATTTTTCAAATTTGAAAGGTAACAATTTGGCCTCCATGAACTGCTTCGCTACAGAACATGTTGTCTTAGCTGCATAAAAATCGTTTGGTAACAGCAAGAACTTGGATAGCAAAGGCTAAAAGGATATACAGTATATATATATATATATATATATATATATATATATATATATATATATATATATATATATATATATATATATATATATATATATATATATATATATATATATATATATATATATATAATATTATAATAATATTATAATCTATCTCTTTATCTTTTCTGAGAGAGAGAGATTGATAGACAGACATATAGGTAGATAGATAGATATAGATAGATTGATAGACAGACATATAGATAGATAGATAGATAGATAGATATAGATATAGATATATAAGTATGAATAATTAAAATATTTCACTCTAGTGTGTGTGTGTGTGTGTGTATGTGGGTGGGTGGGTGGGTGAGTTCGTGTGCAACCAAAACTGGAAAATGGATTTTGATGAAACCTGGCAGGTAGGTTGGAACTTGGCTCCAGATGGGCCAGTTTCAACCTCATATTGATTGAAATTTTCTGAAGGAGAGTTCTGGCGTCTAATAATTGTCCCCATTGGTGTTACAATACGTGCACGTGGAAGAGACAACTGGATATTTCTGTGTTCTTCATGCGTCTTCGCAGGGAGAAAGAGGGGGGAAGGGGGTGTTGCACATCCACATTCTGATCTCTATTTCTTCACTGATGCTGCGAACAGAAGATTTTGTTAAAAAAAAAAAATGGTGGCAGCTGTGGTGGTGGGGTAGTTGTGGTGGCAGCTGTGGTGGTGGTGATAGTTGTGGGGGTAGCTGTGATGATGATGGTGTTACCTGTGGTTGTGGTAGGAGTAGCTGTGATGATGATGGTGGTAGTGGTAGTGGTTGCAATGGTGATGGTGGTGGTGCTAGCAGTGGTAGTGGTGGTGGTGATAGCTGTGATTATAATGACGATGGTGGTGGTGGTGGTAGTGGTAGCTATGATGATGGTGGTGGTGATGGTAGCTGTAATGATGGTCATAGTGGTAGCTGTGATGATGGTGGTGGTGGTGGTATCCATGATGATGATGATGGTCATAGCTGTGGTGGTGATGGTGTTGATGGTAGCTGTGATGATAATGGTGGTGATGGTAACTTAGAGAGTGGTGGTTGTGTCAGTGGTGATGGTAGGTGTACTGTACAAAAGCGGTTCTGATATGGGCAAACAGTTTGAGGCCTGATATATATATATATATATATCTATATATATATATATAAATATATATATATATATATATATATATATATATCCCGGAGGATTGGAAGTCAGCTATAATTATTCCCCTGTACAAAGGAAAAGGGGAAAAAGAAGTGTGTGGTAATCATAGGGACATTTGTCTTCTTAGTGTAATAGGAAAAGTGTATGGTAGAATAGCCTAATTATTGACAGAGTTAGGGAAATAACAGAGGAATTAGTTGGTAAAGAACAGGAAGGTTTTAGGAAGAGAAGAGGTTGCATAGATCAGATATTATTTCTCACGTCTTTAATAGAAAAGTTACCAGAGAAGGAAAGAAGTTGTATGCGGCCTTGGGCAGGGTGAATAGACAAGGTATGTGGAAAATATTAGGTATATATGGAGTGAAGGGAAGTTACTGAATGCCGTGAAGAGTATGTATGAGGAGACAAAGGCTGCAGTGCTTGTGGATAGTGAATTGAGTGAATTTTTCTGTTTGAAGGTTGGACTGAAACAGGTATGTGTTATGTTTCCTTGATTTTTCAATCTGTATATGGATGGGGTTATAAAAGAGATACAAGGTAAGGCAGTGGATGTTGGAGCATCCCTAATGAGTGAGGGCAGCGTCTGGAAACTCCCTGTACTGCTGTTTGCTGATGATACTGCGTTGATAAGTGAAGACGAAGGGAAACTGCAAGGCTTGGTGAATGAGTTTGGAAGTGTGTGGAAGAAGTGGACTCTAAAGGTGAATGTAAGGAAAAGTAAAGTTATGGTCTTGGAGAAAAATGAAGTCACTGGATGTACAGTGAGGCTGGATGATGAGGAAATGGAAAATGTGAGTGCATTTAAGTACTTGGGTAGTGTGGAAGTTTAGAGAGTGAAGTGCTTGAAAGGGTACAACAAGGAAGAAAGGTTGCTGGTTCTTTGAAAGCAGTGATAAGAAACAGGGAATGAGCATGGAAGTAAAAAATTCGCTACATGACAGTATTGTGATACCAACTCTAACGTATGGAAGTGAAACTTGGACCTTGTTGGAAGGACACAAGTCAAGAGTGAGAGCAGTGGAAATGAGTTATTTGAGAGGAGCATGTGGAGTTACATGGAGAGACAGACTGACAAATGAGGACGTGAAGGAGCGTTGTGGTGTGGATGTGGATGCGATAGAGAGCATAGGGGAAATACACTGAGGTGGTTTGGCCATGTGTAGAAAATGGAAAGCGAGAGACTAACGAGGAGAGTGTATGTGGGTTAGGTGGAGGCGGGGAGAGGGAGGGGTAGGCCAAGGATGAGAGGGATGGAGTGGAGAGGAATATGAGAGAGGGGATGTGAGCTGGGAACAGGGCAGTGAAATGACGGGGAACCGGGTGACATGGAGGTGATTTGTTTATGGCCACCCCTTACGGGATTAAGACATCTGGCAATATATAGATAGAAGTTCTTCCACTATGAAAAGTCTCTCCTAAGCCAAATAAATAATTGGTCAGGAGCTTTCTGGCGTATAACGAAAAAATATCGAAACCAGTTGTGTTTCATATTGTGGAGCACAGAAGGAAAAGCTCTGAAATATAGTATTGTATATCCTGTTTCAACAACTGTAGTGACCATGTATAGGTAGATGCGGAATGAAAACGATATTATATTCCGGTTTATGTTATACGATTTTAATCAGCCTAGAGAAGCCCTCAGTAGAAAAATAATTAAAAACTACCCTGATTAACATTTTTCCAACATCTAAGAAATGTTTACTTAATTCCAGCTAGCTGTAGACGACTTCATTTAGCTCAGAGGTCCGCCGCTGCCAAAGGATTAAATTCTCTGATGTTACTCACAGAAGTGAATTATCGGACTATTTTAGCTACTTCAGCGGTCTCGATACACCAAAACATACGGGGAAATAATATTCAAACGTAGGGCCATCAGCACCTCTGTATCGCACCAAGCTGAATTTTCAGTTACATAAAATTTCCACACAGACACACACACACACACACACACACACACACACACACACACACACACACACACACACACACACACACACACATGAAGCACTATCTGAGGTCCAATTTCAATGAACGCAGTGGTCTCGATGCTGCATTTGTTGAGTGTACGTACAATCAGATCCACCGCAACCACGTACAGGATTGCTATTCACGTATTCACACACTCGCAGCACACATGAACAGGAAGGCCGCCGAACAACACGTACTACCACACACGCAGGCACACCGACACATCACAACACAATCTAAAATGAACGTACAACTCTCCCAAAATCTGTTCCTACATGGATAGGTGATAGGTGATGGCGGCCATCATCCACTCTCCTGATGTAGTGCTGCCTACTTCTCCCTTCCCCTTTCGCATTCTGTCTCTTTGTCTGTCCTCTCTTTCTACTTCTCCCTTTCCTTCCTGTCCTTTTTTATTGCTCTTCTTTTCACTTCAGGTTGTTCTACAATGAGTGACAAGCCTAATGGTTTCATGTAACCCAGGAAACCATTTACAACGCTGGGTGATGACCATAAAATCACATTAAGGAGTGAAGTGGAGCCTGCCATGGGGCCCTTGTTAACTGGCTGGAGAGACGCAAATGCGGTGTTCATTCATGGACCAAACAATCACACTTTCCCGTTCCTCGCTGTGGTGAGGCTGTCAGGCTCAAAGGAATATCAGTTCACTGTACGGGACAACCTTGCAGGGATGGTTGCTTGCCTACGGTTGCTGGGTCTCCTTGGCAAGACAGACTGGGGTTGATCAACAACAACAACAACAATATGACTTCTCAAAATGTGAGCGAAGACACACACACACACACACACACACACACTGTAACATCCGTATTCCTTATACATTCTCAAACTGACTACAACTGCTGCTGTTACTGCTATTGACGCTGTTGCAGCTACTTCTTCTTTTACTACTACTACTACTACTACTTCTTCATTTCAGTAATCATTCAGTACTTAAATACTATAATATTATGCACTACATACAATATACAGTATACTGTATTCATTTGCTATGGAGGTTATGACGCAAAATGAGACGGACTTCAGTAGATGGCTACAAGGTTTATTTTAAGCAATAAATGCTTGGTAAACTTAGTTCCATACGTCAGTTATTGCTTAACAATCAATTGGTCCGCCTGCTGTTTCCTCCCATTGGTAACAGGGAGTGGATTTTGCCTGTGGGTTGGAGAACAGCTGCGTAGGGCGAGTACACTTCATACTTAGGGGAGGAAATAAGCTTGTCCACATTAATTTATATAACTTAAATTGCATACTCTCTTCATTAAGATGCCGTTTTTCACATTATATTCTTGCTGTCTCCATACGAGTTTATTTTTTGGAGAGACTTCCTGAACTATAGATGGATATACACCCTAGCTTTTCTTAACCCATACAGTACAAAAAGTATTTCCCAAGTTGCATAAAATCGTTTGAAGGGTAGTAAGAATAAACTGAAGCAGTTGTCTTTGTTATAGAAGTGATATAATAATCCAACTACTCCGATCATTAGGTTTAGCATATGCTTGATGATACAGATTATATATAACAGAAACTCCAACAGTAGCATTGTCCTTCATCTATATATTTCCAGCGGTATAGTTACTTAATAAATATATCTTACAAATGATGATGGAAACGATGATGATCCAAGCTTACCTGGATATTTACTCGTAGATCCATTTGAAGACAACACAACCCTCTGCCCCATCTCTCTCTCTCTCTCTCTCTCTCTCTCTCTCTCTCTCTCTCTCTCTCTCTCTCTCTCTCTCACACACACACACACACACACACACGTTGTTCGATGACGTCTTATTTTATACTGGGCATCGTCAGACCATTTTATTTGGCTTACAGGACACCTCTTGCAATGTAAGGTTTATGAGCAATTGCCATTAACCCCTTCAGTGCGATGGTGCTAAATTACAGTCTAGGCACCTTTAGACGCTTTTATTAAATCTAAAGAAGATATCTCGTAGTGGAAGGACTAACCATAAGAATCCGCACTTTAAATGAACCAGGTCAGATCCGTCACCCTTGTAGTACCGGTACATTTACACAATTTCCTTTCTTCCATCAACTCACATCTCCACATTAGCTGCCAAACTACCATTCACAGACACATACTTTCAGCTGCTTAAATCCACACAAACTGAGTATGACCATATCTACACCACGCTCAGACAAACTCATTCCTCCGTCACCTTACATGTGCTACAGCCACGTGACACCCGCATCCATATCCGCAGAAACAAACATTCAGCTGCTCACGTCCCCACCAAATTAGCAGTATAAGGGGAAGCATTTATACACAATGATAGCCAAATTCTACAAGAAACAGCCTTCCAGACAGATAATTATTTCCAGTTGCCATTTTATTTCCAATTATTATTTTTTCACTTTTTAATTTGCTCTAGTTCTGTAAAGTAAGTGAAGATAAAAGTATATGCAAGTAGTCTTATACACAGCTTAAGTTAAGAAATGGCTATGAATACGATCTTCGATCCACACCCACTCACGAGCAATCGTAACCTTGTATACCAACCTGCAACCATCTCAGCCACCAAACTTTCATATTAACACTCACACGAAGAGGCATACAATTATAATATTCAAATCCTCAATAAGAATCTGTATTTTTGTCAGGGTAGGAGGCTTTCTAACACGTTTTGCTGAATCGTTTATACTGTACAGTATCTGCATTCTTTTTTTTACGTTTTACGCCGTTCCCCTTTTTTCGATAAGGGCTAAGGCGTTGCCTCTGGGTAGAGGACTCTGGTTTTGGAGCGTGTGGCACTTTATGACCAGATGCCCTTTCTGATGTCTACCAAAGACCCTTGGGTGGACTCGAACCACCGACCCTTTGGTCAGAGCGCTCTAACCCACTGAGCCACGGCTGCTACAACCAGCTGGGTGAGAGGAATGCGCTACCTCTCCCGGCAAGGCAGCTTACCCGGGCCCGGCGCGAACTCACGACTCTTCGGTCTCAAGTCAAGGCTCTATCACTGAACCGCCATGCCCATATATGCAAAATTAATGTCATATTAATATTCTCTTGTACGTTGTTTTTATATCTGTATCACGAAGGCATCACTAACATACAGGAAAGTACTAAGGTGTACTGTAAAAAAAAAAAACACACACGCACACTGAGAAGAACGTGCCAGACAACCTAAGCGTACGAAGATACTGACCCCCGCCAATGAATCAGACCCACACCAACACAACAATGGCATGCCCCTACACCCACACATACCCTTCTCCACTAACTCACATACACCTCAGCCACCAAACGTTCACATACACATCACACAAGCGGCCATAAAACCTCGCACACGCCCATGAACTCAATAATAGCACAACGCACGCACACGCACACTCACATGAAAGCCAGACGTAAAACCCACCCCAGTACTAATGCTCACGAAACCCTAACCCACACTCACACAAGCAAACCCAAGCAACTCACAACCACAAATACAAACTCATGAAATTCAAACTTGTATCTTCAACATTTCATATATATATATATATATATATATATATATATATATATATATATATATATATATATATATATATATAATTTTTTTTATGCCCACATGGAGAGGCCAGATTTTACTCACATTAAGTCAAACGAACTCAAACCACACGCTGTCACATTCCTTCAGAAAAGAAAAACGAAATATATTAATAACTTTAACATAGAACTTAAACATTGTTTACTCACACTCACACAAACAACCAAGACCCACATCGATACCCACATTAAGTAACAAAATTCCTGTCCACAAATTCACATAAGAACTTAAGTCACACTCATCAGAACAAGAAACAAATACCTGAAAAATAATTTGATAACTGCAAAAAAGAAAAAAAAAAATCACATGCTCTGGAACCGAATCGAATTATGTCACCTTCTATCAACACGACGAGTCCCGCCTACATAAAATTATATACTGTATACTCCCACACACAGTCATGCAATCCCCATACAACTTGACAAAATTAACACAAACGAACTCAAGGCATGCACATTCTTAGAGGCCGAAATATATATAATACTTTCTTAATACCACACACAGCGACCCACAGGAACATTCTTACATAAAAAAGGGTCACAAAATCTGTACCCACAGTCTTATACACTAATCACAGTCACACGCAGTCACGCGCTTCAAACAAGAACAAAAAACCTATTCAATATTCTTAACACATCGAACCTACACAATATTTTCTCACACCCAAACAAAGAGACTTAGATCCTCATCCGTACCCACACAAAGTCACAAAATCCGTACCTACTTACTTACCAAAGAACTCAAGACACACACCTCAAAATAAGAAAAATAAAAGTCACAGTCTCTGGATCTGAAACTTGCTCAGTGTTTTCCTTCACCTGTATAGTAAGACCCAGCCCCATATCTAAACACACAAGCAGCCCCAACACTCCTACCCACATTAACGCATGTAGTCACACGTCTTAACTGTGTGTGTGTGTGTGTGTGTGTGTGTGTGTGTGTGTGTGTGTGTGTGTGTGTGTGTGTGTGTGTGTGTGTGTGTGTGTGTGTGTGTGTGTGTTGTACTCCCCTACTTGGGTAGGCAACTCTTCATCGAGGAAACCTTGAACGTGTGAAATCACATAAAAGGACAGGGTAGTCTATTGCACCCTCCTAAATATCCGCCCTGCAGGGAGCCTCGGACGTAGGTCAGGAGAACTGGCAGACGTCATTCTACCCACCCGATGACTGAAGCTTAACTATAAAATCTATATTCATACCCTGAACACGTGAAGTTTATGCAGTGTTTTATCACATCAACACAGAGACCCAGACCCACATCCATACCCACAGGAAATCGTTGAACACATACCCTCAGCCACATCCACAAATCCAGCACTCACACATACACAGAAACACGTCCATGCCAGAGTCAACTTTCTTCACTAGCAAAACTCTCATTCACAGCACACACACACACACACACACACACACACACACACGCACACACACACACACACACACACACACACACACACACACACACACCAAACAACAACACATAACCTTGTTTTCCCAAATCACGTACACAAACACAAAAGTAAAGAAAGACACACACACACACACACACACACACACACACACACACACACACACACACAACACCATGCGAACCCGGCCACAAAACCCGTACCCACCCACCCACCGACACACACACACACACACACACACACACACACACACACACACACATGAAACCCGCAAACCGCGTCCTTCCCCTCCCCCACAAATGCAAATGGAAAATGCTTTATCACCAGGGGTACAATAATGACTCCCGCTCTTATTACCCTCACGAAACGTAGAATATAACGTTAGAATCTCATTAAACAAACGATGAAAAATTTTATTGCATATTTAATGGTGCTACTTGGGGCCGTGGGGGCTTTGTGCGCCTTTAGATAGAGAGCAGGGAGGGAGGGAAGAGAGGGGGGAGGTGAGGGACAGAGGAGAGGGAGACAAAGAGGTAAGGGAGGGAAGAAAGAGAGTGAGGGCAGGAGGTGAGGGAGGGAGGGAGATGAAGGGGGGAAGAGAGAAAGGAGGACAGATGATGAAGGAGAGGGGTGGAAGGAGCAGGGTAGAATGAGGGGGTGTAGGAAGGACGGGGAGTAAGTGATGAGGGAGGGGAAAAAAGAGAGAGTGATAGGGGGCTAGGGAGAGAGGAAAAGGAGGAGGGATAGGAATGCTAGGGAAGGAGGAAAGAGAAGTGATAAGAGGTGATGGAGGAAAGAAAGTGGGATAGGAGGTGAGGAAGGAGAAAAGAGAGCGGGGACAGGAAGTGAGGGCGGGACAAGGAAAAGCGCGGGCGTAGGGGTGTAAGGAGAGTGGGAGGGAAGGAGGAAGGAGAGGGAAGGAGGAAATGGGAGAGATTAGGAGAGAGGGGAGGCAGGGAGAGGGAGAGAAAGACAGGGAGTAAGGTGTAAAGAGGGAGGAAGAGATGATGGGGTGAGAGTGGGAGGATTAGTATATTAGGCAAGGAAGGGTGGAGAGACGAAAGCGGATGATGGGTGAAGAGAGGAAGAGAGAAGATGAAGAACATGATGGAATGCGGATGAATTGGGAAGATGGGTTATGTAGAAACGGGGCATGGAAGGGTAGGAAGAGCAGATGAAAAGCAAAATGGTGGGAGGAGGGAAAAGGAAAGAGGGCACTGGAGCTGGTGGAAACTTGGGAGGGAGGGGGTGGGGGGAGGGGTGGAAAGAGAATATGGGGAGGGTAATACTGGGAGAGTGGGAGAAGGAGGGGGTAGCAGGAGGGAAGAAGGGTTGAAAGGAGAGGGGGGAAGAAGAAGGGGAGGAAGGAGAGGGTAGGAAGCGATGGGGAACTGAGGAAAATGGGGTTTGGAAATGGAGATGAGAGAAGGGGAAGAAGGCTAGGTAAAGGTGAGGGTGTGAGAAAGATGATGAGGTTAAAAGAATATGTGGGGAAGAGGGGGTGTGAGAGTCAATTTAAGAGGATTGAGGGCAGTGGAAGGAGAGAGGAGAAAGCGACAGTGGGGAATGGGGAACAAGGGAACACTGGAGAGAGGAGTGTACTTGAAAGGATGGAATAACGGTGGTGAGGGGAAAACGGGAAAGGAGTACGAAAGAGAAGGAAGTTGAGACGTTGAAAAAAGGGGAGAAGGAGCGAAGAGAGAAGAGAGAAATGCTATTAAAGAAAGAAAATAAAGAGGGTGAAAATGGAAAAATATCAGAGAGCGAATAAGAATAAGAATAAAAAGGAGACGACGACGAAGAAGAAGAAGAAGCAGAAGCAGATGATGATGATGAAAGATGATGATTATGATGATGATGATGATGATGATTATGAGGAGGAGGAGGAAGAGGAGGAGGAAAAGGAGGAGGAGGAGAAAAGATATTTCGAAGATAGATGAGGAAGAGAAGAAAAATGTTAAGAGTAAAAAGAAGAGCTGGGATAAGTGAAGGAAAGTTGAAGGAATGGAGAGAAAGGAAGAACAAACGAAGAAAGACAAAAGAAAGGTATGTGGAAATGAGGGAAAAGGAATGATGAAGTGAACAGGAGAAGAGATACAGGAGAAAATATGAAAGCAACGAACAGAAAGTAATAAAGTGAAGAAAGGAGGAAGAGAGGAAAAGTGAAAAGAATGGAGGACAGGAATGAGTATGGATGTAGGAATGGACAAAACAAGAGAAATAAGGAAAGGAAATGTGCAAGGTGGGAGGAAAAAAGAATGGAGAGAAGTATGGAATAAGAAAATAAGGTAGGAGCAGATGAAGGAGAAAGAAGAAAGAAAAGAGAGAAAAGAGGGAGGAAAGTGCAAAAAGGAAGTAAGGAAACTGGAGAGAATGGAGAGAGGAGAAAGAGTAAAACAATATATATATATATATATATATATATATATATATATATATATATATATATATATATATATATATATATATATATATATATATATATATATATATATATATAATGAAAATATTATATGGAAGACACTGGGAAATGAAGACAGGAACGGGAGGGAGGGGGAGGTGAGACAGGAAGTAGGTATGGGAACTCAGCCAGTCATAAACACACAGGCAGTAACTAGTCTGCAACACACCACATAGTGCAATATATGAAGCAGCGCAACACACAACATATTGCATTATAACCCATACTGTAGCACAGCACATACTACAATATAACACACTGTAACACAGCATATTACAATATAACACATACTGCAACACACCACATACTGCAATATAACACATACTGCAACATAACATACTGCAACACCACATACTGCAAAATAACACGTACTACAACAAACCACATAGTATAATGTAATACATGTGCAACACACCACATACTGCATTATAAAACATACCGCAACACACCACATACTGCAATATAACACACCGTAACACCACATGCTGCAACACACCATATATTGCAACACACCACACATTGCAACACATCTCATACTGCAATATAACACAAATGCATCAGGCCACATACTGCAATATAACTTACAGCAGCACACCACATACTGTTACATAACACATACTGCAATGCACAATATGCTGCAATATAATACACATAGCAACGCTCCACATACAGCAATATAAAACATAATGAAACAAATCACATTATAAATACTGTAATATAACAGAGACAGCAACACTCAACATGCTGCACTATAACTCATACTGGAACACACCACATACTGCAATGTAACATATTGCCACACAACAAACTGCAATGAAACCCATACTGAAACACACTACATACTGCAATATAACTCGTATTGCAACACACCACATACTGCAATACATCACAGTGTTCAACACAACATATTGCAATAAAACATCTTGCAACGCATCACATGCTACAATATCACACATACTGCAAAACTCCACATACTGTAACAAACCATGTACTGCAATTTAACAAACCTCAACACCACATACTGCGACACATGACATGCTACAATACACAACATAATGCAACACACAACATACTGAAGTATATCACATACCTCAACACATCATATACTGCAATATAAAACCGCAGAACACCACATATTTTAATGTAACACATACTGCAACACACCACATACTGTAGTATAACACATACTGCAACCCATTACATACTGCAATGTAACACATACTGCAATAAACCACATACTGCATTATAACATACTGCAGCACACCACATATTGCAATATAACACACCGTAACAAACCATATACTACAATATTGCATACTGTAACGAAGCATACCGCAACACACCACATACTACAATATAGCATACTGTAACGCAGCATACTGCAAAAGACCATATACTGGAACACCACGCACTGCACACACAACATACTGCAATGCACCACATAGTGCAATATATATATAATATATACTGCAACACATCACATACTGTAATATAACACATGCTGCAATGCACCACATACTGCATTATAATATACACAGCAACACAACACAACGCAACATAACACATAGGTCAGCAAACCACATATATAACATACTGTAATGCAGCACACTGCAACGCACCAATATAACTCACATTGCAACCACCACATCCTGCAATGTAACAAATTGCAACACACCACAAACTGCAATATAACACATACTGCAACACACCACATACTGTTATATAACACATACTGCAACACATCACATGCTGCAATATAACACATAGTGCAACACACCACATGCTACAATGTAACTCATACTGCAACACACCACATACTGCAATGAAATATATTGCAACACTCCACAAACTGGAATGAAACACATACTGAAACACACAACATACAGCAATATAACTCATACTGCAATACCTGACATACTCCAATATAATACATACTGCAACATAACACATTCTCCAGTATTACATTTACTACAACATACCACATGCTACAATACAACGCTACAATACAACACATATTGCAATACTCCACATGCTGCAGCATAACATATACTGCAACATATCATACTGCAACACACTGCATACTTTAGTATATCACATACTGCAGCACTCCATATTCCATAATACAACACTGCAACACTTCACAAACTATACCATTACACATACTTCAATAAAACACTTACTGCATCACACCACACACTGCAACATAGCGCATGCTGCAACACACCTCATACTACAATATAACGCATATTACAACACACCACGAACTGCAATACAGCACATACGGCACCACACCACATACTTTAATGTAGCACTCACTGCAACACATCACATACTGCATTATAACACATACTGCAGCAAACCATATATTACAAAATAACACATACTGCAATATGATTGCTGTAACACCATATACTGCAACACAAACATACTGCAGTCTAATATACTGCAACACACCATATACTGCAATATAACACGTACTGCAACCCACCACATACTGTAATACAACATACACTGAAAACACTACATTCTGAAATATAACATACTGCAATACTCCACATGCAACAATATAACACATGCTGCAATACTCCACATACTGTAACTTTCTGCAACACACCACATACTGTATTCAAACACATGCTTCAATGCACCACACACAGTAATAGCAACACACCACATAACTCAATATAACACAAAGTGCAACGAACCACAAATATAACACATACTACAATATAGCACATACTGCAACACACCACATACTGCAATATAACACATACTGCAACACACCACATACTGCACTATAACACACACTGCAACACACCACATACTGCAGTGTAACATATTTCAACAAACCACAAACTGCAATTTAACAAACTGCAGCACACCACATCCTGCAATATTACACATACTGCAACCCACCACATGACAAAATGTAACACATACTGCAATACGCCACCTACTTTAGCATAACACATACTGCAATACATCACGTACTGCAATTTACCATATTGCAACACCACATACTGCAACACGCTACATACTGCAACACACCACAGACTACAACACACCACATACTGCAAGACACCACATATTGTGACACACCACATACTGCAACACACCACATACTGCAACACACCACAAACTGCGACACACCATATACTGCAATACAACACATACTGCAATACAATAAATGCTGCAGTGCAACACATACTGCAATATAGCACATGCTCCAATACAACACATACTTCTACACACCCCATACTGCAATATAACATATTGCAACACACCACATATTGCAACACACTAGATGCTATGGTATAGCACTTGCTGCAACACACCACATACTGCACTATAACCTGCTGCAGCCTACCACATACAGCAGTATAACACATACAGCAACACACCATAGACTGCAATTTAACGCACGCTGCAGTATAACATATACTACCACACACGACATACTGCAATGTAACACACACTGCAACACACCACATACTGCAATATAACGTGCTGCAGCAACCACATACTGCAGTATAACACATACCGGAAGTTACTGCATACTGCAACACACCACATACTGCAATATAACGTACTGTAATGAACCACATACGGTACTGCAGTATCACACATACTGGCACGTAATGCATACTGCATTTGTGATGCGTGCTGCACACAGATCACCTGCAACACATCACATCCTGGAATATAACACTTGCAACACATCGCATAACGCAACACAACACACCTGCAACATCACAAACTGCATTACAACACCTGCAACATCACAAACTGCATTACAACACCTGCAACATCACAAACTGCATTACAACACCTGCAACATCATAAACTGCATTACAACACCTGCAACATCACAAACTGCATTACAACACCTGCAACATCACAAACTGCATTACAACACCTGCAACATCACAAACTGCATTACAACACCTGCAACATCACAAACTGCATTACAACACCTGCAACATCACAAACTGCATTACAACACACCTGGAAAGCATCACACTCTGCAGTACAATACATACAGCAAAAGAGCCCATACAACAGCGCAGCATATACTGCAACATAATCCATACAGCAACAAATCAGCAGCGCAACACATATTACAGCATAACACGCACTGTAATATAGCGCACACTGTAACACGTCAGACTCTGCACACATCATGTACTGTAACATAGCATATACCACAACACATCACATTCCGTACTGCTGCACAGTACATGCCACAACACACCACATACTGCAACACAGCACTTACATCCTTAGACTTACTGTAATACTGTACATTGCATACGGTACTGCAACACAGCTCATACTGTAATTACTAAAGTACAGTGTATATTGCAACTTCTTCAAGACAGTGCATAGTGTATAACAAGCTGAAAACACAGAGACACAACATATACAGAAACACACCATATACTGCAATGCACCACATGTTGCTGTTATGACAATACACCATATACTGCAACATACCACACACTGAATCAGGCCGTATATTTCAACACATCACACACTTCCACTGTACACATAACTCAACAAAACGAGTACTGCAATACACATTTACTGCAACACTGAGCATACTTCTACACAACACAGCACATACTGCAACACAACACAACGCAACACACTACATACTGTAACACAACACATACTGAAACACAACACACACTGAAGAACGTTGCATGAAATTATACAAGGTCAACATCTAAAATGAATAATTATAAACACTGATCAGAGTAATTCATAACATTCTTCTTTGTAATTCATGGGACGATGTAATATGTAATACTGTGTTAACAGAGACGCTGCACACAGAGATCTGAGAAAAGGAGTGGAAACAGAGGAGGAGAGAGACGGAAAGGAAGTGGAACAGAGAAGGGTGGGAGTGGACTAAGAGAGGGAAAGAAGTTAGAAGTGTGGTAAAAAAAAATGAGTAAGGAGGGGGGAAAAGATGACGGGAAGGGAGGAAAGAGAGGAAGATATAGGAAACAGGGAAAAAGAATGAGGAATGAGAGGAAGGTAAAGATGGCATTAGAATGGAAGAGTGGCAAAGGGAAGAGTTGAGAAGAAAGTGGGACTGAGGAGGAAAAAATGTACTGAGTTAAGACAAATCATGAGAAAATTGGATTATAACAATGAAGAAAGAGAATGATGAATGACGAGAACGAGGAGCAGAGACAGTGGAACCTAGGGAAAAAAAAAAAAAAGGAGGAAGGGTGTACGCAAGAAGTGGAATATATGAGAATGAAGAACGAAAAGAGACGTAAAACAAATGAAAAAAGAGTGAGGAACAACGAGAATTATGAATGATAAGACGAATGAGGCTGTGATGCAAGAAGACGGATGAGTGAAGAAAGGTGAATGAAAAGATATAAGACGGGTACTTATGTGATATCAAGGTAAGGGCGACACTAAGGTAATGTGATGAAGTAAAAAGCAATTGCTCAGAGGTAACAGTAGGGAACAATATGGTAAAACAGTGAGCTGAGGTAAAGCAATAAAGAGCAGTAAGGAGAAATAAGGTAAGGTGAAGAAAGTAGGCCTAATGCAGACAGGGCAAGGAGGATCAAGAGAGACTTAAGTATGCAATAAAATACTAAGCAAAACTATCAACAACAGCTGGAAAGGAGCAGCACTGTGAGATAGGAAGCTAAAATCGGGCACTAAACAGAGTGGAGGTATGCTAAGGTATGGTGGTCAAGGTAGGGGTGGTATGAGCTTCTGGTAATAAGGAGGGGTAATGTAAGGAGAAGGCAAGGGCAATAAAGAGCAGTGGGAATCAGCAAAGTAAGGATTATGGGCAAAGTAATAAGGATGACGAAGACAGGGACGCCAGTAAGATTTCAGCGATTAAGAAGAAATAAGGAACTGTGGAAGTAAGCTACTGCTGATGAAAACTGGTGAAATGGTTAGGTATGGCACAAATATATGGTACCAAAGAACATCACAGAAGGGATGCACGCCGGTAGGAACCTGAGGAGCACTAGAAACATGAAGGAGGATAAAGGGGACGTAAGTAAGGCAACAGTATAAGAACGATAAGTAACAACAACAAGGCAGTAAAAAGCATGAAGAAGCAGTAACGAAGTAAGACAGTAAGTGCCATTAAGAATAAATTAAAGAACCAAGATAGAGCAGCTAAGGAACATAAAGGAACAAGGAGAAAGTACGGTAAGGCAGAAAGGAGCACCAGTGAAAAGTAAGGAAGTACAGGTAACACAGTACTGTAAGTTCCATGAAATAATAGTAAGAAAGTACGGAAAGACATTAGGGACAATTATGGAACAATAAAGAAAGGAGACTGAAGTAAGAGTAAGGAAAAGATAAGTACCTATGGGAAAGTAACGGTGGTGAAGGAAGGATATGCAACAGCATCAGCCATTAAAACTGATGAGCATCAAACTTCTCATAGTTGGAAAAACCTTAGAATTCTTTTAAGAACTTGTGTTGGACGATTTTATTCAGCTGAAAGTGAGATATAATACCTGAAAGAATTAATAACATCATTATTAACTCTTTCTTAGTCGGAACAGTTCTAATATTCTGTTCAGCTAATGCAAAACGTTTTTATTTTATTTTATTTTATCTCTTTTTTTTTTTTTGTCGAATCATGAAAAGAGTGAGCCTAAGGACAGTCATGGACCAACAAAGACATAAGGAACTATAACCAATGAAAAACTAAGGAATAATGGGCATTAGAGACCCTATATATATATATATATATATATATATATATATATATATATATATATATATATATATATGAGGTACAGTGGTAAAGTGTGCGTTTTCGTACACTGAAGAACGAGGGTTCGCGCCCCGCCAGAGTAATAAACTTTGGGAGCGTTCTTCAGGCCACGTACTGCATTGGCGGACACAAGGGGTGCTGTGGATGAACCAGTGTCGCATACTGTAACGTATGCTTGCACCCAGTCGGCTTGCGAAGGCCGATTACACTTGGTTCACAGACTACACACACATCCAAAGCCACTCCAACACTACAGTCACACTTACAAGCACTTCGCACCCTACATACAATCTCTACTAGACAGACTAAGCCACTTGGTAGAGATACATTGACTGTATCGTCCCCACTTCGGTCGGGATAGGCCGGTCCTGCAGTGAACACTCGAAAGGGTGATGAGATGAGATATATATATATATACAGTATTGTACAAATACTACCCAATGCAGTATAGTCGCTGATCTAAAATGGTTATTGTATATGCTATGGTATGAAAGCTGCACAGTCATTTACATACATGAGGATTGCTAAAGTTAATACATATGGTGATATAATTTCATCATAGTACAAAACATCCGTCATAGGACATGTTGATAGGAGAAAAGTAAATAAAATACATCATTATTATTCATATTTTATATCCTACAGTCTACAGTGTATGGACCCACACCATTGTATATCTACGTCAGCATGTGGGTTTTCTGTACAAAATACTGTATTTTTAAACTTAATCTGCAGTATGTATCACAAATGGCTGCAAGTTTCATCTGGTGCTGTACAAGAGAAATCACATATACTCATAACAAATATTGTAGCTTCAAGAAAGTACTGTATGCAGGCTTTAAGTACATCAGGTATGTACTGTATATGCATAATGTTTCTTAATCTAAACCATTTTATCAATCGTAGGTGATTGCAAGTGTTGTATTTGTGTCGCACATAGTCCAGTTCCTATAATGCATGCACTACTCTTAATTTTTTTTTCTTTATTTGGATTTTCTTTTTCCATGACAGTGAAATCTTTTATTAAAATATGATGTTAATAATGAGCTATCAACATTGTGGCATTTTGTGAGTTATTACATTTTAAGAAAATTTTATCCAGTACAACTTCGCTTTTTCGCTTACAATGGAGCTACTCATTATAAAACCACCACAGGTCTTGAAGATTCCTTCTGCTTTATAATGGAGATCTGATACTGCAGTGGATAGATACACTTGCTTATAACTAATGCAGTGAACTAAAGAAGGTATTATCAGTTAGAAACATTCCTTGTCTGTTGCGTATAAGAACTACAATCAATCATTGACCTTGTTTCTCCACTAGTAAGCCATAGCCCTATACATACATCCAACATTAAAATGTCCAACATATATTGTATACAATATCTTAGACTAAATGCAGACGAAGGTTTTCTTCCACCAACCAAACTCTTCATTTTATTGCAAGTAAAGAAGAAAGTGTGAAAGATAGAGGGACAAAATACAAGCTTCAGAATATAACCTACCTTATTTCCGTTTCATTTATGAAAATATCCTGTATCCTTACACTACCTTTTCCAGTTTATATTATGGTATAGCAACTCTTTTCATAAATTGGCCAAATACATGTAAAATAAATAAAACTTACCCGGGAAAATCGATGACACTCACGTGCAGACCAGTTTGCTCTCTTCACCCTAATATCCCATAAATTCCGTTTTGCTGAATCACAAGTGGTCGGAAAAGACGCAAAGAAGATCCATGAGTATTACTGTACCCAGATGCAGCACATCCAACCACTAATAGTGGAAAAAAAAAAAAAAAAAAAAAGCACCAGTAAAAGAACCACAACACCCCCTCTTTAGCGGCTACAGCAGTCTGGTTTGTCAACTCACCATTACAATTCGGTGATTATCTCTGTATTTACGGGAGCTTTGAAGTAAAATCCATATGTGGAGGTGAATATTAAAACGAAAATCTTCAGTAGCTCAATTAAACAAACTATACCACACTTACAGTGGCATTTTAGTTATCAACCATTCATCTATCATAGTAGGTGATGAGATGAATTTTTAGATGAATCTGCAGTCAGCCAGCACCCGGGCTGCAAGGCGTTTGCACAAAAATGGCGCCGTGTCCGCCGACCAATCATCGAGCAGCTGAAAATAGTAGCTGTCCAGGATGTCTTTCTATAGGGTCTCTAATGAGCATCCAAGTAGTAATAAGGACTTTATGAGCAGTAAGGGTCTCCAGTGTAAGTAACTGGGCTCGGCGTGGAAAGTCGGGTAGAGTAGGGTAGGGTGGAACATAAAGCACTATAAGTTCCAAGCCAGCCACCTGATAACCCAGTCTGAGGTATAACATTTTAAGGTTCACACAGTTGTCACCGCTTTGTTGCTAGTACTGTAGATCGAGAGTGGGAGTTGGTATAGGTGTGGGAGTGAGCATAAGTGTAGGAGACGGGTGGTAGAGATAGGAGCAAGTGTAGATGAGGGAGAAAGAGAGAATAAGAGTAGTAGTGGGTGTGGATATAGGAGAAGTAATTTGAGATAGGAAGTGTGGAGTTGGAACAATGGTAGCAACAGCGAGACAGCAAATGAGGAAAAAAAATAGGTATGCACATACGTGTGGGCATGGGTGTGGGTGTGGGAGAAAGGATGATCTGAGGAATAGAGACGACAGCAGGATTGGAATTTAGAATGGGAGTGTGACTGGAAGTGAGAGTGGGAGTGTGTGAGGGTAGGAGTGGGAATGGTGTAGATTGGGAAGTGCGGGTGGGGATGAGTATGGGAGTGGGAGTGGAGGTGGGTGTGGGGGTTAGAATGGGAATGGGAGTCGGTGTGGATGTGGGGATGGGGTGGGAGTGGGGAGTGAAAGTGGAAGTGGGTGTGGATGTGGATGTAGGTGTGAGTGTGGGAGTAGGTGTTAGAGGGAATATGATAATGGATGTGGATATGGGGTTGAGGATGGTGTGGGGGTGGGATTTGGGGTGGAATTAGGTGTGGGGTGGGAGTAACGGTGATAGTAGATATGGAAGGGAGGGTGGTTATGAAGGAGAGAGTATGCATCAGAGTGAGAGAAAGTATAAGAAAGGGAACGGGTTAGGGGTGGGAGTGAGTGAGTTTTAATGTGGGCATGAAAATAAACATAAGATAAAGAATGACAGTGAGACTTGGAGTGAGAGTAGGTGCAGATGTGGTATGGAAATGGATGTATGGTTTTGAGTGTATGTGCGGAAATGAGGGTGTGAGTAAGTGTGGGTATGTATACGTATGGGTGTGGGTGCGGGTGTGAGTAAGTGTGGGTATGTGTAAGTGTGGGTGTGGGTGCGGGTGTGAGTCAGTGTGGGAATGGGGGTGGGCGTGAATGTGTGGGAGGGGGTTGGTTATGAGAGTAAGTGTGGGTGTGGCTGAGTGTGGGAATGAGTTTGGAAGCAGATGTGGGAATGGGTTTGGGAGTCGATGAGTGAGTGTTTGAGTGGGACCGGGAGTGGTAACAGGTGTGGAAGTTTCGTTGGGGGTGGGAGTAAATGTCTGAGTGGGAGTGGGTGTGGGAATAAGTGTGAGAGTGGGTGAGGGTGTGGGATTGCGAGTAGGTGTGGGTGTGGAAGTGGAGGTGGGATTGGGAGTGAGGGTAGGTGCTGGAGTTGGAATGAATGTGGGGATGAGCGTGAGAATGGGTGTGGATGTGGAAGGGGTTGTGGAACTAAGTGTGTGTGTGGGGGTGGGGGTACGTGAGTGGAAGTGAGTCAAGGAGTGAGAGTGGAAGTAGATGTGAAAGTGGGAGTGGCAGTGGATATGGGAGTGGGTATGAGTGTGGTAGTAGGTGATGATGTGGCAATGGGTGTGGGTGTGGAAATGGGAGTGGGTTTGGGCGTGGGGTTAACTGCATGAAATGGATGTTGATGTAGGTACTGATTTTGGTATGAAAGTGGGAGCAAGCAAGTGTGGAAATGAATGTGGAAGTAGGTGTGGGTGCAGGAGTAAGAATGGGAATGACAGTAAGAGTGGCTTGTGTGTGTGTGGCAGTAGGACAGTGGGAGTGAGTGTAAGAATGGAGCTGAAAGAGAGAGAGAAAGAGAGAGAGAGAGAGAGAGAGAAGAGAAGAGAACTGCTTTTTAAAGATTGGGAAACCGGATAGGAAGAGACAGAAATTAAAAGGAAGAGGAAGAGTGAGAGGAAGAGGAAGAGATAAGTGTGAGAAAGACGGTGAAGAACAGCAAGAGGTGAGAGAGGAGATGAAGGGCCGAAATGAGATAATGAAGTAGTGAGGGAGGAAAAGGAGAGTGCTAGGGAGAGGGAAATTAAATGACGAGAGGAGATAGAGGAATGAATGAGAGGGTAAGAGTGAGAAAAGAGAATAAGAGTAAAGGAAATGACTAATGGGGTTTAGGCGAATGAGTAATAAGCAGAATCAGGAAGAAGGGTAGAAACGAGGAAAAAAGGAGGAAGGAGAGAGGGGAAAGGGAAAAGGAGAGAGAGAGAGAGAGAGAGAGAGAGAGAGAGAGGAGGGAGAGAGAGGAAAAAAGAGAAAGGAGCGAGAAGAAGAAAAGGGAGAAAAGAGGAGAGCTGGAGTGAAAGAATAATAGCGACAGATGGGTGGGAAGTGTGGGAGAAATATGAAGGAATGAAAGAGAAGGGAAGCCAGTAAAGTGAACAAGAGAAGAAAGGAAGGAAAAAACAAAAACAGAAGAAGAGGAAAGTAGATAAAGAAGACTGTACAGGGAAGTAAAGAGAGAAGAACTTGAGAGAGGAGAGAAAGACTGTAAAGAAAAAAACGATTAAGTAGTGTGAGGCAGGGTGATGCAGAGAGGAAGGGATCATGTAGAGCAGGGTAAGATTGGAAGCAGGGTAAAGCAGTGGGAAGGGCAAAGGGGCAGGCTGTGTGAGAAAGTAGGCAGGGTAAGGTCGCAAGAAGGGTGAAGCAGCAGACAGGGTCAGAAAGCAGACGAGGCAAGGGAAGACAATTGGCAGGGTGAAACAGGGTGAGGAAGCCGGCACGAGACAGCAGCAGGAAGGGTGAGGCAGCAAGTAGGCTGAAACAGCAGGCAAGGAAAGGCAGCAGGCAAAGTGAGGCAGCAGGTAAGGCGAGTCAGCAGACAAGTTGAGACAGTAGGAAGGGTGAGCCAACAGGCAAGATAAGGCAGCAAGAAGGGTGAGGCAACAGGCAAGGTGAAGCAGCAGGCAAGATGAGGTAGCATGAAGGGGTAGGCAGCATGTACAGTGCAGTGCCTAGCAAAGTGTGGGATTAAGAATGGTGAGGCAGCAGGAAGGGTAACCAGGGCAGGGCAGAAGGAGGGGAAAGGTAGCTTGAAGGGTGATGCAACAGTCAGAATGAGGAATGAGGCAGGGTATGAGTAAACAGGCAGTGAAGAAGAAAGCAGGGTGAGGAAACAGGAGGGGTGTGGAAGCAGGGAGGAAGTGGTAGGGTGAGACAGCAAGCATGGTACAGTACGGCGAGACAGCAAGCAGGGTGAGGCAAGATAAGGAACCAGACAGGATGAGGAAGCAGGCTGGCTGAGGCAAGAAGCAGGATGAGGAAAGAGGCAAGGTGAAGATGTAGGCAAGTAGAGACAGGAGGAAGGGTGAGACAGGAGGCAGGGTGGGGCAATATGTAGGACGAGGCAGGAGGCAGGGTAGGGTAGGAGGCAGGACTAGATAGCATGCAGGGTGAGGTAGCAGGCAGGGTGAGGTAGCAGGCAGGGTGAGGCAGTAGGTAGGGTGAGGTGGGAGGCAGGGTGAGGTAGGAGGTAAGATGAAGAAGGAGGCAGGTTGAGAGAGGAGACAGGATGAGGAGGGAGACAGGGAGAGGTAGCGGATTAAGTGATGCAGGAAGTAGGAGGCAAAGTGAAGTAGGATGTTGGGTAAGGTAGGCGGCAGGGTAAGGTAGGAGGCAGGGTGAGGTAGAAGGCATGGTGAGTTGGAGGCAGGATGAGGAAGGAGGCAAGATGAAGAAGGAGGCAGGATGAGGTAGCAAGTAGGGTGAAGCAGGAGGTAGGGTCAGGTAGCAAGGATGTTGAAACAACAGGCAAGGTAAGGTGGCAAGGAAGCAGGTAGAATGAGGTAGCAGGCAGGATAATGCAAAAGGAAGGGTGATGCAGGAGACAAGAGATGGTAGAAGGCAGGGAGAAAGCAGCAGTGGAGTGAGTCAGCAGACAGAGTGAGGAAGCAGGCGGGAGAAGGTAGGCAGGGAGAGGCAAGAGGAGACATAAAAGGGCAGGACAAGGAGAGGGAGGTAGGAAGAAAGAGAGACAGAGGTTGACAAGGAGAGGCAAGCAGGGGTAGGAGGCAGAGAACCAAAGTTCAGGGAAGGGAGGGAGGAGAATGAATGAGAGAAGGGGGTAGGCAAGTGTAGGATTAGATAGGCAGGCAGAGGGAGGCAGAGGGAGGCAGAGGCAGGGACAGGAAGGGGTACGCAGGTATGGGCAGGCAGCGGGAGACAGAGTTAAGGGGAGGCCACAGGAGCGAAAGTTAACGTGAGAGAGGGAAGGTGGGGATAGAATTTAGGTCCAGGGGAGGGGAAGATGTAAGAAAGAAGAAGGAAATGCTGGAGAGGGTCGAGAAGAGGAGGTGGAAGAGATGGGAGATATGGAGGAGAGAGTAGGAAAGGGATGGAGAGATAGGGAGAGGATGAAGACAGAGAGAAGGGATGGTGAGATTAGAAGGCAGAGAGAGGACTGCAGATGGAGAGAGAAATGAAATAAATCAAGAGAGAGAGAAAAGGGATGGGGAGATTGGAGTCAAGGATGGCGTGGGATACAGGCAAAGGGTGAAAAGGGACACTAGAAAGGGAGATTGGATTGGGGACTGGAAATAGGTTGGGCTGAGGATGGAGACAGGGAGACTGGATATAGGAGAGTGATAGGGAGATTGAAAGAGTGGTAAAGAAATGGAGAAGTAGAGAGAGAAATGGGATGGACAGAGGGAAGAGAGGAAAGGGATGGGGAGACTGGAGAGAGGAATGGGATGGGAGATGGAAAAGAGGGAAAGGATGCAGAGATTACAAAGGGGAATGGTATGGGGATTTGGGGGAGAGAGAGTGAGAGAGAGAGAGGATGGAAAAACTAGGGTGAGGAATGGGATGGGGAGACTGGGGAAAGGGATGGGACTGGGAGACTGGGGAGAAGGATGGGATGGGGAGACTGGAGAGAAGGTTGGGATGGGGAGATCAGGGTGGAGGATGGGTTGGGGAAACTGGGGTGAAGGATGAGGGAACTGAGGGGAAACAGAGAGGAAGGAAAAATAGGAATTGACGAGGAAATTGAGGAGAGAGGGAAGAGATAGGGAAACTAGATAGACAGATGGGATGGGAGAATGAAACAAGAAAAGGGATGATGTGACTGGAGAAGTAGGTGGTGCAGGGATATGAGGGAGAGGGAAGGGATGAACACCGAAGAGAGGGATGGTATGGGGAGACTGGGGAAGGGGAAGGAGGGGGAGACGGGAGAAAGGGATGGGCTGAGGAGATGGGGAGAGACGGCTGGGGAGATGGGGAGATGGAGGGAGAGGGGAGGGATGGGGAGATGCAGACAAAATGTATGTGTTTGTATGGGAAGGTTAGAGAGAGGAATGGGATGGGTAAATTCGAAGAGAAGAGGATGTGGGGGAGAATGGGAGTAGAGAAGGGATGATGAGAAGGAAGAAGAGTAAGGTAAATATAAAAAAGGGAAAGCATTAAGGAAGACAAAGACCTTACAGGTTCAAGAAAAGAGAGAAGGATGACGGAAGGTCAAAGAAGGTAGTTTGGTAGAAGGGCAGGGAGTACGGTATAAGTAGAAATTAAGAGAAAAAAATGAGATACGAAGGAAAAAAGAAAGGAACTATAGGGTCAGGAGCAAACAGAGGGAAACATGTGGCAGAGCGTAGGCACGTGGAGAACTGGTGATAGGGGGCAGTGGAGGTATGGCAAGCAAGGGAAGGGGGAAGATGAATGGTGGGGAATAATGGAGTGAATAGAGGAAAGGGAAGGAATGTGGGATAGGGAAGAGGGGAAGACATGTGGGGAAGGAAGTAGGAACATGGACGTGAGAAAGGGAAGAAGCGAGAGGAGAACAGAAAGCAAAACGTCAAGGGAGGAGGGTAAAGGACGAACAGAAGTGAAGAGGGTTAGGAAAGAGGAACAGGGAAGGGGAGAAGGGAATGGAGGAAGGGAAGAGGGAAGGGAAAAAATAAAGGTTAGGAGGAAAGGAAAACAAGGGAATGGACGAGAGGTGGAGAAAATGGGACAGGGGAAGGGAGTGGATAGGAAGGAGAGGACTGGAGAGACAGATCACGACGAGAGATGAAAAGATGCATAGGTGGTAAAAACATATGGTGTCTTGCTTACACGAGAAGGTAAAAGCAGGAGGAAATGACTGCATGCGGCGAAATGCAAGGTGGCATCATGTTGAGCATTCTCGTCGGCTTAGAGGGCTTTCTGACATCATTCTGTAAACGATACAAGCGCTTCTGGCCGTTCAGGAAGAGGCGCTCTAATTCCTGTGGAGGGTTTTCGGGCTTCGCCCTCGTACCCTGACTTGGAGTAGATGCTTCCCGAGACTTATAAGTCAAAAGCTGCCTCTAAACTGTTTCTTTTACATCCAATTATGCATCGTAAGAAAAGACAAAACAACTTCATTTATTTCCTTTCAAGTGCAAAGTATTGTGTGGCTTCATAAATGATGTAAATACTTATGGGGATTTCTGCCGCGTGATCAGCTCAGAGCACTTCATGGTGCTTGAAGAACACATGAAGGAGATGGTACAAAACCGGCACACAGGAAGACGCTGGCAGATGCAATGTGCATGTAATTTGCTCAGAACATATCAACGAATTTGATGTAAGTGAATTACCTCAACAGAAACTCACCAGTCGAAATAGAACGCCTCGGAGCACCGAAATCGAACACTGCATGAGAATTGTCTACACTTTTGGTCGATCTAAAACTGCTGGTTTGAAGCAGGCATGCTAATTTTTTCAAGGATCGACCGCTCAACGTAATCCAATGGGGACACAAAACAGCCCCCAAGTGAAACCCCGCCGGTGAGACTTCGTTTGGCAACTACTGGGAATCCAACGGCTGTGGACACCGAGTTTCATCGGATGTGAACAATAAGTTTCAGGGTTTTTTTGACAACCACACTTTACTCACTTTACTCATATATTAGATATTAAGCTTATTATACTTTACAGTCTCATGCTTGTTTTTTGTACAATTTAAATATCGACAGGGAGCTGTATGAGACATAAAAGTGAATATTAACCCTCACTTGGTCTGGGCAGTTCCAGTATCAATTTCACTTAACACAAGACGATTTTATTCAGCTGAGAGTAATTCATGGCAGCCTGAAAGTGTTAATACTGGTATCATTAACCATCTCACAGATGAGTAAACTCAAGTTCTCAATTCTACCTAACCTTATACGATTTTAATCAGCTGATAGTGAGTCATAGGAGCTACTGAGAGTGCTAATTAGCCATGTGTAGAATAAACTGGTGAGGAGGTGCTAGGGAGCTGCTAAGTTGACGAAAATATGGACCATGATGGAAGCAGGGAGGAGGGAGGAGGGAGACAGAGATGGAGGGAGGCACGTTGAAAGATGGAATGATGTAGAGAGAGATGGAAGGAAGGAGTTAGCGAGAAAGAGAGAGAGAAGTGGGAAGAAGGGGTAGGAGAAGCAAGGAGGGAGAAGGGGAGAAGTAAAGATGGAGGTAGGGATAAGGAAGGGTAGGTAGATAGATGGTGGAAGGGAGGCAAGGAGATGGAGGAGAAGGTTAGGCAGAAAGAGGAGGAAGATAACAAGAACGAGGGAGGAAGTTCGAAAATGGGAGGTGCACAGACGGAGGGAGAAAGGTAGGCAAAGGGAGGGAGAGAGAAAGGTATATAAGAAGGAAAAGGGAGGGAGAGAGGGAGGTGTATAGAGAGGAAAAGGGAGGGAGAGAGTTAGGTATACTGGGAGAAAAAGGGAGGGAAGTTGACATAAGGACTGGGGCAGGGAGAATGTGGGAGAGAGGTAGGGAGGCGACGGCAATGCAGACGTGAGAGGGAAATTTAAGAAACGGCAGAGTAGCAACACCGTGATGGAGAGAAGGAAACTACGGGGAGGGGGGGGGGGAGGAGTAAAGGAGTAAAGACATCGGTGCTACGGGAGGAGAGGTAAAGGCAGGGGTGCTACGGGAGGAGAGGTACAGGGAATTAGGTGGCAGGGAGGAGGAGAGATGAAACGGCAGCAGGAGTGGCATAGAGCAGGCAGGGTGGCGGAGGTCGGCATGGAGGAACAGGCTGAGCAAGAACTGCAGTGTGGTAAGGAGGAGGATAGGTAGATAAGATGAAAGTACGCAAGGAGGGAAGGAAGCAGGGTGACAAGGGATGGCAGAGAAGTGGTGGAAGTGTGGTGGGGGAGCTATAGACAGGAGGCAGGGCAACAGAGAAGAGCAGGAAGGAGAGATGGGAGAGAGGTGACAGGGTAACAAGACGGATGAAGTGACAGAGTGGCAGAAGTGAGGAGGTGGCAGAATGGTAGGGTGAAGGAGGCGGCAGGTTGGCAGGACGGAAGAGGTGAGAGGGTGTTAGGATGGAGGAGGTGGAAGGGTGGTAGGATAGAGGAGGAAAGAGTGGTAGGATGGGTGAGGTGGCAGGATATTAGGACGGAGGAGATCAGGGTGACAGGATGGTGGACGTCGTAGGTTGGAGAAAGTGTTAGAATGGCAGGATGGAAGAGGTAGCAGGGAGAAAGGGTGGATGAGGTGTCAGGTTGATAAGGTGGTAAGGTGGCAGGATGGATGAGGTGATCGGGTGGAAGGGAGGAAAAGATGCAGAAGTACTGCAATGAGGTGGCAGGACAGCAAGGGAAGGGGAAGCAACGGAGTACCTGGGAAGGGGCGATCCGGGATTGTGTCAGGGAATGGGAAGGGAGCAGGGTAGCAGGGATGTGGAGACAGCAGTGTAGCAGGGAAGTGGAAAGGTAGCGGCAGAGTGGCACAGGAAGCGGGGAGGCAGGCGAGGGGGAAGCGGTAGGCTGACAAGGGAAGGGGACGCAGCAGGGTGGCAGGGGATGATAGGGGATGTGGTAGGAGATGTGGTAGGAAGGATTAAGTGGCAGGGCGGCAGAAGAGGGTGAGGGGAAAGGATTGCACTGGATGGGTAGGCAGCATGGAAGCAAAGAGGTAGACACAGGAAGGTGGCAGAGAAGGGGCGGTAGGGTGGCAAGGGACGGGGAGACGCCAGGGTGACAGGGGAGGAAAGGAAGTAACGTGGCAAGGAAGGGAAGGCCGCAGTGTGGCAGGGTAAAGGTAGCAGCAGGAAAAAGTGACAGGGGGAGGGACTGTGACACGGCAGGACAGCAGGGTAGTGGAGCAGTAGCAGGGTGAAAGGGGAGAGGAAGCCGGCAGCAAGGGAGACTGGCAGGGAAAGAGAGAGGCAAATAGAGAGAGCGGGAGGCAGGGGATTTAATGGCAGCAGAGGAGAGTGGCAGGGGCAGAAAGAGGAAGTTGAGGGAGGGAGGGAGAGGATGGAGCGGCAGGACGGGAAGGTAGCAGGGGAATGAGAGAGGAAGCAGGCAGGGAAGGAGGGTAGTAGGGGATTCGACGTCAGCAGGAGAGAGAGAGAGAGAGAGAGAGGCAGGGAGGAAGGGAAGGGGAGGGAGGGTGGCGGAGTTATATGTACCATGATCCACTATCGACCAGGCATAATTTTGTTTCAGTGTCTGAGGAGCGAGACGAAGGGTTCTGGGAAGTGAGTGATGCCCTGTGGAAGTTCACCAGCACCACGTCTCGCATCGAAGGCTGATTAATCTATAATTTAATTATAAATAATTGATCGCAGAGGACATTTGATGAATAGGGGAAGAGGAGGAGGGAGAATTATAGCGAAATTCAAAATTCAAAAGATCTTTTTCCCTCCTCTCACAGTCCTCTTTCTCTTTGTCTCTTTCTCTCTCTCTCTCTCTCTCTCTCTCTCTCTCTCTCTCTCTCTCTCTCTCTCTCTCTCTCTCTCTCACACACACACACACACACACACACATGCTCTTTTATTATCTTTCACCCAGTCATTAGTAGGGTTTCTTTCACTCAGTCACTCAGTATTTCTCAGTCATGCTCTCACTTAGTCACTCATTTCCTCTCTTGCACTCACAGCCTCTCACAGTATGTCACTCAGCTATTCTCATGTGTCACTCATTCATCGCCTTAGCGATTTTCTCTCTCTCTCTCAACTCTCTCTCTCTCTCTCTCTCTCTCTCTCTCTCTCTCTCTCTCTCTCTCTCTCTCTCTCTCTCTCTCTCGTTACTCATGTATGTATGTATGTATATATGTATGTATATATGTATGTATATATGTCCTTTTTATGTTCCTCGTAGATCATGATTCCTCTCTCTCTCTCTTTTTAAGCATGAATATATGTATGTATATAAATGTGGATATATGTATGTATGTAGTATGTATTTGTGCATATATGTATGTATGTAGTATGTATTTGTGCATATATGTATGTATGTATGTACGGTATGTATATATGTATGTGTGTATTTGCAAATATGTATGTTGTTATAAATGTATGTATGTAGGTATTTATTTACAGTATGGATGTATATGGTTTTCATGGTCCTCATAGATAGTGACCTCTGTCTCTCTCTCTCTCTCTCTCTCTCTCTCTTCCAGGCCAAGAAGAGAAATTATGAACTGAATGGCCACTATTTTGCACGCTTTTTGCATTTTGTCAAAGGCAACATGATAGCGGGGAAATAGATGGGCGGGAAGGAGAAGAGGAGGGGAGGGGCTACAGGGAAGGAGGGAGAGGAGAGGAGAATGGGAGGTAGAGGAAAGGAGGAAAAGGGGAGGTGGGGGGAGAATATGAAGGAAAAGATGTGAAAAGAGGAGAAAAGAGAAAGAGTTGCAAGGATGAGGAAATAAGATAGAAGAAAAAAGTAGAATGAAGAAGAAAGAGAAGAGGAGGAAGAGGTGCATGAAGGACAGAAGGATGAGAGAAGGAGAGGATGGGGACGTGAAAGAAGGAGAGAACGAAGCGAGGACGATAGGGTGGGGACGTGAAGGGAAAACACAGATATAGGAGATGAGGAAGAGGAAGAAGAGATATAGGGAAAGATTGGGAGGGAAGAGGGTGGAATGACGATGATAGAAAAACAGATAGGCGGAGGGGGAAGAAAAAGAAAGTGAGAAGTGAGAGGGAAGTTGCTAGAGGGGAGAAAGATGTGAGGGAAAATTAAAAGGATGGGAGGGTAGAATGGGGAGGAAAGACAAATAAATTGGCAGTGAAAGGAATGTGGGTGAAAGGGAGGAGTGAGCAGGAAGGAGGGTGAAAAAGAGAAATATTAGAGGAGAAGGAGAGACGGAGGAAGGAGAGAAAGATCGGAAAAATGTACGAAGAGAGAGGAGAAAGAGAGGTGAAGGGAGAAGTAGAGAGAGGAGGGAAAGATAGGAGAAGAAACAGAGACAGAGGAAGGAGAAAAGGGTGAGTGAAGCGAAAAGGTGGAGAGAAAGGTAAGGGGGAAAGAAATATGGCTGCAGAGGAAGAGATGGAGGCAAGTAAGAGAAGAATGAGATAAAAAAAGAAAATACATAAAGATGGTTAGAGAGGGAGAGTGAAAAAGAAAATAAGTGGAGAAGGAGGAGGAATATATATATATATATATATATATATATATATATATATAGAGAGAGAGAGAGAGAGAGAGAGAGAGAGAGAGAGAGAGAAATAATGATAATGAAAGTATGAGATGATGAAGTCAGAGGAGAAGAGGAAGGTTAAGAGAGGCAGACGAAGGGAATAAAAGAGAATTAGATAATAATGTGTCTTTCTTTCTGGAAATTATAAATGTATATAATTATATATATATATATATATATATATATATATATATATATATATATATATATATATATATATATATATATATATATATATATATATATATATATATATATATATATATATATATATATATATATATATATATATATATATATATAGAGAGAGAGAGAGAGAGAGAGAGAGAGAGAGAGAGAGAGAGAGAAAGCCTCTGTGATACAGTGGTAAAGTGTGCATTTTCATACACTGAAGAACGAGGGCTCGCGCCCCGCCAGGGTAATAAATTTTGTGAGCGTTCTTCTGGCCACGTACTGCATTGGCGAACACAAGGGATCCTGTGGTTGAACCAGTGTCGCATACTATAACGTATGCTTGCACCTAGTCGGCTTGCGTGGGCCGATTACATTTGGTTCACAGACTACACACACATCCAAAGCCACTCCAACACTACAATCACACTTACAAGCACTTCTCACCCTACATACAATCTCTACCAGACAGACTAAGCCACTTAGTAGAGATACATTGGCTGTATCATCCCCACTTCGGTTGGGATAGGCCGGTCCTGCAGTGGACACTCAAACGGCTGATGAGAGATGAGATTATATATATATATATATATATATATATATATATATATATATATATATATATATATATATATATATATTTGTGTGTGTGTGTGTGTATGTGTGTGATTGCAGGTCTGTATGTCTACCTGTTTTCCTGTTTACCCCTCTCAGTGTATCTGTGTGTTATTACCTTCGCCAAGGAGGTTATGTTTTACCCCGCGTTGGTTTGTCTTTCTGTCAATATTTTAGCAGGATTACTCAAAAAGTTATGAACGGATTTTGATGAAATTTTGGTGAAGGATGGGCCATGGGATAAGGAAAAAATGATTACATTTTGGGGCGGATCCGGGTCCAGAGTATATCGCACAATGTCTCAAAATGTTCTCAATGAATTTCAATTAAATTCTGTCTAAAGGTAGGGCATTGGGAAGAAAAGAATTAATTAAATTTTGAGGTGAATCCGGATCCGGGATCTCTCAAAAAGTTATGAACAGATTTTCATAATATTTTGGAAAAGGGTTGGCCAGGGACTAAGGAAGAAAATATTAAATTTGGGGAGGATGCGGATCCAGATTCTGAGTATCCCACACAGTATCTTCAAAAGTTCTCAATGAACTTCAATTAAATTTTGTGGAAAGGTGGGCCATGCATCAAGAAAGAATTGATTAAATTTGGGTTCGGATCCGGGTTCGGATCCTATATCCATGGATCCAGATCCTTTTTTATGGCAATGGCACTGGCAGAGGTATGCACTCTCTGAGCGCTTTCTAATCCGTTCATATTCTTACAGTCAGCTTGATTTCCTGTCAATTTTCTGGCCTCATCAGCCTCCATACCTCCCTTTTTCACACAATCTGTCCGCCTGTACTTTGGCATACCATGCCTGATCTCACCATAAAAATGTCTCAGAAACACCCTTTCCACCATACACGTTAAACTCATTCTCTCCTCATAACCATACCATCTAAGCACACTCTGTTCAACTCTAGAGTTCAAAGGCTTCCTTAATGTACGTCTTTCGCAATCGCATTATTCCTTATCCCATCCACTCACTGCGCTCCTCACACATTCCTCAATAATCTCATTTCTTCTGCATTTTTGAATTTTCATTTGCATCCCCCACCAAAGGTTCGTACTTCAGTGTTACTGTGGCACTTCATGCACGGCACTCGCAGTCGACACAGTGTTCTGTTTTATACCAGTGCCATCATAGGACCAGCCACTCTTTCCGTTTGCTACTCAACTTTCTTCTTCATTTGAATATTTGCCTCTCTTCTCTACCATAAAAACACGAGTCGTGCCAGATGCAAGTGTTCAAATGCAATATTTATTTTCAGAGAAGCAGAAGTTTCTGAATATAGATCAACAAATCTGACATCAGCAATGCGACAAGTGGTTGAACCAATCACTGCATATAAAATTAGGGAATGCTTGGAAAGGTTCAAGTTTATCAAAGATCTCAGCATTTATGAATGAAGATCGATATTGTCTCACAAATTTCATGTCATTCTTCTATGTAGCACAGCTGATTGTGCTGATGCATGATTATGATAAAAATCGAGATCATGGCTAATAAGACGGGAGAAGCGAGTTTGCAAAAAAGGAGTTAGACTGGGGGCTGGTTGCTAGAGATGTCCATCATGATCAAGTTCTTGGTCTTTATGATATACTTCAGTAATAAAGATTTAGGTGTCTATAGTATTTTTTTTTTCTAGTTTGCTGATGACACTAAAATAAATAGAATCACTAACATCGCTGAGTATTATATCAGCCTGAAAGGAACCGTCACATGCTATTCAGATGGTGAGAGAAATAGAATATGAAATATATAGAAAAATATTAAGTACAAAATGTAGGCAAACGTATCAGCATAGACAAATGACGATAATATAACTCAAACATCACTATACGTCAAACTGTAAGAACGATCTAAGTGTCATGGTTAGCAAGAATCTAAAACTGGGGGAACATTGAGTTAATGTATAAAGTAAAGAAGGTCCCGGCCTTTATACAGAGAAACATAACTAACCAGGCTAGTGAAGTAACGCTACAACCTTGGTGAGGCCACACTTGAATTACGCAGTGTAGCAGCTGTTATTAGGAAGTAAGAATTAGCACAGCAGGGGGAAGGAATTGAGAATTAAGTCAGAGAAAGAGATGGAAGGAGGAAGAGAAAGATGAGCGAGAGATAAATGAAAAACGCAGCTTGGCCTAAGAGTCAGAGAGAACAGTAAACAAATGCAAAATAAAGGTCGGAAGTGCAATGAATGAAGACATGAGTAAAAATGAACGAAGAAAAGATAATGAAAAAACATCTGATTCTGCGATGGACTTTTTAATAAGGCCACTTAAGTTATGGTTGCATTAGTTTTGTGATTGTCGTATTAGGTATGAATTGCTTGGATTTTGAGACAGCGTTAGTAACAGTACACGTATATAATGGGTTAAAGAATTCATGGAAGGTACTGGTAATGATTTTTTTTTTTAATTGTTATTTTTACCAGCATGTCAGCCTCATCAGGAAAGGGGTTTAACTATGTTTTAGCCATATGTAAATCTGTAGAGTTTTTAATATAAACCTATAAAATATAGGAATGATTTTTATTGGTTTCTGTGCCTGTCCTCTATACATATGCTCTCTTTGCCTGTCACGATCATAATACTGTTCTCTTTTGTACGGGTTATTATCCGATTTATTAGGCCTGTAGAATTTAGTTCCATTATACATTGCTTTAACTCTCACTGTAAATATCTCAAGCCAGATGCCAGTAAACGCTTTTTGTTATTACCTCCGGTAAGGAGGTTATGTTTTCACCCCTGTTCGTTTGTTTGTTTGTTGGTTGGTTGGTTTGTGAGCAAGATTACACAAAAACTACCAGACGAATTTCCACGAAACTTGGTAGATGAATGGACCTTGGCCCAGAATACACTCCATTAAATTTTGGTGCGGATCCGGATAAAGGTGCGGATCCGGATAAAGGTGCGGATCCAGATTTTTTTTTTTTTTCACTTTCTTTATCATTGCGAGATAGACCATTGGCGGAGGTATGCGCTCTACTGAATGCCATTCTAGTTGGTATGTATTTCGCTCTATAATAACCTACTTGTTTACACATTACCCACTGAAATCTGATCATATTCCATTAACTGTAACATCCTGAGAGGAGAACTGTTTCAGAGTCCCTTTTAAAATTTCGAAATCAGCACTTCTAAAGTCAAAGACGAATACATTTTTCGAATGAAATCAATCTCTCTCTCTCTCTCTCTCTCTCTCTCTCTCTCTCTCTCTCTCTCTCTCTCTCTCTCTCTCTCTCTCCACACACACACACACACACACACACACACACACATATATATATATATATATATATATATATATATATATATATATATATATATATATATATGTGTGTGTGTGTGTGTGTGTGGAGTGTGCGTGTGTGTAATATTTTCTCTGCCGGCTCGATTGCAGTCTGGAGCAGGAATTATTTTCTATAAAGACTATTAATCTTTTGGACTCACTTTCGACTTAAGATAAGTCCCATCATTTAATTAGCAGTAAAATGAAGTCCTCCGTAAGACTATTGGTCTATTTATTCCATTTATGGACTACAACGCAAAATCTGTAGCTATTTCCTTTCGCTAGAAGGATGTCAGTACATACGTTTTATTTAGTTTGCTTATGTTTGTGGCTATTTAAAACATTATTATTATTATTATTATTATTATTATCATCATTACCATTATTATTATTATCATTATTATTTATTATTATTATTATTATTATTATTATTATTATTATTATTATTATCCATCCATCCATCATCCAGTCCTACTTCGTCCCATGAGGAGCGTAGGAGCCCGGGGCTAGGCAAGATGGTCCTGACATTTAAAATGAGTGACCAGCCTCACTCATCCCTGAATGGCATCACATGAGCAATAATCCCCAACCATCCCTTGGATATAAACCTTCACCGGCTCAATCCGATTGGAGCACCGAAATTACCCACTAAACCAACAGGCGCCATAATTTGGTTATATGGTTACCACCCTGCATAATAAATGGTTTCCTGGTGTACAGGAAACCATTTGGCTTGCCACTCAGTGTAGAGTCGCCCACAGACAGAAGGAAGAGGAAAGAATGAAGGAACGAAAGACAGAAGAGGGAGTGTAAAGTCACCCGTAGACAGAAGGAAGAGGAAAGAATGAAGGAAAGAAAGACAGAAGAGGATGGAAGGAAAGAAGGACGGAGGAGAGGACAGGGCAGACACTTGAGAGCAGCACTACATCAAGTGAGTGGATGGAATTATTATTATTATTATTATTATTATTATTATTATTATTACTATTATAATCGTCATTATCATGTTTATTATCAATATTGTTATTATTATTATTATTGTTGTTGTTTTTGCCATTATAACTAGTTTTCTTGCTTTTGTCAATAGTATTATTATTCTTTCCTCTTAAGAAGTAAATGACCATTACTTGGAGGCTCTTCGGCCTAGAGCTTTAAAACTTTGTCAGGTTAATCGCCCAGTGGGCGGCCTGTTCTGGCCAAATATGATGACAGTCCATCAACCAGATCACTGAATATTATAATGTTAAAAAAAAAAAAAAAAAATCCGAGAAACTATCTCAGAAACTGCTAAAGTAAGCAAGCCGAATTTTTACTGCAATATAACCTTAACCCATTGGCTTCCAGGATTCCTATGTGAGGGATTGCACTGGAAAGGTGCTTAGCGTACTGCCCTCCACCTATCGGGTCATAGTCGCGAAACTCAAAGGTTCCTATCCCGAGGTTCCCTTGTTTATCAGCTTTGAAAATGCCCAGTCCCGTCCTATACTGAGGACACTGCGCAAATGGGTTAAGGCAGCCGCATTCCGGAAAAGAGTATGGTTCCAGTCGGTTGCTTATTGTCTGGGATCGCCTGCTGCCAAATATTGTCTCTTCCTAATATTCCTGATGTGCACCTAATATTTCATGAACGATTAAAGCTAGAGCCACCAAACTTGGTGACCATGATGACCTAAGGTGATATGCACAAGATCAGTGACCTTGACCTCAACGTCCCTTTATAGCTCGGCTTGTAGTAGGCAATGTCTATGGAAAGTTTTTCTTGATCAAAATTGTCCTTGGACAATATCTACACTATCTTACTGATAGTGTAGATATTATTTTTGGGGGGTGGGAGGGGGGAGGGCTGGTATTCCAAGACCATTCGAGATAGAAACTTGAAATTTTTAGGTGTGATGCATCTTGGTTGCAGTTTTTTTTGGCTCAAAATTTTTTCCCCTCACATTAGCGCCGCACTAGCGTCCTCTAGGTTACTTTTTCCATTTTCTCTCTCCTGCGCAGCAAAAACAACTGAATCGATTGCTTTGCAAATGTTCCAGTATGTAGACGTCAACATATACTACTGCACCTGGGTATTGACACTGAGATCGAAGAAATACTTTTTGAGATACTGAGGAAAATCAAAATGGCCGCCTCATGCCTGAATGTGCTAAATCGGAAAGTATTTGGCTGACTTTGACCAAACTCGGTGGAAATGTAGTGGGTCATGAGTAAACATGATCTGCTTAGTATGAAAGACCTTGACCCTGATCTCGAGGTCATTGGTCAAAATCCGTAAAAAAATTTGAGTCATACCAAAAGTCTGTCAATATTAGGTCAGCAATGAAAAAAAAAAAAGGTATTTTCACCTGTAATGTAGAGTTCTTTGAATATTGCTTCTGCATTTTCAGAAATCTAGTTATCATTATCATTATTATTATTATTATTATTATTATTATTATTATTATTATCATTTATATTATTATTATTATTATTATTATTATTATTATTACCATTATTATTATTATTATTATTATTATTATTATTATTATTATTTTGCCATCATCATCATCATCATCATCATCATCATTATCATCATCAACATCATTGTCATCATCATCATCATTATCATCATCATTATGACTGTCGTCGTCGCCGTCGTCGCCTTCCACAAATAGGAAAAGGAAGGTAAAAAACCAATGGAATTATCACGTTGCCGGTGTTTGGCCTTTTGAAATGGGCTCTCCGTTGACAGTGCTATTGCTTTCGTACCCTATTATTTCTGTTTCTGGATCCCTCCTGAGCACTGATGGTGGGGAAAGAGGTTACAATGATGATGATGATGATGACTGGACACATAGGACTAAGTTCTCTACATAAACGTCTAGTAAGGTGTGAATTTATACGTACAGTAGATAAATCTTCCTTATAAGACATAGCCACACCTCCATGCTTTATTGCTGGACCCTGTCAGGAGCTGGTCAAGAAGAGCCAGCATCACTGAATCAATTACTGGTCAATTTACTGCTGGACCCAATTGAAATGAACCCTTTGCACTCCCCATAGAGGCTCCAGGACAGTTACAGCTGGTTTCCTTCAGTAGGACTCACTTCCCACAATACGATTTCCAAGGACTAACATTCCTAAAGTGAGAGTTTTATTTTTCATTTCTTTACTATTCTATGTGAATATGCCTTCGTCAAAGTCATAAAGTGGCGATTTTAGGCCTTGTTTGATTTAGAGTCCACATTCAGAAAGACTAATTTATAGAATGACTTAAGTTATATGTACATACCCAGCAGATTCTAAAATGAAGAATTTTTAAAATTCTTTAATATTCATTATGATTATGGAGTTAAATTTAGAGAGGTACCTCTTAGGGATCTTTTCTTAGGCCTTTTTAAAGTCCTACTTGAACCAAGACACACGAAGGTCCGGCAGTCAGAAGCATCTTTGTTTTAGTATTTCACTGGAACGAAATGCCCAACACTTTAGTAATTAATTTTCATTTACCAGACCAATCTGTTCTGCATTAAGATGTGTCTCTACCTAACGACTAATATTTAAGTGCTCATTTCATGTCACGAGAGAGAGAGAGAGAGAGAGAGAGAGAGAGAAATCACGAAGACCTACTGCCACTTGCGAAACGATCTGGTCTTAAAAGTTATGAGAGGTTCTACTCCCACACTAATACCCTCCGAGGAAAAGATAGAAGAGAGAAGCTTTCTCCGCTGCCACCTCTCGCACAACTGAAAATAACGACCATTGGAAATCAGACAGTAAAATGATGGAACAACACTAATGGAATATTCTATTAGGCAGACTGAAATTCGACAGAATAATACGCGAGTACTCATGTAAATGCTCAAACAATAACACCTGTCGTTCTTGCTTACCAGTATCATTGTGCCAGCCCTCGTCACTAGCCCCATAATACTGCCAATATTTATAATCTAGTATTGTCACCAATGAAATAAACTATTGTACTTTATTACTGTCGCCATTTAAGTATGTCACTATAATATTGCCACCATTAAGCTATATCGGTATGTTACTGCCACCATTTAAATAATGCACCATAATAATGCCACTATAATAATGCAACCATCATTATTAATACCTCCGTTCCACTTCTACAACAATACTACCACCAGTCAAACATGTCATTTTGTACCGCCACCTCACAGTCTAAAAAAAATACTGTGCATCAAAAATGTTTTTTGTTATACTGTCACCATTCGGTCTGCTATTAGATGGCCTCTGCTACACTCATATCTTGCTCCAATCTAACGATGTCTATCAATGTGCCAGAAAATATTCTGTGATACTTGCTACTGTTCCACTTGTTAAAAAGAAGGTTCACTCAGTGAGGAAATACAAGCACCCACCAATTTGTTTACGGGCCTTAGCCTACATCTGACTTTGCTCTGTGACCTTGACCTTCGACCATTTTTTTCTCGAAATCCAATTAGTGTGTCATTTTTGCCTGGGCCACAGCACGTCCATCAAGTCTGGTCAGAATCTGAAGCTGCCTTGAGACCTTGACTTAGACCTATCCTTGTGACCTTGACGTTTGACTGACTGTTCTGAAATGGAATAAATTTATTCTTGCCTCATCCTTAATTTTTTCACGAAAGTTGGCTTAAATCGGATAAAAACTAAGGAAGATGACACTACCACGAGGCTTTGACCTTTGACCCACTGTTCTAAACAAACAACAGATAAACCCCTTGGTGGATCCTCAGTCCTTCCACCAAGTTGTTGGCCCAAATTTCAAAACTATTTTAGCTATTTTGTTCAGGAAGAGTGAAGGATCAAATTCTGAATTGGCAGTGTGACCTTCATCTTTGATTATTCACAGGATCAAATGCCTTCATTCTTGCCTTACCCTCAACCTTTCAATAAAGTTTGGTGTAAAATGGATGAAAACTGTTTAAGTTCATCTTGCTTGGTCAGATTTTGATCTATCCCTGTGATCTTGACCTTTGATCTAATATTCCCATTATCAATACGGTTGCTTCATGACTATCCCTCAATCCTTCCACTAAGTTTGGCTTTAATCGGATCAAAACATTCGAGTTATTTTGTTTACACACACACACACACACACACACACACACACACACACACACACACACACACACAAAATTTTGATAATTTAAAAAAAGGTAAAAAAGGTAGGAGAATGAAGGAAGTAAGGAAAATGAAGGATGGAAGGAGAATATTGAATGAAAGGAGAAAATATGATGGAAGCGGGAGGTACAAAGGATGACAAAGGAATGCAAACACCAACAGACCTTTTGGTCCTTTCGAGGCTGTTTGCTATGACACTTCGTAACTACAAAGGAGGAAAAGGAGATTACAGTGTAACGAGTTGATACTGATGAAAGACAGCAAATGATTTTTTTTTTTACATTACAGAACAGAGGAAGGAAAAACAAATGAATAAAAAAATAGTATGACAGTATTAGATAAAAAAAAGACGAGGAAGAAGGAAAAAAGGAGATATGAATATACGATGTGAGAAAAATTAAGGATATAGACTGAATGAAAATGAATAAAGACATGGGAGAGAATGAATGAATGAATGAATAAATGAAGGAAGAAATTGGCAGAAGAAAGTAGAGAGATTATGAAAAAAAAATTGTCAGTTTGAAGAATATTCCTGAAAAGCTGAAAAAGATAGAAAAGCTGGAAAAATAATGCAAAAAGAAGGAAGTATAGTGACTGCAAGAATTTTATGAAAGGATGAGAGATAATGAAAGAGAAGGAGGAAGATGTGAGGCTGACGAAGAATTGATGCAACTTATCTGAAGAAGAGGAAAGAAGAAAGTAAGAGATATATAAAGAAGGAGAGAGAATAAAGGAAACTGGAGGAGGGAAATAATTAAGGAGGAAGAGAGAATGAAGAAGGGAAATAATGATGGAGGAAGGGAGAATGAAGGTGGGTAGTAATGAAGGAAGAAGGGAGAATGAAGGAGGGAAAGAATATAGGAGGAGGAGAAAATGAGGGAGGGAAATACTGAAGGAAGAAGAAAGAATGAAGGAGAGAATTGAAGGAGGAGGGGAGAATGGGGGAGGAAAATAATGAAGGAGGGAAGGAGAATGAAGGAGGGAAAGAATGAAGGAGGAAGGGAGAATGAAAGAGGGAAAAAATGTTGGAAGGAGGAAGAATGGAGGAGGAAAATAATCAAGGCGGAAAGGAAAATCAAGGAGGGAAATGAAGGAGGGTGGGAGGGAGGGAGAATGAATTAGGAAAATAATGAAAGAGGGAAATAATGGAGGAGAAAGGGATAATGAAGGAGGGAAATAATGAAGGTAGAAGGAAGAATGGAGGAGGGGAAGTTAATGAAGGAGGAAGGAAGAATGAAAGAGGGCAAAATAAAGGCTGAAGGGAAATTGAAGGAGGTGTAGGTGAAGTGTGAGGGGTTGATGAGGACGAAATGAAGCAAGTGAGAAGAATGTGAGAGTAATTTAAAAATTGCAATGAAAGAAAGGGAAAGAGAAAATGAAATAAATAAAAAGAATTATTGGAAAATCAAGCGAACGGAAAGAATGAAGGAGCTAGAGAAAATAAGTAAATTAAAGCAATATTATATTAAAAAAGGATATACTACATACTGAAACAGGTGAAGGAATGAATAATGGAGGAAAAAAATGAAACAGAGAAAGATGGGGAAAGACTGAAGGCAAATGAAGAGCAAGAGGAGGAGGAGGAGGAATAGCAGCAGCAGCAGCAGCAGCAGGGTTAATGATGAAGAAATGAAGCTAGTTAGAAGAATGTTCAAGCAAAAAGTTAAATAATTAAGAAGGTAGAGAGAAGAAGAAAAATCGTAAAGATAAGTAAAATAGAAGAAAGACAAAGAATGGCAGAAGGAGGAGGAGGAGGAGGAGGAGGAGGAGGGATTTACGAAGAAAAATATGTCTAAATTCAATAGTAGAAGAGAAACACATCTAATGAAGGAAAACCGTGAAGTGAAGGAAAATGAGAGGTATATAGTGAGAGAAAAAAAATTGAAGAAGGAAGGGAAGAGAATGAAGGAAAGAAAGAGAATGAATGAGGAAAAGAAAGATGAGAGGTTGATGACTCAGAAAAGCTGAATGTTTGAGGAATAAAAGATCACTGAAAAGATAACTCAAAGGAAGAAAAATGGCGATAATAACTGCAGATAAAAAGGAAACGTAGTGATGAAAAATGAATGAATGAAGGAGAAAGAATGAAGGAAGGAGGGAGAATGAAGGAGGAGGAGGTGGAGAAGGGTGAGGGGTTGATGAAGGAGAAATGCTGCAAGTTTGGCCCTAAAGGTGTAGTTGGGTAGGACCAGGCCACAATCTTTAGACCACCTAGACGGCAACACTCCCACATGCTCACGGGAAGGGAAGGGGAAAGGAAGGGGACAGGGGAAGAAGAGAAGAGAAGAGATAGAAGATATGGAAGGGAGGAGAAATGAAAAGGGAGGCGGGAAAGAGAAGAGAGGAAAAGAAGGATAAGAAGAGGGAAGTTGAGAGGTGAAAGAATGTCAAAAGAAAAGGTAGGGATAGAAAGGAATGATAAGGCGTTAGAAAAAGGTAAGAAGAGAGGAGGAAGAGACGTGGGTAACTGTCAGGTGGAAAGGAAATGAAAGGAAGGAAATCATTGACAACGCTGGGTGGTAATCTTATAACTAACCAATACGTGTTCCCTACGTGACAACAAGTGGGTTGGCGCAGGATTAGTGCCCCTCCCCGGAAAACAACTCACTAAAAATATGAACAAGAAGCCTCGGCAAGATAGTGGGAGCAGAAAGCAAAGGAAGGGGAAAGAAAATAAAAGCGAAAGAGAAAGAAGGGGCAGGATGGGAGGGGTGATGAAATGATGACGAGAAAAAATATATCGAAACGAAAGAGAGAGAAAGGAGAAAAAAGAAGGAACTACAAAGAAATGGAAATAATGGATAGTCAAAGATGGGTAGGATGCAACATTTAAAGGAATAAGAAGAGAAGAGGAATGCTAAGAACGGACAGTGGATAGCAGGAAACTTTTCAAGAATGTTCGTGTATCCATATTAACCCTGTTGATGCTAAGTGATGGTATACTCTAGATTATGCTGAACACATCTAAGGTTATGCTTCAAACAACAATGCGCTACACAGAACGAAACGGTATTCATGACATTTGTATACTGCCTTTTGTATAGTGCCATCTGTATCCTGCCACTTGTGTATTGTCATTTGTATACTGCCATTTGCATATCGTCATTTGTATACTGCCATTTGTATACTGTTATATACTGCCATTTGTATTCTGTCATTTGTATGCTGTCATTGGTATATTGTCATTTGTATGTTGCAATTTGTATGCTGCCATTTGTATACTGCCAAGTGTATACTGCCATTTGTATAGTATCATTCGTGTACTGCCACTTTCATGCTGCCATTTGTATGCTGCCATTTGTATGCTGCCATTTGTATACTGCCATTTGTATATTGCCAACAATGCTGATGAAGGACAAGAGGTACACTTAACCCCTTGAATCCGGGTGACTTCATTTTTAGTTTAGTCTTGCTGCTACCAAACTACGTTATTCAGCTTAGGAGAGAGCTCTTATACTCAAGAAATTTACAAAGACTGTGGTGCTGGAAGTGGATGCCCTCACGTGGTGGCACCGATGTAACTGGGTGGATCCCCTACGAGGTTATGCGAGTACAAAGGTCCCCCAGATCCCTCCCTAGCTCCCAGTAGGAGGGTGGTGAACTGCAGGAGGAGGACAACTCCAGTCTGCAATCCACTGTGTTCATATTTCAGATGAACCTGGGTCTACTACCAACACCACCATCATCACCACCACTACTAGCACCACCACCACCACTACTACTACTACTACTACTACTACTACTGTTACTACTGCTAATGAGGCTGTATCTACTTCATCGAGTTCGAAAAGTCCAAGTAAAAGAAAACTCTCGGGAAAGAGCGAGAATAAAATGAAAAAGTCACCCATTGGCTGAGTGGGTTATAAGGTAGCCATGGTTGTATAAGGAGTTTGCTGGTGGTGAAATAATTTATTGTTTTATGAACAGTTGGTTGCATGGGAGTCAGTTTCATTCGTCTTCTATATTATCATCAAGAAAGTGTGTTGCAGTGCAAGGGCTGAGCTTGTGTCTCATGGCTATTTTGGGTCTTTGTCACGCGTAGGTCTAAATCATAATTGGACGCCATTTTTCCGATCATTTAGGTCAGAGTATCATCTATGTATCTGTCTATCTACATCTATATCTATATCTATCTGTCTATCTACATCTATATCTATATCTATCTGTCTATCTATCTGTCTATCTACATCTATATCTATATCTATCTGTCTATCTATCTGTCTATCTACATCTATATCTATATCTATCTGTCTATCTATCTGTCTATCTACATCTATATCTATATCTATCTGTCTATCTATCTGTCTATCTACATCTATATCTATATCTATCTGTCTATCTACATCTATATCTATATATCTATCTGTCCATCTATCTGTCTGTCTATCTGTCTGTCAATCAATCAACCTATCTGTCTATATACTTGTATGCATTTTTTTCACATCGAAGAATATGGACAGACGTTGCTCCTCTTTTGGTCAAGGTTTATTACGAAAAGATGAAGAGAGATATCTGTTTCTATACGTCATTGTCAACAGTGTTAGGAGACATGGAGAAATAGTTGTTGGAGAGGTGGGTTAATATTCCTACATGCGTAACAGAAGTTGTAGAAGTTTTTTTTATCACATTACATATCTATATCTATATCTACCTATAAATCTAAGTCAATTATTTCCATCTATGTATCTATCTATGTCTCTATATACAAAGAGAGAGAGAGAGAGAGAGAGAGAGAGAGAGAGAGAGAGAGAGAGAGAGAGAGAATATAGAAAAGGAAAAAAAGAACTGTACATATAAGATGAACAAGGAAATAAAAAGCGACGCACCAAGAAGCCAAACGAAAAGAGTGAGAAAAAGAAGATGCGAGGAATGAGGCAAAGAGAAGAAAAGAAAATTAATATAAGAGGAAGCAACAACAAGGAGAGAAGCGACGAAAGGAAAACGCGAATTAATGAAATACTGGCATGGGAGGGAGAGAAACAGGAAGAGGGAGAGATTAGGGAAAGAGAAAGAGCGGATGACGAATTAGAGAAGAAAGAGAATGAAAGTAGGAGGGGAAATGAAGGAGGGAGAGGGAAAACACAGAGATGGGGAGGGTAAGAAGGTAAAGAAGAGTGATGAACCGGAAGAGGAAAAAAAGGGCAACTGTCAAAGATAGGTCGAAGAAAAGGAGAGAAAAGGATGGGTAAGTAGGAACTGAGAGAGAGAGAGAGAGAGAGATAGAAGAACTGTCACAATGAAAAGAAAAACTACAATAGATAATGAAAGATGTATAGCTGACTATTGGGGGTCAGCTTTCTCTCTCTCTCTCTCTCTCTCTCTCTCTCTCTCTCTCTCTCTCTCTCTCTCTCTCTCTCTCTCTCTCTAATCTGGTAAATAGTAGTAAAGGTGTGACAGACGCCACGAGGCACTCACCTCTGTACTTCAGGCCTTTGAGCTTGTCCTAGGATGCAAGGTCACTGCATCATCCTTTTTTTCTTTTTTGCAGTGTGTCTGGCTATGAGCATAGATTTAACAGCCTATTCCCTAAGGTCCAACAGCAGTATGTACCACACACCTCCATATGTCACCACTTCAGGGCCAATGCCCAACATCTATGCTGAGTATATGTCAGGGCTGTTTGATTAGGGCAGGCGTACTGGTATTAGCAAGGGTGTTTTTATGACGTGCCGTTGGACCTTTATGGTACAGAAATAAAGACTGTTTTAACAAAATTCTAATACTTTGACTGTTCCCTGCTCCAGCAGGGAATCGAACTCGCGTCCATTAGGAGAGTAGACCACCTCTTTGCTGACTCGACTACCATCTCCTGAAGGTGATATCCTGGGTACTCATTTTACCTTCAACTCCACAAAGGGTGGATGGACACCTTATTCGAACAACACTAACTGTTCGTACAAGGATTCGAACCTTGGTGGTATAGAGCTGGCAGCTTCACAGTCAGTGATGCTAACCACCCAGCCACCGCGGCGAAACGAAGAGTAGTCTCTCTCTCTGACTCTTCAAATTTCTTGCATTCCTTCCCCATTACGGCGGGTACACAGCACCCGTCTAGTTATATACCCTGACCCCTGTTCTGTTCAACACTTCAATGCAAGATTCAGCTGGTAGGCTTAGGTTTTCATGGATGCAATTGGTCAGCTCTGAAAAGGTCTTCCTCATTCTGTCTTTCCTACTGAGTATGAACTCTAGTCATTTAAACACAGTGTGGTCAGGCATCTAAATGAACAGAGCAAGAATTTGGCTTTCTCGTTGGTCAGCTGCCTGAGAACGATTTCTTTTATTTTAAAATTTCCAGCCTTAGATTCTTTCCCTTTGCATTTGTTCTTCTTTCTGGAGTGAAATGTCTGTATAACAACAATTTTATTTATCTCTCACCTGGTCTTGCGACCTCACAAAGAAGAAAAGCTGCAAGAGGAAATGCAAGTTTGTTTCACCAGCTAGTAAAAAAAAAATCTATTCCAATGATCTGATTCCAAAGATTGCCTGATTGAAACCAGTGAGTCTTATTAGTATGTCTTGCTCTGAAGCAGAGGTAGATGCTGCTGTGGACAGTTGCTTCATAGCTGCATGGAACTTGGGATCATGGGCTAGCTAAACTTACCGGAGTAGTTTACAAGGAGGGTGAAGTCAATGCCTCCCTCAAGCCGGCTCTCGGCTATCTGGCGAGTGGAACACTTTCCTCTAATTCCTTGTAGTGAATTTGCATAATATGGTTGTACATGAATGCATTCTTTCACTTATCACTTAAAAACAGGTGTTACTTTGCCATGGCAAAGTAGTGTTGCACTGAAGATGGAATGGGTGGAAGAAAGGATGAATTAAAATTGCACCTGGAAGGAAGTGGTTCGAGGAGGGTTAAGCAAGAAAAGAAAGGAGGAAATGGAAATAAATAAAAGGAATTGAAGAGAATAAAAAAAGAGAGAAATGGTGAGAAAATAGATAGAAGAGAATTGGGAATGAGGAAGTAATTGGGAATGACAGAATTGGACAGAAGGAAGGAACAGGCAAGAGGAGGGGAATGAAAGAAAAGAGATTAGAAACTGTTCGACGATAAGGGAAGGTAGCGAAAGGCATGGAAGAAAAGATAAGGAAGAGGAAGAGAGAGAATGGAGTGGGGAAGGGAAAGGAGAAAAGAAAGAAAGGCTGGGAAAAGGGTTGAGAAGAAATGGGAAGAAATTATGAGAGAAGAAATATAAAAGAAAGATATGGAAATAGACTGCAAGTAGAAACACGAGAATAAAATAAAAGATTAAGAATGGGAAGAGAAAGAAGGGAAATGGAAGGACAAATGAAGGAGACGCGAAATCAAGGAAACGAAAGATTTACAGAAGGAAAAGAAGGTAGGAGAAAGGAAGAGAAAATACAGGAGGAAAAAAGAGAGAGGAAAAAAGAAGAAAGTAGGGAAAGGGGAGAAGAGAAGTTTGAAAAAGGGAAGTGAAATGAAAAACGAAGAAGGGAAGGGAAAAGAGGACGGGAAGAGGAAAAGAAGAGGAGAAAAGAGAAAAGGGAAAGAAAAAGATGGGAAGAGAACGAGGGCAATGGGAAGTGAACCAAGGGGAAGGGTAGGGATGAGAACGGAAGGGAAGGGAAGGAAGAGCGGTGAGTCAGAGCGCCAATTATGTGTTATTGTCTGCCCTGTTTCTGATAAGTTAAGCCTGTGCTGCTAGGGTGAGGGGGTGAGGGTGAGGGTAAGGGTAAGGCCAGGAGCTAGGGTGGAGGGAGGCAGGCAGGGTGAGGGAGGGAGGGACTGAGGCTGAAGGCAAAGAGATGGGGTGATGAGGGAGAAACAGTGAGAGATGGAATGATGGTCAGGGGGTGAGGGAGAGGCGAAAGGTTAAGGTGAGGGTGAAGGGAGAGATAGGGTTCTGGTAAGGCTAAGGGATGAGCGAAAGAGTGAGAGAGAGGAATGTGACGTAGATGAAGGGAAAGAGAACGGGTGATGGATAGATGAAGGGAGAGAGGAGAAAGACAGGATGAGGGTTATGCTGTGAGTGAAGAAAGAGAAAGGGAGAGAGGTTGAAGTGGGGGAGAATGAGAAGAAATAGGAGGAGGGATGGAGTGAGGATGAGAGGAGAGAGGATGGGTAAGGGATGAAGTAAGGCAGTGGCTGAGGTGAGGGTAGAACGATAGTGTGCGGTAGTGGGAATATCAGAGGGGGGGAGGAGGCTGAGGCAAGGAACAAGGGTGAGGAAAACGTACAGAGTGAAAAATAGAATAAGGGAGAGAGCAGGATGGTGTGAGGATGCGGGCAGAAAGATAAGGTGAGGGATGAGGTGATGCAAGGGCTGGGGGCAGTGAGACACTGTGGATGAGGTGCAAGAAGAAAGGATGAGAAATGGAGAGCGAAAGGCTGAGGCTTGGGGTAGAGAGGTAGGCCGAGGTACTCGATGGAATGGAGTAAGGGAATGAGGAGGAGGCAAGGCGTAAGAGTAAGGGAAGATAATTGGGGTAGAAATGCATTAATGAAAAGCGTGTGGATAAGGTAAGGAGTGAGGAGGAGGGAAAAAGGAATGTGACGTGAGTGAGAGGAGAGAAGTACAGTAGAGTGAAGGTTGAGGCAAGGGGTGGAGATGCAGGGAGAGAGACAGGGTATGGATGAGAGTGCAGGAAGGGAGATGAGGTAAGGGATGGAATAGTACCGTACACGAGGTGAGAGTTAGGCACTCGTTCAGGGTTAGATTAAGTGCACATATTTAACATTTTTGTATAATTATCTCACAAACCATTGAAAATTCTACGAGACTATCAAGACATGAGCAGTTGCTCCGGAAACTGTGTTGTGAATCTTTGATTTGGTAGTTGATTTCCAACTGTTTCACAAACTTGCCTCTAACAACCGTTTCCAGCAACGTGCAAACTACTGATCCTAAGCTAACACTGAACGTTAATTACCTGCTTTTGAAGTACTACCATCTTTAAATATTGGCTGTATGCTACCTTCCAGTCTTGAGACACTCTGTCAGTCCCTTCATTTGTTGAAAAATCAAACTAATGGTGTTGATGCTTTGTTGTTTGTTGGGGAGCAGGGTGGCTCAGTGATGCAGCGTTGGACTCGAGATAGCGAGTTCAAAAGTTCGCGCCCCGCCCGGTAGCTCCCTTGCTGACAGGGGTAGCGCTCTTCCGTCACCCTAACAGAACTATTTGATCTAAGTCTAGCTCGGGGGAATAATCCCTTTGTTGTCTGTGGCCTTTAAATTTCTTGGAGACATTTATGACCAAGGAATTCTGATAATCAGAGTTTTACTGTGTGCCAGTAGTACATTTCTCAGGTTCCTTAAAATATTACTGATCAAATTATTTTCTCCCACACGTCCGTGGAATGGCATATGAATTTCTTGCCGCAAAGTCCATGCAAACAAAGAATTATAACTTTAGCTGTCTCAGGTTCTTCATTTGTGTGATCGCATTTTTTAATTTCTAGTGCGCCTGTTATTGGCGCAAGAATCATCCTGTTTCTGATGTAAACCCTTAATATGGGGGGTTTAATTATTTGGGAATGTTTGATCCAAGGGTAGTGTTCATGTGTCTTTTTAGTGCATTAATTTACCATCATCTTTATTCCTTGAGGACTTATAGCTTTGGTGAGGAGAAGGAAAACTGAGTGAGTGACGGTTTGTGTGAGAATACATAAGTTTACGATGAATTAATAAAATGAAAAACAGTTCACTCCTTCACTGTCAAAGGTCTCCCCTTAGCCGTTGGGCAGTCACAAGGAAGAAATGCAAATGACGTCACCGTATTTGAAGGGTTAATGAAAGACAGATGAGAGTATGGGATAATGTAAGGGAAAAATGAGAAAGACGGTTGATGTACTGGGTCAGGAGAGAGAGAGAGAGAGAGAGAGAGAGAGAGAGAAAAAAAAATTTATTTTGAGTATTGTACACATCGTTCACAAACTTAGCTTCATAACATCAAACACAACAGCTTTATAGAGAAAGATTACCAACATGCCCAAGGGAATGCAAGATGGTCTCCACACAGTTGCAAAATATTCATACTTCTGTGCAACTTGCCATAATGAATAATGAACATACAAAAACATGGGATCTCATTATTCGCATGTCTAACTGGTTTGACAACTGACCCCATAAATCCATTTGAAACGTCTAAAAAAAAAAAAGGGGGGGGGAGGTGTCTGGAGCTACTGAGCCAAGGAACAAATGTGCCAAGTATAAAACGAAATGGTTAAAACATAAAGAAATGGCGACAATCTGAAAAAACGCTTGGAATGGAAGAAACGGAGAAAAGGCTTGATAATTTCTTTGCCACGCAGGGAAAGGCTGACTTTTCTTAAGTTTCTTTTGAGACGGTAAACATACACTAGATGACTCCCGCACATCCACTTCACCACACACACCTCCACACACCACAAACTAAGCACAGTTATCTCTATCTGCACGCCACAACATATTCTTATGTTGTCCACCAAACATCCCAGTTTTTCCACAATACCTTCACAATACACAGAGTTTTCCTTAGAACTTCATCACCAGTATCCTGTCACACACAGCCAAACTGAAGCACGTTACAGTAATGCACCGCAACCACAGATGGAGAATAAGAGACTGACCAGAAGAGTGTATGTGAGTGAGGAGGAGGGGAGACCAAGGATGAGGTGGAGGGATGGAGTGGAGAGATACATGAGAGAGGGGTGTGTGAGTTGGAAGGATGACAGCCAAATTGCAAAGGGTAGGGCGGCGTAGGGGTGATTTGTTTGTGGCCACCTCTTAAGGGATTAAAGCGTTTAGAAGTAAATAGACAGATAGATAGACAGACAGAGACCTCAAGCACATACCGTACTACATATCATAGTCACACCATACACAATCTCACTATAAATTACGACCATACACCACAATCACACACATTACCACACACCACATTCACATCACACATCATACACATACCATCATACATCACAATACTGTACAGCCACACACATCCCATCACATATCACAGGACTTCTATACACCCATTAGCCTACACACCCAGTTACTCTGGCACATTCTAATACACACCACACATCAAATCAACCACACACACACACAAACACACACACACACACACACACACACACACACACACACACACACACACACACACACACACACACACACACACACACACACACACACACACACACACATACACACTGCAAATTTTATCTCCCCCCAGCACTTTCGTTTATTCGTCTACGAATTCTGATCTACCACACACCGCAATATTACCTGACACTCCACCACACACCTTTCTTCCAAATACCACACCAAACCACAACACAACCACACACCGCAAAACACAGTGCTACCACATATCCCACCACTCATCACAAAATCATTGTACACACCACCATTACCCATTACAAAACCACCACCAAGCTACCATAGAAACCAAAAACCAAGTACATACCCGGAATCTCATTAGGGACACATCACTACAGAAACAGCACATACATCGTCATACGTCACATACACCACCACCATGACTACAGAAGCACCGCATATCTCATCACACACCAAAGGAACAATGTTATCATATACACCTCCACATCCCCCCCCCCTGAAACGCACATTCTCACCAAAGAATTACCACATACCCCATCAAACACATCACTAAACCACTAAATACACCACCACTCATCTCAGAACCACTACATACACCATGAACTGGCTCACAAACAACATCGCCACATACAGCATAAAAACCACAAACAGAACAAAAGCCACCGGACAACAGATGCACCACTACATATGCTAACGCACGCCAGATACGTCGTCCTGTATGCTAAAAAACACATACTTCTCACACAGCACAAATAACAACACACATCACCACCACACAAAACAGGATCAGCGCATTCACTATCACACCATAAAACTAATACATACACCACCACAGCGCATCACTGCCATCGTACTCTTCTCTTACACCACCACCACAGCCCTGCTTAGTAAGTCACACACCACACCACACCACATGCTCTTCGCACAACACCACAGTAAATAGCCTTTACACCAAGACACGTCACACCACATACTCATCACACAGCACCACACCACACACCCTTTACAGAACACCACACCACATCACACCACGCACCCATCACACCCTCATCGCACGTGCTAACCACACCCTTCATCCCCCTTACCTACAACCTTCCTTTCAAAACCCGTGTTCCATACCCCATCCTCTCTCTCTCTCTCTCTCTCTCTCTCTCTCTCTCTCTCTCTCTCTCTCTCTCTCTCTCTCTCTCTCTCTCTCTCTCTCTCTCTCTCTCTCTCTCTCTCTCTCTCTCTCTCTCTCTCTCTCTCTTTCATTTTTCTCTTCCATTCCCACTACCTCTTTCGTTTTCTCTCCCACCCCCTCTGTCTCTCACCCTCCCTTTCTCTCCAAGGCCTCTTTTTTGATTCCCTACCCCTTACATCCCAGCACCCCCCACCCCACTTCAGCCCTTCCCCTTCTCTGGTTTCCCCTCCTTCCTCCCCCCCTCTCTGTCTTCCACCCCTACGTCCGCCTCCCCACCCATCCCCTCCCTCAACCGCTGAAACACAACTAAACGTATTTGGTCCCTCGCTAATAATTTGACCAGTCAATAATTTACAGCCGTGAAAGTTGCAATTACGCACACAGTCAATACACTTTATGGCTGAGTATGTACGCAAACAGACACGCACGCAAAACGCACACATACACACATACAAGCAAATGGGAGCACATACACACTCGCACATACAGTTGGTGGCGTGTATTGTCAGTTATCGGAAGCGGACTTTGTAAATGAGGTGTTGCAGTGTTAGGGGAAGGTGTGTGTGTGTGTGTGTGTGTGTGTGTGTGTGTGTGTGTGTGTGTGTGTGTGTGTGTGTGTGTGTGCAATTATCACAATTTTTTGCCCTTACTCATCTGATCAAAGCGTGTATGAATGCATACTTCCAAGAGATTAGATGTGATAAGCAGACTCCGTGCCTTTTTTACCCCTGCACAGTTGCTGACTTTATTCGCGGGTTTTATTCGCCCCTGTGTAAAGTACAACCTTTATGTGTGGGGAGGCTCCCTACATACAGCTCTTCTCAACATGGTGGAATCAAAAGCTTCTCGTCTCATTAACTCTCCTCCTCTTACTGGCTCCCTTCAACCTCTGTCTCTTTGCCGTCCTGTTGCACCCTTACCTTTTTCTATCGCTACATGAATGGCCACTGCTTCTCTGAACTGTCTGCTTGCATACCTCCACCATTACGGCGGGCGCGTAGCATCCGTCTATGAACAAACTCTTATCTCTTTTCTGTCCAGCTCTCTAATGCAAGAGTTAACCGTTACTCCCAGTCCTTCATATATGCAATAGGTCAACTCTGGGACTGTCTTCCTCTGTCTGTATTTCCAACTGCCTATGACCTCAAGTCTTTCAAACGCAATGTGTCCGGGCATCTGGAAATGAACGGATTTTGAATTTGGCTCTGTTATCTTGTGTTTGTTTTTTCTTGGGAGGAACATTCTTGCAGGCTTCTAGCCTCTGATTCCTTCTTGCCTGCATAAAAAATGTATGTATATATGTATGTATGTATGTATGTATGTATGTGTGTGTGTGCGTGTAAAATTGCTATCGCTTCTTCAATCTTACATCTGAACAGTGTGTGCGTGTGTATGTGCGTGTGTGTGTGAGTGTGTGTGTGTGTGTGTGTGTGTGTGTGTGTGTGTGTGTGTGTGTGTGTGTGTGTGTGTGTGTGTGTGTGTGTGTGTGTGTGTGTGTGTGTGTGTGTGTCTACAATAGCTAGTCACCGTATTTATCAGATATCATCCAGAGTAACTATACCCTTTTTATTTATTATTTTTTTGTCCATTTGCAGCTTATATCACATTGCTTAGTGGCAGAAAATACCATATTACGGCTCCACATCCTCTCCTTAACACTTCATCGTGATTTATATCATATTCTAGTATTGCTCTCTTGGTACAAATCAGCATTAAAAACGGTGAGATATTAGTTTTGGAGAGATTAGAGTAAAAGGAGTATAGCTCTTATCTACCTCTATAGTGACATGATGCACAGAAGATTTGGAAGGCAGACGCAAAAAAGGAGAGGCTGAGAAGGGGTTGATAATGTGAAGGTTGAATGAATGCATGCAGAGAAAAAGAGGTACAGGGAGAAGTAGGGAAACTTAGTAAGATGAGAAGAAACAGAGGAAAAACAAACTGAAGGTGAGAAAGAAGAGTGAGAAAAAGAATCCGAGGAAGAAGGGACAGGGAGGAACAGAGGGAGAACAATCAGATGGAAAGAAATGAAAAAGGAATAAAAGGGGAAGAAGTAAAAGAGCAAGGGGGAAGAAAAGTTTCGTAGTAAAATGTCATCGCAATGTATACCATAAAACACCAGAACACCATCCCACCAGCCAATATATATATATATATATATATATATATATATATATATATATATATATATATATATATATATATATATAATGTAAACGCGTACACCACCATATACCGCAGCACCATCATAGGTGTAGCAAAAAAAATCCACACATTGCAAAGCCACCGTATACACCACCAGTAAACTAAAGCACATCACATACACACCAGAAGAAGCTCCAAACCACAAAGAACCACACCGTAACACTACCACATACTGTTCCACACAGACACACACACACACATACACACACACACACACACACACACACACACACACACACACACACACACACACACACACACATACATACACCACCATACAACGGAACACCGCCGCATTTAGAACCACAAATCATAACCACCATATAAACAACCACAGGACCACCACAGTACTACCACATACTGTACATCACCACATACAGACACATGAAACTGAGGAGTTGATGATGGATGGGTATATCTGACGATGATGTCAGTGAATAACATTACCGCTATTTCCTTGATGTGTATTTCATGTTTAGGATTTCATTGGAGAACTATGACATATACATAATTTCCCTACAGAACTTAATCTGAATCCCCAAGATTTGAATTTTAATTACAGTCATGTTACAAAATCATCGTTCAAATAGTAATTATTTTACAGAATTATACCTTCCATGTATGCCAAACTTAAAAAGAAAAAGATCGACAGCAGAAGTGTTGTGCTACTGTATATTTCTTTAAAAGTTTCCATAATTCACTATATTTTTCTTAACACGGACCAGGTTTTGAAATCTTCTGTACTCTCTTGTTTTCTTCTTATTTCTACTTCCACTTCCATAAAACAGAAAAATAAAACAGTGAAATTACAGCTAAAACAAATGTGTTCAAGTATTGTCTCGAGCCTTAATGACAGAGCACATCGACACTACCCCCAGCTGATAGAGACGAGCCACACTCCTTAACCAACATTCCACCACCGACCGCCATGTAGCAGCTCCCAGCGTGAGGTATTGCCAGGTGTCAAGGATGAAGTATAAGGTATAACTCAGTATTAAGGATGTGTGACGTATCTGTATCTTGATTATATAGTTCATATAAGGCTTACTACAGGACACGACCTTCTCCTCAGGAGGAGAGGAAAAGTCGTAGCCAGAATTACCCACTTCCCATGCTAGTCAAGTACGAATGAGCAAAAGGTGTCTGTAGTGAGACCAGTGGATATGTTGTAATTTCAGAGTTTGTTGGTTTCAGAATCTGTATATGTCATCGGTAGAAGTGACTGGGATCCACACATGAAAGCATATGAATTTCTCTGCTGTCACCACCAATATTAAATGCTCACCACGACTTGTTTGTATCGAGCACAGATCCAGGCACATACTGGTCGGAAGGCAAACACACTACACGGAATCACTGAGGCTCCAAGATGTATCTACTTATGACGCATGTAGCAGCATTATGTATGTCCCAGTATGAAATATGGCCAAATATGAGAGATGTCACAGAATGAAGCATATTCCAACATGAGGTATAATCCAGTTATGAGGTATGTTTCAGCATAAACCATGTCCCCGTATGAGGTATGTAGCAGAATGCAGCCTATCCAAGTAAGAGTTATGTCCTAGAACAGGGTATGTGAGAAGTTGTTCCAATGTGAGGTTTGTGCCAGTATGAAGTATGTCCCAGTGTGGGGTATATCCTGGTATGAGGTGTGTCGTAATAAAAGTATGTCCTAGTATGAAGTATGTCCTAATATGAAACATGATCCTGTATGAAATATGTCTCAGTCTGAGGAATCAGATGTCATTAATTAATTAATGATCCAATATGAGGTATGCTCCAGTATGAGATTCCCCAGCATAAGGTTTGTCACAGTATGAGGTATGTCACAGTATGAGGTGCTTCCCAGTATGCGATATATATCAGTATGAATTAATGGTATGGCATTAAGTATGTACCAGTACGATATTGTCTAATATGAGGCATGTTCTAATATGTGAGACGATCGAGTACGAGGTATGACTGGAGGGTATGTCAGTGGAGTGTCAGGTTCGGGAGGGATTACTTTCTGTCACGAGGGTAGGGGGAAGGAAGGGAGAGATAATGGGGGGGGAGGGGGGAGAGAAGAATGGGAGTGGGAGGGGGATGCCAAGAAAGGGGAAACGGAGTACGAAGGATGAAGGAGAGAACGTAGGATCTTATGTCTAAAGGACAGCTGTAGTACCAACCAGGTCCAGTCTATTATGACAACACCAAGAGGGTAAGGCATGGATAGAAAGGGAGAAGGCACGTCAAACCTGACAAATCCTCAAATCGAAATTGATAGGAAAATGTGAGAAAAAATGCAGTACACAGAAAAACTGACATGGAAATTTTATAGGCAGGTTCAAAAGATAAACATATACTGTACGGTACTAATACACTGAAACCTGGAAGAAAACAGTGTGATGCCACCGATTTTGTATCCTGAGTGCATTATTGCCGAACGATTCCTATATTTCTGTACCTCCTCTCCTCCAGTCATGTGTCTATCAAGCCTGGTCATCCGACTCTATGTTATTCATAACCAGCACCAACTACCATACTTTGCCGGGGAGTTGGAATAGGAAAGGAATAGAGACGGAGGTGGGAGAAAAGGTGGGGTGAGAGAAAGCAAGGGTGGGAGAGAGGTAGAAAGAGAGATGTAGGGGTGGGTAAAGGAAGAGAATGAGGGAGAGGGAAGGAGAGAGGGAAGAAGTGGGAAAGGAAGTCAGGGAAAGATCAAAGGAGGGAGTGAAGGAAGAATGAGAAGGAGGAAAGAGATATCAGAATATGAGAAAAATATGAACCAAGAAATTTATATCAGATTATTTATATAATTTCTCTGTCTGTCTGTCTGTCTGTCTGTCTGTCTGTCTCTCGCTCTCTCTCTTTCAGGTATTCATTCTCTTTGTTGCATTCTCTGTCCCTCTCCCTCTATCATTGTAGCTGTCTGTCTCTATGTGTCTTTGCCCCTCTCACTAGTACACACACACACACACACACCAACTAATTCAGCCACCCTCAGACACATCGATACAAGTCCAACTCTTAATTCACAGCGGGCCAAGGTGTTTTGCCAGAGAGCTACCAACATTCATTACTGCCCACCTGTAATTGTATGCAAACAGTCCCTTAACGAGAGACACTGGATAGTAAATATGCTGTGAGGAATTGAAGGGTTTTGTGTGTGTGTGTGTGTGTGTGTGTGTGTGTGTGTGTGTGTGTGTGTGTGTGTGTGTGTGTGTGTGTGTGTGTGTGTGTGTGAATAATGAATTAGTATACTGTATTTATGTGTGTAAGTAGAAGAGGAAATTTATGTATCTTATGCAAAAAAGAAAGAAAGCGTGTGTGTGAGTGTGTTTATGTGTGTGTGCGTGCGTGCGTTTCTGTGTGTGTGTGTGTGTGTGTGTGTGTGTGTGTGTGTGATAGCAATTGCAAAGTACATATCAGGGACTCATTAGAGGGAGTGAATGGGCGGAGTGAATATGTATTTTCTCTCTCTCTCTCTCTCTCTCTCTCTCTCTCTCTCTCTCTCTCTCTCTCTCTCTCTCTCTCTCTCTCTCTCTCTCTCTCTCACACACACACACACACACACACACACACACACGAACATTTTGTTTCCTTTCTCCATTGCTTTTCTTGTATCGATTGTTTGTGTGCTTGTTTGTCCGTCTGTCCGTCTCATAATAATCCTCTTTCCATCCCTCCGTCTACTTACCGGTAAAGACAACATACAAATTAATTGCTCTCCAACTCTCTGTCTCTCCCCTCTCTTTCTCCTGCCCTTTCCGTTTCCTCTACTCTCCCCTCCACTGTTGTCTCATCTTTCTGCCTTTCTCATATCATGTCCTCTCTTCTCTTTTCTCCTATTTTTCCTCTCGTATCTCCCTTTTCGTGGTCCTTAGAAGATATGGAAAAGTATGAAAAAAAGGTAAAAAAAGAAAAAAGAAAAAGAAAGAACTAGAAAATAACATTAGTTAAACAGAGAATGAAAAATATAACAAAATTCCATATATACTGTAATATGACAATTTTTTTTAAGGAAATACGCGATCACTCGTTTGAGTTCTCTGCAGCAAAAGGAACGAGGGCAGGTTAAAAATAGGACTGATGAACACTGGCATAAATGTTACTTTCATTCTCGTGTTTACACCAGATTTTAAAAGTCACAAAATACAAGGTGCCGTGGTAGCTGAGGTAATAAATTTTGTGTGAATTCTTAATATACCGGTACGAAATCATTTCTCACATTTACATGAATGCATAAGCTAAACATATAAATATTTATCCTTGAAACTCTATGAAATAATGTTACCGGTGTAATAGGTGTATAGTTGTAATGTCAGAATGTGAAGGTGTGGGAAGGTGTGCGGCAAAAGAACGAAAATATCGAGGGTGTGAAAATGTGAGGTAGAAATAGATGTGAGTATGAGAATGTGAAGTTTTGTATGTTATATGTGAGTGTGTGAAAGTGTGAAGTGTGAGAGGATGAACGTATGAGAATGTGGAGTGTTCGATTTTAAAAATGTAAGGGTGTGAAGGTGTCTGGAGCGACGTGAAGACATGAGCTGTGACCGTGTAAAGTGTGAAGTGTGAAGTGTGGGAAAGTAAAATGTGAGGGATTGAGATGTGTGTGTGCGTGTGTGTGTGTGTGTGTGTGTGTGTGTGTGAAGGCAAATGGTAAGAGAATGCGAAGTGTGAAGGTGTGAGACAATAAGTATAAGGGCATCCAGAAGGTACCAGAGTTTTCGGTGAATGGATGTGAGTGATAAGGGAGAGAAACTGAACAAGTGAAGAGACAGAGAATTTGAGATGAGTGTGCGAAAGTAAAGCTGCGAGGAATGACGTCGAGAGGTGTGCTGAGACGTCGAAACTTAACCATTTTCCTTGTGCTAACATCAGACGATTTTATTTGGCTTAGGAAGGGCGAGAGAACTCTTATCCAGTTTATTCTTACTACCGGCAGGTTATTACTTTTATCGAGTGAAGGAGTGGTTTTCCGCTTGGTAAGGGTTAAAATTACCTTTACCTATCTCCTTAACACGTGGGAAATTTTAACTGTGTTGTTCATGCGATTGCCAGACTTATCTTTTTTCAGCTTAGGAGGAGGCTTATTTACAAAGGGATACAGTGACGTAATAGAGGTGCCTCATATCCGCCGCTGCAATACCCATCCTCAAATACCTAAACCGCTTCAATTCTGCCCTGTCTTAGCTACTGCAACTCACTCCCATATTGTTTTACGACGTCTCTCTATTGCATCTCATTACCTTACTCTCTCTTGCATTCACCCTCAATCTCTTCCTCTCACAGACCCTTCCAAACTCAGATACTAACTGCTGAAGTTCACATTTTACGTGTAAGTCTGCAACCAGTGCTGTATTATCTGCAACAGCAACTGGTTTACTTCCCATTCTCTCTCTCTCTCTCTCTCTCTCTCTCTCTCTCTCTCTTTTTCTCTCTGTATCTCTTAAAATTACCTCTGCTGTATTATTTGCAGCAACAACTGGTTTACTTGCCCTTCTCTCTCTCTCTCTCTCTCTCTCTCTCTCTCTCTCTCTCTCTAGCTCTTAAAATTACCCCTGCTGTATTATCTGCAACAGCAATTGGTGTAGCCTACATCCCATTTTCTCTCTCTCTCTCTCGCTCTCTCTGTGGTTCTCTCTCTTTCTAGCTCTCTGTAGCTCTTAAAGTTGCCCCTCTTCCTTGTACCTTTATATTTACGTATGTCACCAGTCCTTCCATAAGCAGACTGAACAGGCATGGAGACATTCCTGATGCAAACTTCCGTTTATCTCAAACTGTCACCCCTCTTCCCTTTCCACTACCACACATACCTCACTCTTTTGGTGAAACTTTCCCTGCTTTTAACTTTACTCCCATATTTTTCTAGCACTCACGAAAAAGCGTCTTTATCAACTCTGATGATTCTCGAGATCCATACAACATGTATGATTCTCGTTGCTTTCCCTCGGAAATTCTCACATTTCTCAAGTTAAGTACCTGATTCACATTAACACTCAGCAACACATGAAATCTCCACGAGCTTCCCTAATACTGTATGGTGCTCAGTGTGTTGTCTTATATGTAAAACGACTGCTCCATTCACTAACCCTGACATGTTCAGTAGACCGACACCCTTAAATATCAAGTATTCTCTTTTATCATCCTTTTCTTTACATTCACATCCGGTACTTCAGTATCATCAGAGAGCAACAAATCAAGGAAAATACTAAAAAGGAATATGGGAGGAATCGGGGGAAGAATGTTAATGAAGAAATAAGAAACCAGAGAGATTATTAGTAAAAAAATGACGAGGGAAACATTAAAACTGAGCAAGTTAGTAGGTGGGAAATACAGAAAAAGAAACAAGAAAACAAGGGCAGAGAGAAACACACAGGGAAGGGAAAAATATAAAAAAAAGATCGTTCATTAGGTTAAAAAAAAAAAAGAGAGAAGAAAAAATGCAGGAAAATAAAGTAAAAAGAAACAAGAATGACATTAAAGTCCTAAAAAAGCAGGCAACGAACAAGTAAGGAAAAGAATTAGGTAGGGAAAATATTGTGAAAATGAAAGTAGGAAAAAAATACGGCAAGAAAGAGAAGGAAAAACCCATAGAACCACAGGGATGAAAAAGTTTTGTAAAAGAAATAGGAAAAGTAGAAGTATGCGGAAGATGGAAGAAAGAAAAGTATTGTGAAAGAAATGGGGAAAAAGGTAGAGGGGAAACGGGAGGGAAAACTATGGTGAAAGACATAGGAAAAGTAAAGGGAAGAACCAGAAATTGAAATTGCTGAAAAAAAAACAATAAACCACCAGAAGGGGACAGAAGAAGACGAGGGAAACGTAGGGGATAAAAAACAGGACAAGAAAAAGAGTAGCTGGTAAGAAACCGAGCGAAAAAATAATTCGAAAAAGTAGAGAAATAAAAAATGGTGGGGTCCTGTGAGTTAATTGTTAAACTTTGGTAACTACAAACGGGACGAGACGGACAATTAAAATAATCAATTATTATTTAGGAGAGAAATTAGAAAGGGGGGAACTAAGGGGGAATTTTGACGAGGGCGTAGAGGGGTGGGGGAGAGGATGGAGGAGGGGGGATAGAGATGAAAAAGGAGGGAGGGGATGGGGATGGAAGAAGGATGAATATGAAGTGAAGAGGAAGGGAGGGGATGGAAAGGAGAAGAAAAGGAGGCTGGAGGGGAAAGGAATGAAAGGGAATTCAGGATACGAGTAGATGGGCGGGGAGATGGATGGAAGGGAAGGGAAGGGGAAGGAGAGGAAAAGAAGAAGAGAAAGTGAGAGGATGGAGGGACAGAAAAGAGACTGGAGTTAAAAGGAGTGGGAAAGAAGAAAATCAAGAGCAAGGGAAAGCGAGGAGAAAAATAGGGACAGAAACAGAGACGAAAAATGAGGGATGATGATGGTGAGAGTTATGGAAGAGAAAAAGAAATGTCTAAGGAAAGAGAGAGAGAGAGAGAGAGAGAGAGAGGAGGGGGGGGGACGAGGATGCAAGAGACGGAGGGGAAGATGTAAGAAAATGCAGATGAGAAGATGGAGAAAAAGAATAGAGGAGATGGGAGGAGAAACGAAAATTATGAAAAAAAAAAAAAAGAGAAAAAAATTAGAGAACTAAAGTAATGGAGGGGCTGATGAAGGAACGGCCGGAAAAAAAAAAAAAAAAAAACAGATAAATGATGTAATGAGAGGAAAGGAAAGGTGGAAGAAGGATGGGAGGAAATGAAAAGGATGAAGGGACTGAAGGGGAGAGAGGAAAGAAAGATGGGACAGAAAAAGTGAAAGAAAAGATTAATGGGAGGAAACGAGTGTAAAGAGTCGATAGAGGGAGAAGAAGAAGCGTGGAAGGGAGAAACGGAAGAAAGATTAAGAGAAGGATGGATTATGGAGAGAGAAAGGGTAGACGTAAAATGAGTGGATACGAGGAGAGAAGATGAAGAGGTAAAATAGGTCCGAAGAGAAGAGGCTAAAGAAAAAAGGGAAAGAATGAAGCAGCGGAATATCAAAGGACGACAAAAAACATGAGAACAGCAGAAGAAAAGATGGAGAGGTAGAAGAGAGAGAGAGAGAGAGGGGGGGGGAGGAGAGACAGAGAGAAAATGTAAATAAAGAAAAAGCATAAAGAGAAAAGAGGTAAGGAGAGTGGAGGTATGGAGAAAGGAAGTGGAAGAGAAGAGGTAGGGAGGGAAAAAGTATGGAGAGAAGAGGCAGGGAGAGAAGAGATATAGAAAGAAGGGATAGGGAGAGAAGATATATAGCGAGACAAGGGATGGGGAGAAGAGGTAGGAGAAGAGGCAGGCAGAGAAGAAATATTGGCAGAAGAGATATGGGATAGAAGAGGTAAGGAGAGGTATGGTATGGTGGGAGACACAGAGAAGAGGCAGGGAGGAAGGCATTACAGAGAGAAGAGCTTTGGAGGAAGGAGTAAAGGAAGAGAGAGAGAGAGAGAGAGAGAGAGAGAGAGAGAGAGAGAGAGAGGAGTAAAGGAAAGAAGAGACAGGGAGGGAGAGAGGAGGTATGGAGTGAAGAGGTAGGGGTGGAGGGAGTGAGGGTAGGGAGCGGGGGGCACTGATCGACAGGAGGGTCGTCAGGATAATGAGTATGGAGTAGGTTATCGTTAATCTGATGGCCACTATTAAATGAATTACTACAGCCTCAGCCTCCTATACCCTGCTCACAACGAGGCATTCACAACGATACTCTCACAATAATATACTCAAAACATGGCACACAGATAGATACACCCAGTATATACTCGATACAGTGTGGCACACAAAGATACATACAAAACATGACACTCAGTCATTCATGATGATACACGTAGACTGTGACCCTCGGAATATAACACTCCGAAGGATGCACTCATAGCATGTCCTACACACACACACACAGCTCAGGATTTGGACCTCAAAACAATACATCCTCATCGATACACTCAGAGCTAGACACTCAGAAGGTGGCACTTAGACTGATGCAACCAGACAGATGCACTCAGAACAATACCATGAACGTTACAACCTCAGCATTGTACCCAGGATGTAACACTTGAACCTTTAACTCATTCACCCAGAAAGCATCATCTTTATTTCATCCACCTTGTATCCAGATTACTTTGTTAAGTTTTGCAGAAGTTTTGCAATAATGGGACTGCAAAACAATTATCTCCCTCGGAATCTCATTTGTACTCCTCTGAAGAAATTTGTTTAAAGATGTGAAGTTTAAAATAAGAAATACGTTAGCAAACTAAAGGGATTAACTTGGATGTGACATAATAAATATGCCACAAAATTTGACACTCACAGCATGAGTCAGGAAGTCTTACCCTGAATGTGATATTTAGGACCACAAATTGCCGATGCTACCATTCTCAAAGTGAAACTCTGAATGCGATATTAACCGTTCTGCTGCGGGTGGTGCACTTGGGCATGTTATTCAGGCTAACACTAGAATTTGTTTAACTGGGAGAAATTTTAGTAGTCAAAAGCTACAGAAACTAAACTGTCTCAAGTATCCCTGCCTCTGCTCTTAGTACACCCATGAAGTAATTCAGGCAAACACGAGACGAAGCTGTTCAGTCGAGAGAAAGCCTAGCAGTACCAAATATGGCAGTCAGGATTAGGCGTACTTATTATGTGTAACACAAGAGTAACTCAACACGGCAAGCACGTGGGCAGTATTCATAGGCTGTCTTGTACTGAAGTTGTAGTTAATGAATGTACAATCTTTTATTTACATTTATCTCAGCTCATACAACTTGTGAACACTTAACAACCGAAATGGAGTTAATAATAACTTGCAACTTATGACAAATTATTCATGATAATTAGCTGTCATGGAAACTTTTTTTTTTTTTTTTAATTAAAGTCGGTCAAGATTCCTCATGATCTTTTCCCTAGAACATTACCTTTCAGAACTTAGCCCGTGAGAAAGTAGGCAAGAACAGACCCACTACGGGCACTCAGGATATCAAGAGTCAGCAAAAAACGGCTTCGAACCCGATCATAACTGATATTCAGAACATTCAGTATGATGATGTTTGAACATTTCATTTTTTGCTGATGCAAACGATTTTATGGAACTTAGGACAGTCCACTCTGAAAGATAAGCTCAGAGACAGTCTTTCTGAACACCTTCAATACGACAATGTCTTCTGTATTTCGCTCTTGCTACCATTATATTCAGCTTAGGAATCGCTACTCGCAGTAATAGAAGCAGTTGCCATTCAAATCTCCAGAGGCCAGATACTACGTCTTTTGTAATTTATCTTGTTAGCTTCAGATTCAGCTTGAAGAGAACCATCGTTTTGAAGGAAATAATGAAATGTATTCTGATTATTCTTTCTGTTCATAGTAAAACCAACAACGATGACAATAACAGAAGCAACAACAACAAACAACAGCCATTACAGTTGTAAAAACGTCAACCATTATCATAACTTCATTAATAAAAAAAAAAATATGGGTGCCACAAGAACTACAGCAAATACCACAACCTCCAACCATAAGTACCACAACCACTTGTCCAAAAAACTGCAATTACCATCACAGTAAGTTCCAGCACCAGTACCATCACTACCATAACAACTACAATCACCATCACAACACCAAGCTTCACCAGTGCTACCCACAACAATTTCCATCATAACCTTCATCCCCACCACCAGAGAACAGCTTCTAGATCCTCACCACAAGATTCCCTATCGCCACCACCATTACAACACCCACCTTCGCCGTCATTATCATAACACCCTCCACCGCGACAACCAAACCCATCATCAGTAAAACACCAGCCTCCAACATCACTACAACAAGATCCACTACCATCACCCATTACACGAATATCAAAACAACCACTATCACCATCACAACAACCATAACTTCCGTCTTCACCGCTATCGCCATCACCACCACGGTAACTATTATCACCACCAATAACATAACAATCACCATCATTATCACTATCAAAACAACCCCTTTACCGTCACAACAACCATAACTACCACCACCATCACAACAACCCTCATCACCATCCCTACCATAACAGCCACCGACACCATCACAACAGACACTCAGACATCAACCCCCAGCACCACTACCACGCCATCCATCACCATCATTGCTACTAAAATAGCCACCACCATCCCTACCCATGCCACAAAAACTCATATATAAAAAAATCACCACCACAACCACCACCACCACCACGACCATTACAACCACCACCACCACCAGTACAACTATAATCACTACAGAACGGTCTCATCCACCAACAGCCACAACCACATTCACAACCATCCCTACCGAAACCATAACCACTACCTAACAAGATCAACCATCTATCCAGCCAATCACAAGCGCCCTGAAAACTAAGCTAAGGACCAGTCAGATGCTGAATGTGCTGTATCTTAATCTTTGCTTTATCACTGACCAATGGAAGCACAGAAGAGGTAGAACTGAGATCAGGGACGAGGGGAGGGGGAGGGGAGAAGATAGTGTGAATCAGCCAGGGAATGCAGAAAAGAAATTAAAATGGAAGCAGGAAAGGAACTGAGGAGAGAGGAAGAAGAAAGGATAATGAAGCAGTATAGGGATATATGAAAAAGAATCAAAATGATCCTAATGTATGATAAGAAACTTGACGCTTAATTAATACTCTAGAGCCACATCTTAGGACCGTTCGAGGAGGATTCAAGAGGATAATATTCGACATCACATGGAGGAACTAGAGATGCACTCACTGGAGCGCATCTCTCCGACAAGGTCAACGTAATTTGAAAAAACACTCTTCATGATGGGTTAGGTTTTGTCATCACTGATTGGGCTTCCGCAAAAAGTGTTTTCCGGGTCCAGAATCTGTAATACAATCCAGATCGGTCCCATAAGTTAATCGATTGTTCTCTGGGAAGTGGGCTATCTACCCACCAAATTTGGTCCAAATCTCTCATTTAGTATTTGAGTAATCCTGCTAGCAGACAAACAAACTAACAAATATCTGTCCCAAAAGTTAATGGCTTATTCCTTAGGACATGAGCTATCTATCCACCAAATTTGGTCCAAAGCCCTTTTTTAGTTTTTGAGCAATCCTGCTAACAGACAAAGAAACAAACACAAAAAGGATCAAGAACATACTCTCCTTGTCGGAGAGAACGAGAAAAAAAGTCTTGTATGAGTCTTGGATGAGGCAAAGAAAGAAAATTCTTACAGTTTGAAAGAAAAACTCTTCAAGTCACGTCTTCATAAGAACAGATGAGAAATGGACAACCCTGTTAGCAGAGTGGCATCCCAGAGATGGAATAAGATTAAAAGTCAGCAGAGGACCAGATGAATGGATAAAAACCGCAAATTAATCGAACTGGCATTAAAAGGAATCACAGTCAATACATCTGAATGGAGAAAGTTAACAGAGGCCTTAATCCTGGAAACGACGATCACAGACTACTGTTCTTGTTGTTTTTGTTGTTGCTGCTTCTGCTAATGAACAGGATCAAGAATGAAATGGAGAACAAAAAAAAAAAAAAAAAAAAAAAGGAGGAACAGAGAAAGAGGATAATGATGATGTATCTGTTATAACCGATAAGAAACGAATAAACAGTCAAAGAGAAAAAGAGAAAATCATGATGATTATTATGTTGCCATAGATAAAAAAGATTATAATGGAGGGGAGAGAGAGAGAGAGAGAGAGAGAGAGAGAGACAACGAAATAAAGGAAAGAAACAAGCCGGTAGGTGACGGTGGCAAGCTCTAAGCAGACCAAGCCTTGTCAGGAGCTGGAAGTGAGTTTCGACATTAAAAGTCATTTCTGTACGGAGGTACTCCAGTGCAACATCCCATCCAAGAATCATGGCCCGGGCTTAATAATCTTTGGAGCCTTAGCATTTTGCAAGAGCAAGGTCGTAATTTTAACACTTTTCATATTTTCTGCACTTGATGACCTTTGACCCCTGACCTGGTGGATATGTGTCATCCATGTATGAAGTACATTTGTGTTACTCATTAACGTCTTTAAGAAGGCAAAGGTTCAATCAATCCCATCCACCCATTGTGGAGCTAGGGAACTTGAAATTGAAGGAATGATCCACCAGAGGTACAAGTTCTAGGTGGTGCTGCCAGCGACTGGGAGTGAGTTTAGACACCAAATCTCATTTTTGTATCCAGGTACTCCAGTGCAACATTCTACCCAAGAATCGTGGCCCTGGCTTAATAATCTTCAGAGCGTTAGCATTTTGCATGAATATAGTCCTGATTCTAGGCTATTTTCACATTTGATGACCTTTGACCCCTGACCTGGTCAATGTAGCACACAGCTGTACGATAGAAAGTTGTAGTACTAGTCAATGTCTGTAAGCATGCAAACTCTTGTTCTATTCCCTAGAACCGCTGGGGAACTAGGAGGGCATTTTTGAAAACCTGTAATGGTTACTAGGGTCGCTGAAGCAATCTTCGCAGGATTGTTGCTTGAAAACTGGAGGAGAGAGGGGAAAACTGGGTGGCACACTTCCGATAGCGAATGACCTCAAAATTACGCCTAAAGAAGTCAGAGCTTTCTACGCACATTAGTAATGCTTCTATATCTCAAAACGTGAAAAGTATGAAAAAGAGATTTTTCGGTCGTTGCTAGGCAACGGGTTGTTGCTTAGCAACCAAAACCTTGCGGACACAACTATGTCATAGGCTGGCCATTGTATCCAGGTTTGGTTGGAATCAGTTTATTCTGAAGGGTAGAAGTACCTGCCACAATTAAACAAGAACCCAAGCAAGAAAATGCGCCTAACAATAAGTGCAGCGTGAGCTGGCCAGTGAACGTGTTAAAAAAGAAAGAGAAGAGAAAATATGATAAAGTGGCGTAAATGACAGAAAAAGAATCCAACGATGCAAATGATGAAGACAATAAATGTCAGGGCAGCAGAAGCAGAGACAAGCAGCAGCAGCAGAAGCAGACCAAGTGACTCAAGGTGTGGAAGTGGATAATCTTACTCCCGTTTTCTTTATTTTCACACATTTATCAGTGGGCGGCAGCAAGGAAGGGGAAGAGTCGGGATCTGGGGAAGTATGTTTTGAGGAATGGAGAGAATGGAGGAAGAATGCAAAGGGAAAGGAGAGACAGAGGAAAAATGGAAAGAAAAGAGGAGAGAGGAAGAGAACTGAGGGAGAAGGAAGAGTAGTGACAGAGAGAGAAGGAGAACAAACTTATAATGATGATAAAGGAGAAAGGAGAATAAGGAAGAGGGAGAAGGAAGAGAGAGAAATCAGAATCGGCAGCGAGAGAGAGGACGATGGGGGTTCTGGGAGATGTTGGGGACGATGATATAGAGTACGGAGAGAATGGAGGAAGAATGTAAAGAAAGAGGAGGAACTAAGTGAGAGGAGAAAAACGTGGAGGGTAGAGTGGGAGTGTGGGGAGAGGATGGAGATTTTAGGAGATAAGAGAGGAAGACAGTGGGAAAAATGGAGAGAAAAATGCTGGGAGAGAAGGGTGACAAATGAAAAGAAAAAGGACAGGACATGGGAGAGGAAGAGGGGAGAGAAAAGGCAAGAAAGAAGGGAAGCAGATGGGTAGAGAGGATAAGGGAGAAAGGAGAAGGAAGGAAGGAGAGTGGAACAGTGGAGATGAATGAAGCTGAGGATTGTTAGATACGAGAGAGAGCGAATTGAGAGAGGGCAGAAGAGGACTGCGAAGAGACATGAAGGATATCGTGAGAAGAGAAAGAGGCAGAGGAGAAAAAGAGAGAGGAACAATGGAAGTGGACGGAGAGAAGTTATGAGTGAGAAGAAGAGGAGGAAATAATGGAGGGGAGAGAAAGGGGGAAGGGAAGAAAAGGGGGACGAGAAGAGGATGGTGCACAGGGAAAGGAAAGAGTGAAAGGAAAGGCGAAGGAAGATGAGAAAGAAGCAAGAAGTAAAGGAAGAACTGAAGGAGAGAGTTTATAAGGAAAAATACGATAAGCAAATAAGGAGAGAGAGAGAGAGAGAGAGAGAGAGAGACGGGGTGGAGGAGGCAAACACTGAGATAGCGAGATAATAAAGAGCGGGACAACAAGGCGAGAGATAAGTAGCAGAGTAGTACATCCCTTATTCTCATGGAAACACACAGTTCGTCACTTCACACACTTCGACAGTCTCCTTTATAAAACCTCCATTTCACTCCGTACTAACTCAGTCAAACCTCATGTCACAGTAATCATCATTTCAACTTAACCTAATCTAATTTAATTCAGTTTATGTTAGCCTAGCCCTCATTAATACGAAGATGGAGACTGGTTGTCGATTTGTAAGAGCTGCTGAAAAGTCCAATTGCCTTCCGCTGTGTCCTTGGTAAACATTAGGACCATAGATTAGGTGTCACCGCCTCAGCCGATAACAAGGATAGCTTATCGTCGACTGTATGGGAAAGACAGAAGGGCAGTGAGGGAGACGAGGAAGATATGAATGAATGGAAGAGAGAAAAGAGGGAGAAAGGGATAATAAGCAGAAAGTTAATAAAAAAATAAAAGGGTTATGAGCATCCTATAGGAAAATACGGTATTAATAAACATGGATACCGAAAATAATCATGTGTGTGTGTGTGTGTGTGTGTGTGTGTGATAGAGAGAGAGAGAACAGAGGCTGCGACAATCACTATCTTATCAATTTCCTTTGCTATTTAGGCCAAGGCAGCGTGAGAGCCCTAAGTGAGTGAGAGAGAGAGAGAGAGAGAGAGAGAGAGAGAACAAATAGGGAGATAGAACAAATGGAGAACAAAGCTGGAAGAAAAACGGAAGATGAAAGAAATAGGATGAGCACGGAAAGAGAAAGAGGGAAGAAGAGAGAAGATAAGTGTGTGAGGAAGCGTGGAAAAGCGTTGTGTTAAGAGGGGGAAAGACTGAGGGAAGAAGCAAGAAGAAAGGTGGAAAAAGGAAGAAGGAAGGAGGAGGATACTAAGTCATGAACGAAGGAAGAGGGAGACGAAAGGAAGAAAGGAAGTGGGAGAAAACAAGCAGAAGAGTGTGAGAGGGACGGGAGAAGAAGGGAGGTAAATGCGAAAGAATAAACAAAGAATGAATTAAGAAGGTGACGAAAAAGAAATGGAAAAGTGAAGAAATAGGAAGAGTAGAGAAAGAGTCGAGAAGGAGAGGGAAAAATGAGAGAAAGGGAAGCGAGAGAGGACGAAGAGGAAGGGAAAGGAGGAAGTGTGGAGAAATGACTGAAGAATGAAGGAAGAAGGAGTTGGAATATGTGAAGAAAGAAGTGTGGAAAGAAAAGATGTCTGAGAAGAATTTACCACGAACACACACACACACACACACACACACACACACACACACACACATACTTATAAGCATCATAACATTCACTTTACACTTTATGGAGCTCTGGGGACGGCCGGAATAGCTTAAGTTTTTTCCCTTGGCTGATACTTAAGGTGAAAAAAGTGTCGGAAGGGAAACTTGAGCCACTTAGATGACGCTAACACTTTAGTGGGGGTGTAAGGCCCACTTTTAGGGGAGAGGGAACAGGGGTAGAAGGGAGATGGAGGAAAGAAGAGGTAGGGAGGAGAGACAGAACAGAAAGGGAGAAGGGGAGATGCAAAATAAGAATAAAGGAAGAGGAAGAGTCGGAAGGGGAAGAGACGGAAGGGAGAGAGAAATGGTTGGGGGGATGGAGGGGATAGAAAGAGAAGGGGGGAGATAAGAGATGAGAGGAGGAGAGAGAAGGAGGAAGAAAGGGAGAGAAGGAATGGGGGAGAGGCCAGAGGGAGTGAAGAGTGGAAGGAAGTGAGAGGCAGAACGAGAGACTGAGAGACAAAGGAAGAAAGAGGGGTAGAGAGGAGGGGAGAAGGAAGAGACACAGATGGACTGTGAGAAAAGAATGGAGATAGCTTGGTTGTAAAAAAAGGACTGGAGGAAGGAAGGAAGGAAGGAAAGAAGACTAGCTGGGATACATGAAAAGAAGGAGATAGAGGATGGTAGGGAGAGAAGGTGAAAAAGAGGATTAGGATGCAGAAGGTGAAAAAAAAAATGGGGCAGAAGGAAAAGAAAGGAAGGAAAAAACAAAGATCGAACGATAGGACAGGAAGAAAGAGGAAAAGGGAAAAGGAAAGATGGAGTGAAAGAAAAGGCGTAGAAAGAGGACATGGAGAGGATGTGTAGAATAAAGATAAATGAAATCAAGAGGAGAAGGATGGATGGATGGACGGACGGATGGATGGATAGGTGGATGGAAGGAGAAACTTTAATGTGTGAGATAAGTACTGGAGAGCAGGAGAAGTTGGGAAGGAATAAATGAGATAGGCGGGAGGGAGAAAGAAAAAGTAGAAATGAGGGTGGAAGGGTTAGATGAAACAGGACAGAGGATAGATGAGGGAAGTAGATGAGGGGGTTATAAAAAGGAGGAAAAGGAAAGAAAAACCATAGGGGATAAATGAATGATAACATCTGGAAAGAGAATAAGATGGAGGTAAATAGAAGGAAAAAGGATGTGATAAGAAAGCGACAGAGAGTGAATGGAGAGAGTACAAATGAAAAAGGTAGACAGGGAGAAGGAAAGATAAAGAAGGGGATAAAGAGGGACAGAGAGACAGAGGAAGGAAGAATGGGAAAAAGGGAGGAAGGGAGAGAGAGGGGGGTGGCTGGAGGGAGAGAGAGTGGGAGGGAGATGGAGGGAGGAAAGAGTAACCGTAAAACTTTAGTGGGGGAAGTAAGTACACTTTTAGGGGAGGGGCAGAGCGAGGGGGGGGGGAAGGGGTGAGGAGGAGGGAAAATGGAGAGAAGGGGGTAAGGGTGGGATGGCAGGGAGGGAAAGGGGTTAATAAGGAAGGGAAGGATGAAGGAAGGACAGGAGGAAGGAAAGGAAGACAAATGAGAGAGAAAAACCAGTGGGGGAGAGAGGAAGGGAAGAGATTATTAAGAGAGAAAGCGATAAGAAGGAAGGAAGAAAAGCAGAAATGTAGAGATGAAATGGGCAAGAAGGAGTGGAGGAAAAAAGAAAGTAGAAAAGGAGAAAAAAAGAAAAGAAGGGAGAAAAAAGGCAATGAGACAGAGAAGTAGAAAAGGAAAGAGAAAAGAAGTGATGAAGTAAGAGAAAGAGGATAGGAAGGCAGCTAATAACAAAGGAAGAAGGTAGAGATGAGTTAAATGATGGGAAAGATAGAAATGAAAATGACAAGAAAATGGGAGGAATATATTATTAATATGGAACATGTTAATAAAATAAGCAAGGAAAAAATGGGAAGAACATAATAAAAATGTTTGCAACTGAGATAAAGGTAAATCAAGACAACGATCACGTGAATAAAGAACTGATAAAAAGAAAAGGTTAGCTAAATGAACGAAATGGAAGGAGAGCACATTAATATATACACACATCGAAAATAATATAGGTTTATAGGTATGAGCGCCTACCATACACTCACTCGATGTAGGGTTACTTTAAGTTGACTCGAAACTAAGTGACGAGCCTAATGAATTTTCCCGTAACTTAAACCATTTACTACATTAGATGATAGCCATATAACCCAAATCAGGACGCCTGGTGGTTTAGTGTGTTAAGGTGCTCCAGCTAGATTTGGGCCACCAGGGTTTTAGATTTAGAAGGACATTTGGGGTTTATTTTTGACATAACGTCACTCAGGAAGAGCGACTGATCACTGTCTCCTTGTATGTCTAGACTGAGTAGCCTTCCACCAGACCCTACACTCATAAATTTGATAAAGCAATAAAAAGTTTAGGTGAGTAGATGGTGGAAAAAAAAAGAAAAAAGCATTATTACATAGTCTCAGATATATAGCCTTAAGGATGCAGTAAATAAATAACAAAAATAAAGCAGAATCTAATCAGCTCATGAAAGAAAAAGATGAAGGAAAAAAGATGACATTAACCAGCACTCTGTTTTTTTACAACGAAACGATCCCTCACATTAAAAAAAAAAGGAAGAAAGAAAAAACTTGGGCTATGCATGCAGGTAATAAAGAAACTTGTGATATTTAATTACCTTTTCTCCCTCCTCTCCCATTATTACATTTTTTCGCATGGGAGGGAGGGAGAGGGCGAAGGGAGGGAGAAAATGAAGAGAGAGAGAGAAAGAGGGTGAAAGGGAGAGAGAGAGGGTGAGAGAGAAAAGGAGAGGAGGAAGGAGGGGGACGGCGAGAAGAAATTATGGAGGGGGAGGGAGAGAAGAAGGTGACTGGAGAATCAGAGAGAGAAAAAAGGCGAAGGAGAAAGGGACTGGGAATTATGAAAGGAGGGAAAGGAGAAAAGGTAAGAGGAAAAGAGGAAAGGAAGGAAAAGATAAACACGGGGGGAGGGAAAGAGATGGAGGGTGAGAAGAAAAGATAGAGGAAATGAAAATGAAAATGGTAGGAAAGGCGAGGTACAAAGGGAATAGAGGTGGAAGAGATAGAAGGAAGAAAGGGGTGTGAGGGAGAAAGGAGAAATGGATAAGGGAAGGATAGGAAAGGAAGGAGGAGTAGAAGGATAGGAATGGAGGAAATAAAGGAGAAAGAACAAGAAGGAAGGCGAGGGAAAGAGGAAAGGAAAAAGGAAAGCGAAGGGAGAAACGGGGGAAACAATGAGAGAAAAAAGTAATGGAAAAGAGAAAAAAAAGGGGAAAAATGAAAAATGAAAGAGAAAGTAGATAAGGGGGAAATGCAATGGAGGGAGAGAGTAAAGAAAGCAGAAGAATGGAAAGAAGATGAAAAGGGAGGCAGATAAAAAGGAGGGAGAGGAGAGAAAGAAAGTAAGGAAAAGAAATGACTAGGGAAGATGGAAGGAGGTAGAGAATGGAAATGGTAGGAGAAAAGGGAAAACAAAAAAGGAAAAGGAAGGATAGAGACAAGATGAGCAAAAAGGTAAAATGTGAAGAAATCTACAATAAAGCGATTCTCCTTCCTCTTACGTGATCACCTGTAAAGACTGAAGGGGTAAAGCCAGGCACAGTGTCTGAAAATGAAGTCTTTGCTTAGTGTGGGAGGGTAAAGTCTTCCATAATGGGTCACGTTCATGTGAACTATAAATAGTTATTTTCATAATTTACGGGAAAATGCCTGTACCAGAAAGTCAAGAAATGCACACACACATGTACACGACGCACACACACACATACACGCACAAACAAACACAATGTATATAAATCAATATGGAGAGAGAGAGAGAGAGAGAGAGAGAGAGAGAGAGAGAGAGAGAATAAAGACAAGACGAGCCCTAAGTACAAAGGAGTACTAGGTAAAACAAATAATAACAAATCTAATGATCCTTTAGGGGTTGTCTGTCATAAAAAGAAAGACTGGCTATGATATTTACTTTCATGATGAATAAATAAAAAAAAAATGATTTGATGGAGAAAGGATGAAATTGTGAGACTGACGAGGGAAGAAAGGGAGTGAGGCGAGATAGGGAAGCAGGGAGTTGATGGGAGGAAGGGTAAGTGGGGAAAAAAATAAGATGGGACATAGGGGTGTATGGAAGGAGGAAAAAAAAGGTTGGAGGAAGGGAGACGAGGATATGGTGACGGGGCAAGGGAGGTGAGGAGAGGATTAGAAGGAGTAAGGAAGGAGGATGAGAGATTTAGAAAAAACAGGAAGGGGGGAGTCATAATGGGAAATAAGGAGTGAGAGGAGGGGGTGAAGCTGTAAGAAGGAAACGAAGGAGAGGGAGTATAGCAGGGAAGTAAGAAGGGAGAGACGAGGAGGGAGGGAGTAGGTAAAAATGAAGGGTGAGAGGCGGCGTGGTGAGGGAGTAAGGATATGAGAAGGGAGGAGATTTAAAAGGAAGAAAGGAGGAGAAGGACGAGAGTGGGTAGAATAAGAAAGAGGGGAAACATAATGGGCAATAAGGAAATGGAGTAGAGGTGGGAGTGGGGGAGTGGGAGAAAGAAACAATATGGAAAGGAGGAGGAAGGGAGGGAGGGAAGGGCCTGGGTACAGACTTGTAAGGAGGGCGAGGGGGAGAGGGGTGTGTTGAGGAGGTACGAAGGGAGAGAGGAAGGTGGGGGGAGTCAAGAGTAATAAAGAGAGAGGGGGAGAGAAGAGAGGGGAAGGAAGAAGCGAGGAGGGAGGGAAAGATGACGTGTAGGGAGATAGGAAGAAGAGGAGGAACAGGGGACATGTGATGAGAAGGTGGGAGGTGTGGGGATCGTGATGGAGATAGAAGGGGAAGTAAGGAGGTGGACAGAAGAAGGGAGAGGGGTAGGCGCGGAAAGTGGTGGGACGAAAGAGGCAGAGATAAAGGAAGGTAAAGAAAAAGGAGGGGGGAGAGTAGAAAAGAAAGAGGGGGAGAAAAGCAGAGGGACAGAGATGATAGAGAGGAGAATAAGAAGGTAAGGAAGAGAAGGAAAGATAGAGGAAGATATGGAGGGTCGTGGGGAAGAGAGAAGGGTATGAAGTAAGGGAGGGGGGAGTAAAGAAGGCAGACATTAGAAGAGGAGAAGAGGGGAGAAAAGACAAGGAGGGAGGTAGGGGACGGAGGTGGAGGGAAGTAGAAGGAGAGAATGAGGAACCAGGTAGGAGGAGGCAAGCAAGAAGGTAGAAAGAGGAGGGAGGTCGGAGGGTGGAAGATAGGAGGAGAGAGTAGGCAGGGAGGTAAAGAGGGGTAAGTGGGCTGGTAGGTAGCAGGGGGAGGCGGAGAGGAGGTAGGAAGGGGAGGAAAGGAGTAGGTGGAGGGTGGGGGGTGAGAAGTAAGGAGAGAGTTTTGGAATATTTGGAATTCAGGCAACGATTAAGAAAGAAAACGAGCCTTCACTAAAACCGGTGAGGAGGGGAAAGTTGGGTAGGGAAACTATGTCCATTACTGTTATCATATTGCCCGCCTCCCGCTCTAATTTTCCCTAACTACCTCTATAATATCATTAAATTTTAAACTGAGTTACCTGGGCGCAAATTTTTTTCCCTTACCCCCCTCATCGAAAAAGTTCTTTATAACACATTTGAGGGGGAGGGGGAGGCTGGTTAATGGGGTGGGGGGAGCTGAGGTGGGGTGAGAGGCAAAGGGTGGGAGAATTAGGTGTGGTGAGGGAGTGGGGATGAGGTTGGGGAGGATTCGACGGACGGGGAGGAGGAAGGTGGTTGATGAGGTGAGGAAGGGGAGAGGAGGAGGGGTATGGATGAAGGAAAGGATTGGGGAAGATATACTGTATGTGGGAAAGGGAAGGAGGAAAATGGAGTGGGGTAGGTGCATGAAGTTGGGGTGAGTAGCAGGGGAAGGGGTGGACAGGGGATGACAGGGAAGAGATGGGAAGAAGCTTGTAAACAGGGTGAAGGGGAATGAGGTGGGGTGGAGGTAAAGGATAGAGGATTAGGTGTGGTGGGGGTGAAGTGAGGATGAGGAATAGGGGTTGGGGAGTATATGATGGGGATCAGGCGGGAGGGAGGGAGTAGTTAAGAGTGTGGAGGTGAAAGGTGTGGTACTGGGTGGGATTTAGTGGGGTGAGGGAGAGGTGGGAGGGGTAACGATGAGGAGAAAAGTGCTGGGGAGAAAAAGATGGTGTGAAGAGGGAGTTAAAAAGTGAGGTGGGGTGAGGTGCGGGATTAGGTGGGGTGGCTCAGTAGGGGTGAGGTGGGGGAAGAGAGCAAAGGTGGGGAGTATAATTATGACCGTGGGAAGTGGCGAGGGGGGGGTGAGGATGGCTGATGGAAACGAGAGTGAGGTGGGGATGTTGTGAAGGACTGGGGAGAGTATGACGGGGCAAATGTGGAAGAAAATGGGGATTATTTGAAGAACGAATGGGGAGGGGAAAATAATGGGAAGGGGGAAAATAATGGGAAGGGGGAAAATAATGGGGAGGACAGAATTAGAAATGAATGGGTAGAAGTTAATGGAAAGAAATGAATGGGTTGAATATAATGGGGATAAGATACTGGGAAAGGAGATAATGGGAGATGGCAATGGGGAATATTGTAATGAGACACAGTGGAAATGATAATACTGGGAAAGATAATGGACAAGATGAGATAATGGGAGAGAAGATAACAGGGAGAAAGTAATGGGCAAAATAATGTAGAAAGACAGTGAGAGGTTGATGTGCTAGAAGCTAATGGGTAGGAGACAATGAGGGAAAAATAATGGGAGGGAGATAATGGGGGGAAAATAATGGGAAGGATATAATGAAAGGAAAATAGTGGGAAGGAGATAATGAAGGAAAATATAATGGAGGGATAATGAGGGAAAAGATGGTAGGGAAATAAGATAATGGCGAGAAGGTGAAAGGGAAAAGGCAGTTGGAATAATAAGTGGAAAGATATCATGGGGAACAGTCAATGGGAACGACTGATAATGGGAGAGAGCAATGAAACGATGATAATGGGTGAGGATAATAGGTAACGAAAATGGGAAACAGATAACGTGAAGAAGATAGTGGAGAGACAAAGATGAGGTGATCACGGAGGAGAAAATAATGACGGAGATAGTACGAGGAAAATATTGATGTTAATGGAGATAAAGCAATGGGTGGGAGATAATGGAGTAAATAGGAAGAAGGTAAATGGAAGAAGAAAACAGGGAGGAGACTCTGAGGATAGGATAATGGAGAGAAAATGTGAAGATAAAGAAATAATGAGAAGAAAACGGAGGAGCAGAGGAGAGGTGAGGAGATAATGAGAAAGAGATAATGGGGAAGGTAAGAATATGGGGGTGTTGATTGCGGGGAGTTCATTAGGATTCCTATGAGGAATAACTTGCAGTGGGGAGGAGGGGAAAAGAGGGAAGGGGGAGAAGAGAGGGAGAGAAAGAATGGAGAAGAAGAGCAAGAGGGAAATGGGGGATGGAAGATGAAAGGATGGAGAAAGAAGATGGGATGAAGAAAAGGAGGCTTGAGGGGGTAAGGGTGAACAGCAGAAGGGGAAGGGGAAGAGGGAGGAAAAGTAGTAGAGTACACAGGAATACAAAGGAGTACAAAGCAAGGAATACAGTAAGCGAGTTATATGTACTTTTAAGGCTGCTTGTTATAGAGTTAACTATTCTGCGTAGAATGGGAAGGCTGGAAGACTTCCTCCCCCAGCTTACCAGTATTTCAATCCGAAGCCGTCAGGAAAACATGAGAGGGACCATTGATAAGATGTCATGAAAATTTCATGGGAAATGATGAATGGAAATAAAATTCTACATTACCTTAACGTGAAAGGGAAGATAACATCATGCCAGCATAAGATACATATGTGTGTGTGTGTGTGTGTGTGTGTGTGTGTGTGTGTGTGTGTGTCTGTGTGTGTGCGACTTGATCTATGTTTTGTATTGTGGAAAATATTATATTTCCAAAATTAATTATTCAGAAGCGAACATATCCAGCTGGGGATCAGAAGCCAATTATTATCCAAGTAATTTTTATAAGTTAGTATTACATCACAGTTTACCATTCTGGAAGAGAATTTATTTCATATATTTGCAGCTCAGTTGAAAATCAAATGTTTAGCTCTCATACGACTGGAGATTTTATTAACAGTTTTATGACAACAATAAACGTCTTGTATTATTCGAATAACGGGGTCAGAAGCATGCCGTATACTGAAGGTTTATTGTGTTAGAACAGAATCCAAAACTGGACCCTGTGGCACTCCGCTTTTAAGGCGTTTGAAGTCTGAACTTTTCTAGTTTTTACAAACCTTTGTTTGGATGTACTTGTGCACACTGCCACTGAAACTATTGGCCTTTCACGTCTTAAGGAGTCTTGTGAAGACTAGTAAACGCTTTTTAGAAAATTGAGAAATACAATGTTAAAGGATTTGGTGTCTTGTCATATGTTCAAAATATTCTTGAAGAAATCCAAGAGCTTCAAAAGGTGAGAACTGCTATTCTGAAAACCACGTTATACATCTTTGATGAGAGATTTATTTCAAAGTGTTTGACAAACTTGTCCCTGGTAATAGTTTGCAACAACTTTTAAACCACAGTTGCAACGCTAATTGGGAGACAAGTTTTTGGTTGTGAGATGTTGCCCTTTTTGAAATACTGACGTATGAGTATGGTTCATTGTCTATTATCTTCAATATGCACAAAGACGTTCTATTTGGTCCATGTGTTTTTAGTTTTCTTAACATTGCTGACTGCAAGTCAGTCACCTATCTTATGAACCGTAACGCCACTAGTTATGTTACGTTCTGCTAAAAGAAGAGGAGAGGGGAAAAGAAGAGAGAAGGGAAAGAAGTGGAGGAGAGAAGAAAAAGGAGGAGGAGGATGAGAAGCAATGATCAACAAAGAAGAATAAGAATAAGAAGAGAAAGGAGGGGAAGCAGGGGGCGAAGAGAGGTAAACAAAGAGAAATAAAGAAGGGAAAATATATGCAAAGGAAAGTAAGGCAGGGAGGAGGTAAGCGAGGGGGAATAAAGAAGGGAAGAGACAACCAAGGAGGAATAAAGAAAGGAAGAGATGAAGAGTCGGGAAGGGAAAGTGAAATAGTGAGGAGAGATAAAGAAGATAGTGAGGAGGGCGTAAATAGTGGAGGGAAGGAGAAGAAAGTGCAAGAGAGAAGTGGGGAGGTAAAGGGAGAATTTTAAGGACCAAGTTTTGCACATTGTGATAAACACTGAGAACACCAGCTTAGCCATGGATATTACCTACTAAGACTACCATTGCTACGATACAACGGTTGCTATATCAATTCAATATTGTCTAACTACTACGACTACTACCACTACTACAATAACCACAGCACCACTGCCACCATCTACTCCTCGTCCTCCTTCTCCTTCTCCTCCTACTACCACCACTACTACTACTACTACTACTACAATAACCAAACCACCACTGCCACCACCACCATCTAATACTACTACTACTATTACTACCATTTTCTCTGTAGTAACAGTGACGTCCATCCATTTGGAGCTGTATTGTGAAGAAAAAGAATTCTTTATAACACAGTCCGATGGCCCCAAGCACGCCAGTGAATCTGGTCACCAGTCTTATGATGTTACTACCACACTGTAATTTCACGTAAGGCATACACACACACACACACACACACACACACACACACACACACACACACACACACACACACACACACACACACACACACACACACACACACACACACACACACACACACACGGTGTATTCGAGCCACTTGGTCAGTGCTGCTATTGACCACAGTAGCTTCACAGACCATACACGCCAAGGAAACGGGCCTGAGGGCCGGTGATCTGGTGTCCCTGAGTCAAAGAGGGGGGATGAGAGTCGGCAGTTCGTCTGCGTCATAACAGAACTCTGCTGCTGCTGCTGCTGCTGCTACTACTGCTACTACTACTGCTACTGCTACTACTAATACTGCTATTACTACTACCGCTGCTGCTGCTGCTGCTGCTGCTGCTACTACTACTACTACTACTACTACTACTACTACTACAGTCTTGTTATTATTTTTCGCATATTGAGTAGCTACCGTAGCAATACTCTAAAACTTTAAATAATCATATCCCCATGTACTTTTAGTTACAAACATCCACAGCTACAACCAGGACACAGTATTGTTCTCCTACCAACGTCAACTACATCTCCAACCATATACCACAGCCACCGAAATCAATACTCCCACCATCTTTAACCACAGCAACAAGAACAAGAACTACAACAGCAACAACAACACAAACAACAACAACAAACGCAAGTGATTACCACCTACCACATTTCTTGCTACCACTATCTGGCTCAATCAGAGAGGTGGTTCAAATCCCCGCTGGTGCAGGGAACAGTTTAAGGATTTGAATTTCATTACGGCAGACTTTACCGATCTACCAGAAGACCCGTCGACATGTCTTAAAAATACCCCCGCTAATACCAATACACCAGTCCTGTATGAGACAGCCCTAGCATGTATTCAATATGGACGGTGGGTGTTAGCGCCGAAGTGGTGACATGTAGAGGTGTACGATATGTAGGAGGACTACTGGGCCTTGGGAGCAGGCTGAGGAGCCTATGCCCAGAGTCGAGCACATAAAAAAAAAAAAAACACAATCACAACACTCACCTACCACCAATACGACTACCACCGCTCTTCCCACGAATAATTAATACCTACCAACACGACATCACCAGAATGCTTACTGCTTCCCACCACAGTCTGCCACAACTGCAACAAATAAAACACAGTAACTACCATTAACCCTATCAGTACAAAGACATCTTTTTTGTTTGACGATGGCTAACGACAGACGAATTTATTCAGTTACAAAAGGCTTAGCAGCTCTTTCAGTGAATCCCCAGGACGTTACTATGATACTGCTCTTATTTCCTACGGACGATTTTCCTTTTCAACTCAGGAAGAATCTTTCAGGTTAAAGGTGTTATCAGTAGTTCCCCACAATACTCATTATCTGACAAACAAGTTATCACAACAAAGAACCAAAACTTCAGCAACAACGACCACCATCTACCAGAAACCACACCACCATCGCCCCTTTTACAACAGTTACAACCTACTCTCCAGCAACCAGCACCATCCCATTTACCATAATTACCAGTATTACAACCATCGTCCTACATCATCCAAAAGATCCAACACCCTTCTACCATTCTATGGCCCTTTTACCACAACATATCTCATCACCTCTCAGAGCACATCACTTACCTACTTTGTAGCAGCAGTGAAGTGTCTCTGGCTTCTCTCTTTTCACTTCCTTCCTTCTCTTCTGTATATCCCTCATAGACCTTTTGAGCTATCTAGCAGTGATGACTCCACTCGTCACTATATACTTGCCTCTCAACATCCATCATGGCAGTCTCAGCAACAATCAGAAGAGAACCCTATGAAACATCTGACTTCTGATTTGTTTAGTATTTTTGACTGGAGCATAAAAAAATTTGGTTTTCTTGTCGAACTCACTTTCTCTATCCAAGAATTAACCGATGTCTTCAGTCCTTTATGAAAGCAACTAGTGAACTCTGGATATGCTTTCTGCAGTCTGTATTTCCCTATACTTATGACCTCCAATCTTTTAAATGGAATGTATACAGACATCCCGAGATAAACGGATCTTGATTCTGGCACTCATATACCTTTCTGTGAAAAAGATATCTTTTCAAGTTCCAAGCCATTATATATAAACAACAAAGCCCTCACTGTCATCCTTTTTTTATGTAAACTTCCTTTGCCTTTTCGAAAACAACCATATCTCTCCTTTTACAGCTACAAACCACCCAACTACCATCACTCATCGTACGTACCAAAATTGCCACAATAACCATTACCAACATTAGTCTACAGTTACTATACACAACCACCACAATCTCCCTTTTGCCAGAACAACTGCCATCATCTCTCCAACTCCCACAACATCTCTTGTACCACAACAACCACAATTATCGGAACCACCATAATTTCTTCCATTATATTTAATAACACTCACCAACACTTTTCTACCACAAATATCAACCGTTCAACAACCAAGACCGCTCACCTACCACAAAAACCATCACTACCAGCATCGCAGTAGCTGCCAGTACCTTCTCAGCTACCACCATCGCCCTCCTGCAACCATCCCCCACCACCGCCGTTCTCCTACTTAGTTAACCACCAAAACCACTTCATACCACAACTACCAGCACTACAGTAGCCGCCAATACCTCTCCAACCGCCACTATTGCCCCGCTTCAACCATCACCATTATCTCTATTCTACTTAATCAACCACCAGCACCACCACCCACCACAACTATTAGCACCACTGTCATCGCTCCTCTTCATCCATTCACCACAGCCATCACATCCACCACCATTGCCCCTCTTACTCAGCCACCAACACCATCACCTAGCTACCATATCTACCAGCATCCCCACCATTGCCCTACCATATAAAAAAGCAACAACCAGTGATACTCTACTACCATAACAATCCCTATTGCCCTTCACTGTCTACCATCTCACACATGCTCGAACCACAAACGCCTACCACAACTACCAGAGCAACCATCATCCCCCTTCTCACTCAGTCAACCACTCAACCACCAACACCACTCACCTACCATAACTACCACAACCACCATTACTCTCTCACTCCTACTTGATCAGACACCCCCAACACCACCACTCAGCTACCACACCTACCACCACCACCACCACCGCCAATGCCCGTCTCATTATCGCTCTCCAACTCTACCAACCACCACCACGCAACTACCACAACAGCCACCACCGTCTCTATCTCTTCTGCTCAGACGGACACCATCTACACCACTCAGCTTCTGCAACTACCACAACAACCTCCATGATCTCTCTGTCTGTCTGTCTGTCTGTCTGTCTGTCTGTCTCTGTCTCTGTCTCTGTCTGTCTGTCTGTCTGTCTGTCTGTCTGTCTGTCTGTCTCTCTGTCTCTCTCTCTCTCTCTCTCTCTCTCTCTCTCTCTCTCTCTCTCTCTCTCCTAATCACCACGACACAACTACCACAACAGCCAGTCTCCCCCTTCCCTCACTCCTGCTCAAGCCAACCACCTTCACTCAGCTACCACGACTACCACAACCACCACCATCTCTCTCTCCTGTTCAAACCAACCACCACCACCACTCAGCTACCACAACTACCAGCAGCAGCCCCACCATCGCCCCCATCATACATAACTAAGACAGACGGAGGCGGCGCACAGGTGTAACGCAGCCACAATTTTCGGCACACACATTTTATGATTTTCTTTTTTCCGAAGTGGACTCGTGGGGTGTCAAGTTCGAATCCCGGCGTCAAGAGTCCGGCCACGCCCTCATCAATACGTCCGTCAGAGGGGGTTGCAGGGCGAGTTTTTTGAGAGGGGTTTGTTGTTTTTTTGGAGGGGTTCATTAGGTTTTGGAGGGGTTGCTGGGGATCATGATTGGGGTTTTTAGAGTTTCTGGAGAGGTTCAGAGGTTTTTAAAGGGGCTGCATTTTCATTTTAGTTATTTATTTATTTATTTATTTATTTATTTTTTTTGAGGAGTTGGATGGTTTTGGAGAAGTCTTGAAGGGCATGAGAGAAAATTATGAGGGGAAGGTACGGGGACTGGATGAAATTTTGAAAAAGTCTTTTTTTTTTTTTTTAGGCCGGTTTGATTTTTAAAATATTTAGAGGTGTAAGGTTTTGATGGATTTTAGGGAGTTTGATTTGGCATGAAGAGGGCTTGAGAAGAGGGTTTGGGGAATTTGAGTTAATATGACCAGGATTATAAAGATAGGCTGGGTTTATGGGATAATTTTTTAGTTGGGAGTGTACTGCTGGGGAGTCAAGTTCGAATCAATACGTCCGCCACAGAAGCTGTAAGAGTTTATTGTCCAGATTTTGAAAGAGATTACTTGTTGAGCCGATATAATCCTGATTTTCAGTTTAGTAGATTTGAATCAGTAAAATTGGGTTTTTAAAATCAGGCTTACAATTGATACGTGAATATTTTTAAGGTCTGACGTTTTTAAAAGCCTTCATTGTTGCACCAGGCAACTGGAAGTGGCATTATGGGTACAGATATACTCATCCGTTTTCAACTGTTTGATTAAGACCTTTTCAGGGGTCCGACCAAAAAATGGGGATCAGAAGGGCTAAACAGAAGTAAACTGTCTGATTCATTTTAAAGATAGGATTTTTTATACAAATGAAGATGTTCTAAAAAGATTATATAGAGAGACTGAGTTAAATGCATTTTTGTATGACTAGATTGGTTTGGAGAGAAATTTGATCCTAGTAGAAAAACGCCGACGGAGTTAATTTGATGTTTTCAAGGTTTTCAACGAATTCACGAGGAACTACATAGAGCAAGAATAGTTGGAAGTTACAGCATTGTTTGAAATAACCTATTTAATTCCATAAAATGACATTTTATTTTAGAATTTATTCTTACTGCCACCTTCTTTTTCTAACGGAGACTCAGCTGTCTGAGGCAACTGACAGCAAACCCTTTTCTGTATCCTCCTACTTTCTCTATACTCATTTCAAAGCCAAAGGTGGCTGTTGTGTATACATACGCAACGACTTATCTTGTTCTCGTGTTCCTGAACTTGATTCTTCTGTATTCTCCACTCTCTGGCTTCGGCTTTCCTGTCATTCTCTGACTAAATATATCTGTGCTGTTTACTTATCCCCTAATTCTACTGACTATCAAAAATTCTTCGACTATCTTACTTCTACGATGGAACACATTCTGTCCATTTCTCCTTTCTCTGAAATCTCCATTCTTGGAGATTTCAATGTTCACCACCACCTTTGGCTCTCCTCTCCTTTCACGGATCCACCTGGTGAACAAGCCTACATCTTTTCTATCCTTAATGACCTAGAGCAGCTTGTACAGCACCCTATCCGTATCCCTGACCGCCTTGGAGAGAGCTCCAACATACTTGACCTCTTCCTCACAACTAATCCTTCTGCTTACTCTGTTAATCTTTTCTCTCCATTGGGCTCCTCCGATCACAACCTTATTACCTTAACCTGTCCTATCGCTCCAGTACGGCCTGCGGACCCTCCAGGGAAACGTCGTCTCTGGCATTTTGGAGCCGCAGACTGGGAGGCCCTCAGGCAGTACTTCTTTGATTTTCCCTGGAATGATTATTGCTTCCATGGCCGTGAGCCATCTGAGTGTGCCTTGCGCATTACAGAGGTTATTCTCTCGGGCATGGAAGCATACATTCCTTTCTCATATCCTTTGACTAACGCAAGAAAGCCTTGGTTTAATCACGCTTGTTCTAATGCTGTCCGCAACAAGGAGAAGGCCTACAAAAGGTACCGGAGCCAATCCACCCCTGAATCACATAATCTTTACGTTTCTGCCCGGAATCGTGCTAAGTCTGTTCTTCACTCTACTAAAAATAATTTCATCCATACTAAATGCTCTCAACTCTCCAACTCGAATTCTTCCCGCTCCTTCTGGCACCTTGCCAAAAATCTTTCTAACAACTTTACCTCATCATCCTTCCCTCCTCTTTTCTACTCTGATGGTTCTGTAGCTATTTCTTCTACTGATAAAGCAGATCTCTTCACACAGACTTTCTCCTCCAATTCCACCTTAGACGATTCGGTGCTGTTCCTCCATCACTTCCCCCTCTGACTTCCTCATGGCTGACATTAAAATTTCTTCAGTTGATGTATTTTCTGCCATTACTGGCCTCAGTACTAACAAGGCATATGGGCCTGATGGGGTCCCTCCTGTTGTTCTCAAAAACTGTGCTTCTGTGCTTACACCCTGCCTAGGCAAACTATTTCGCCTTTGTCTGTCAACTTGTACCTTTCCTTCTTGCTGGAAGTTTGCTCTCATTCAGCCAGTCCCAAAGAAGGGTGACCACTCCCAACCCTCCAACTATCGTCCAATTGCTTTAACGTCCTGTATTTCAAAAGTTTTCGAGTCAATTCTTAATAGAAAAATTTTAAGGCATCTTTCCTATCACAACCTTCTTTCCGATCGTCAGTACGGGTTCCGTCAGGGACGCTCCACTGGCGATCTTCTCACCTACCTTTCAGACTCCTGGTCATCCTCCTTTCGGGACTTTGGCGAAAGCTTTGCCATTGCACTTGACATCTCAAAGGCTTTCGATCGAGTCTGGCATAAATCTTTAATTTCCAAACTGCCCTCCTACGGTTTCTATCCTTCTATCTGTGCCTTCATCGCTAGCTTCCTTTCTGGTCGTTCTATAGCCGCTGTTGTAGACGGCCATCGTTCTTCTCCTAGATCTATCAACAGTGGTGTTCCTCGGGGCTCTGTCCTATCACCAACTCTCTTCCTTTTTATTCATCAATGATCTTCTAAGCTGTACATCTAACCCTATCCACTCATACGCTGATGACTCCACCCTTCACCTTTCCATTCGGTTCCCGCAACGCCCATCTCAACAGTTACTTCAAGAAACAAGGGATGAGGCTATGGCACACCTAATGTCTGACTTGGCTCATGTCTCTGACTGGGGTAAAAATAATATGGTTGTCTTTAATGCATCTAAGACTCAGTTCTTACACCTATCAACCCGACAAAATCTTCCACAGGTATACCCACTAATGTTTAATAATATTCAGATTAATCCTGCATCATCCTTGAACATGCTTGGGGTTTCATTCACTCGGGACTTATCTTGGAAAGATCATATTACATCTCTTGTAAAATCTGCTTCCAGGAGATTGGGTGTGCTAAGCCGACTCCGCTCTTACTTTACCCCTGCACAATTGTTGACTCTATACAGGGGTTTTATCCGCCCCTGTGTGGAGTACAACTCTCATGTGTGGGGAGGCTCCCCACATACAGCTCTTCTCAATAGAGTGGAGTCAAAGGCTTTTCGTCTCATTAACTCTCCTCCTCTTACTGACTCCCTTCAACCTCTGTCTCTTCGCCGCACTGTTGCATCTTTATCTCTTTTCTATCGCTACTTTAATGGTCACTGCTCCTCTGAACTGTCTGCTTGCATTCCTCCACCTCTACGACGGGCGCGTAGCACCCGTCTGGCAGCAAACTCTCATCCCTTTTCTGTCCAGCTCTCTAATGCAAGAGTTAACCGTTACTCCCAGTCTTTCATTTATGCAACAGGTCAGCTCTGGAACTGTCTCCCTCTGTCTGTATTTCCTTCTGCCTATGATCTCCAGTCTTTCAAACGTAGTGTGTCCAGGCATCTCAAAATGATCGGATCTTGAATTTGGCTCTCTATTGTATTTTGTTTTTCTCTTGGAGGGAACTGTTACTGCGGGCTCATGGCCTTTGGTTCCTTCTTCCTCGCATTAAAAAAAAAAAAAAAAAAAAAAATGATGTTATTTGGTTTAGGAAAAACTTAGCGAATTGAAGGAGTTGGATATAGCCTTCATTTACCTCTTCACTGCTTAATGACTTCCGAAGATGAATAAAATCGTCTGGAGGTTGCTAGAGCAAAATGTAAAATAAGTCATCTGACTAAAAGTGTTAAACTTGTCGACGGGGCTTAAATAGGAATCTCTTGGGGTTACTTGAGTTTGTCAGGTGCTGCAATAATTGACCGTCAGAATATGTCTGAAACTTTTGAGCGGTTAATGAGTTTAGTAGAGGATTTAGACCAATTTTTAAGATCATGTTAGAATATTTGGGGAATGATTAGGACCTGATGCTTTTTCGGATGGCTTGATTGAGGTCCAGGATATGTAGACAGAGTTAGATGGGTAACACTGGCATGATCTGATAATTAATCGTTATATCTAAGTGTGAGTGAAGGGGATGGGGTTTCAAAGGTACTTGAATGAGTTAATATGTAACACTGAACTAATTTGTGGTTCACAAAAGGATATGATGGCATATTCTGAGGTTTTGAATGATAATACGTATGGGGATTATTAAAACAACAGACAGGATTAGCGTGAGATATTGAAATTTAAACCCATATCAAAATAGACTGAGTCTGATGTCCTTGTCAGAGGGCTTTGCTTTGTTGGAAGTTGCAAAGTGAGTGAATGCAATAGATTTAGTTTGATATTCGTACAGTAAACTTGAGGAGATTTCGAACTGATGCAAATTTACAGTAAAAGGGTTTGGTGAGTTATGGTGGCCTAGTGGACTAAGGAACAAGTAAGAGCAAAGAACAGTTGTAGTTCTCACTGGGTTAAATAACTAGTGGTTTTGAGTCATGCACTCAGTTTAAGGTCCTGGCCTGGATAACCTAAGCTTCAGCCCCTTCAGCATGCAAGAGGTAATATGCACGGGGCTGCTTTTTATTTCTTGTTTTCCAATTTTAAGGTGCCTGGGGGTTCTTAAAGAGCTTATGGTTCTGACTGGCTGTCAAAGCCGATTTATTTTAAGGGAAAATTATATGAGTTTCATTGTTGATATTTTGATGAACTGGTTTGAGGTAGGAAACTAGGATGCTTGAATGTTGAGAGATATTTTGAGAGATTAGAGTGTCCGCCAATTACCTAGTTATCTACCTGACGTGCTCTCGATAATGCGACAAGCCTGCCCTTCATCACGTTTCTATCGGTCTGTCAGTAAACTCAGTCATCCAATTCACCCTTTCATTTAGCTTTTCGTCTGTTTGTCTTTCATTGTATATTTCTCTGTCTGTCTGTCTGTCTCTCTCTCTCTCTCTCTCTCTCTCTCTCTCTCTCTCTCTCTCTCTCTCTCTCTGCTGTTCATTCATATTATCCATATACTCGTACACATATATCTACTCATCAACCAGTCCATCCATCCATCCATCCATCCATCCGTCTACATAAGCACTCAAGACGCCCTCATCAACGCAATTAGACACAATCAATACTTTAGCTTTTGTCACCAGTCATCAACATACTGCTTAACAAGGCAATTAGGGACCTAGTTATATCTCGTTAGAGGTGGCGGCGCGAGAGGGGTGTTTGGTGGAGGGGAAGAGAGGTTGGGGAGGAGGGGTTGGGGAGGAGGGGTTGGGGAAGGGGTTTTGCTGAAGAGGAGTTAGGCTGGGGGGACTGGGGAGAACCGAATGAGGTAGAGGGGTTGGGGAAGAGGGGTTAGGGAGGAGGGACTGGGGAGGAGGGGTTGGAGAGGAGGGGTCTGGAAGAAGGGACTGAGGAGGAGGGATTGAAGAGGAGGGGTTTTGGAAGAGGGGTCAGGGAGGACGGATTGGGGAGGAGGGGTTGGGAAAGAGGGGTTTGGAAGAAGGGATTGAAGAGGAGGGGTTGGGGAAGAAGGATTAGGGAGGAGGGAGTGAGGAGGAGGGAGTGAAGAGGAGGGACTGGGGAAGAGGGGTTAGGGAGGGATGGAGGAAAAAGGACTGGAAATGAGGGGATGGGGAAGGGGGATTGGGGAAAAGAGGTTGGGGAAGAGGGGTTAGGGAGGAAGGACTGGGGAGGAGGGACTGGAAATGGGGAGTTGGAATGAGTGGTTGGGCAAAATTGGGTGGGGAAGAGAGGTTAGGGAGAAGAGATTTGAGAGGAAGGGTCTGCGAAGAGGGGATAAAGAAGATGGGTTAGGAAAGACAGAGACTGAGGAGGAGAGGTTGAGGAATAAGGGTTGGGGAGGAATGGTAATGGATGAGAAGCTGGGGGTTGAGGGACTGAAGAAGAGAGGCTAAGGAGAGGGGATTGAGGAGGAGAGGGTTTGGGGCTGAATGGTAAATGACGGGGAAGAGAGGAGGTGTTGAGGAAGACTGGAGTTGGGAAGGAGCTGTCGGATAAATGATGGGGAGAGGAGATTTTGAGAGGGCATTTTGTACAACAGAAGAAGAAATGATAGGATGAAGGAAGGAGAGAGAGAGAGAGAGAGAGAGAGAGAGAGAGAGAGAGAGGGAGAATATGCTGGTGAAATGAGAGTGGACTATAAAGAGGGATGATGGGATGGGGATGCTATGATGTGATGGAAGGAATGGAATGAATAGAGGAAGATGATGGATGAACAACTGTCAGGATTTTGTTAAAGCTGACTGTCTGGATGAGTAGTTAGTGTTAAGGACAGACAGCGACATGGCAGGAAAAATGAATATCTGAGAAAGATAACAAACTTAAACCAAGATGAAGGGCTGCGGAATAGATCTAGAAAGATGGAAACAGGGGAGAATTACTACATATGAATTGGGGAGACGGTGGCTCAGTTGGTAGAGAGGTGGCCTGCAGTCCTACCGAACCAGGTTCAAATCCCCGCTAGGTCAGGGAACAGTTTAAGGATTTGAATTTCATGATATCAGAGTTTACTGATCTACCAGAAGACCCGCTGACATGTCGTAAAAATACCCCCGCTAATACCAACACACCAGTCCTGTATGAGACAGTCCTAGCATGTATTCAAAATGGACGGTGGGTGTTAGCGCCGAAGTGATGACATGTAGTGAGGTGTATGGTATGTGGGAGGACTACTGGGCGTTGAGAGCTGGCTGTGAAGCCTATGCCCAAAGTCGGACACATAAAAAAGAAAAATCATAACTGAAACCTCACCTTTATAAAAAGATAGTGGATTTTCTTTTTTTAAGTATCCGACTCTGGACCTAGGCAAGGAAACCCGGAAGTGCTCAGATCTCACTGGTTTGGCATTAATAGTCACCATTTCGCCTGTAAAGCGCTATGGCTATCACATTCAGATCTGTGTTATGGTATTAGCGGGGGTGATTTTATGACGCTTCGGTGGGTCCTTATGGAAGAGCACGTAATGTCAACCACTATCTACAAACAAAGGAGAATTATTGCCACTATCATACTGGCAGCCTACCACACCTTCACAATACTGTACCCCTGTTTTACCACTTGTATACTAAGAGCTTACAATCTTCATGTTTTCAGTCGTTTGGCTCCCAGTTAGTTTGATATTTTTTAAACTCTCAATGTAGCAATCTCGAACACTGTAGAAGTTTCCACCATTAGCTATGTGCCATGCATTTTATTGCTCTGATTCCACACACTTATTACCTCAGCCAACGAGGTTATGTTTTACCAGGCGTTGGTTTGTTGGTTTGCCTGTCTGTCTATCTGTCTGTTAGCAAGATTACTCAAAAAGTTATGAACGGATTTTTATGAACTTTTGTGGAAGGGCAGGCCATGGGCCAAGGGATAAATGAATAAATTTTGGGCCGGATCCGCATCCGGATCCGGAGCATCCAGTACAATATCTCCAAAAGTTCTCAATGAATTTCACTGAAATTTGGTGGAAAGGTGGGACATGGACCAAGAAAGAATTGATTAAATTTGGGGGTGGATCCTGATCCTGATCAGGATCTTATATCCACGGATTCGCATCCGGATCCTTTTTAATGGCAATGGCATTGGTGGAGGTATGCGTTCTCTGAGCGTTTTCTAGTTTCAAACTGTATTCATCAGTTAAGCACACTCTTAATTCTACTTCCACACTCCTACTCTCTCCAGCACTTTTCAAATGTTCTCTTGCCTTCCAGTACTCGGCTACAGTCTATCACACAGCCTTTCACATTATCTACACTCGCCAAGGTCGGTCAACACTCCCTTAACTCTCCTGCACTCTGTCATACTCATCGAGACATCCTCAGATTCAATGACATTTACATATTCTCCTTCACTTTCTCTCACATCCCAAGTTCTCACATATTATCCTACACTTTCCTTCGCTGCTCAAAATTCACCACACTTTGCAGCAGTTTTCCCGGACTTTACACCATTCTCTTTCACTCTCCTACACTCCATAACACTTCACAGCATTATGGCACACTTACAGTCTACGTCAGTCACCAGTGGCCAATCTCTTAATCCGACATTGCGCAAAACTCTTCTACATTCTTCCACATTTTCTTACACCCTGCATCATTATTCTACTCTTCTCACACTCTCCTAGGCAGTACACTGATCCCCAGCACCCCCTCACACTTTCCTGGACTCTCCTTCATTTCTAAACACTCTCCCTTACTACCATTATATTCTTCCAGGGATGAAGCTCCACTGATTACGTGTTTTTAAGTCTTTATATGATACCTACTTCCTTAGTTGTGTTCTAAAGGGAGAAGGAGAGGGAGTAGGGAACGGAGAGGAAGAGGGAGGGGGAAATGTAAAGGAAAAGGGAAAGGGAGAGGGAGAGGGCGAGGGGAAAGAGAGAGACACAGAGGGTGATAGTGAAAGGAGAGGGAGGAAAAGAAGAGGAAGAGATGGATAATTAGTGAGGGTCTCAGTTAAGAAATGAGAAAAGAAGACAGCCTAGGACGTACAGGGAGAAAAGTTAAGAAATTGAGGGAACTGGGAAGGGGGGAAAGGGAGAGACAAAGAACACTGATACGTTAAACAATGAAGGGAGACGGGAAAGTAGGGGAAGGGAGAGTGAGAGAGACGGGAGAGATAAGGAATGAAAGGAGCGAGAAGCAAGCAGAGGTTGGGAGTGGAAAGTGCTGGGGGAAGTGTAAAGTGTTATGGAAGAGAAGGAAAAGAAGAGTGATGGTGCAAGTTAATGAAAAATGAAAATGCAAGAGACAAACCTCCTCATACAAAAAAAAAAAAAGGAAAAGAATGAAGTCAGAGGAAGGAGAAGGAGAACTGAGATAGAGAAGGAAAATAAAGAATCCATTTGGTGGTAAAGAATAAGCGGAAGAGGACGAATGAGGAATAGGAATGCAAAGGCGTATGGTACAAAACAAAGAGAGAGAGAGAGAGAGAGAGAGAGAGAGAGAGAGAGAGAGAGAGAGAGATGCAGAATATGAAAGCTAGTAATAAACAAGATGAAATGGAGTAAATTGAAGGTAGAGTAAAAGGCAAAGTGAGAAGATAAAATAGAAGAAAAATACAGGAGAAGATGTGAAGGATGAAAAAGCAAAACGAGAGATAATACAAAAAAGGGGAGACAAGAAAGGAAGAAGACCAGAAATGTACAATAAGAAAAATAAAAAAAGCAACGAAAGAGAGACACAAAGAGGAGACACATAAAGAAGAGGATAAAGGAGAGAACGAAAGAACTATCGAATATAAACGATCACTCATGGAATGCTACACTCGCTCCCCACCATCAGTCAAACAACCGATCATTTAACCTTGCCCTCTAACCTTGATTTCCGATTTATTATTCATAAAATCCAGTCACTTCATCCTTGCTTGACCCTTATCATTTTCGTGTAGTTTGATCTAAATAGGATTAAAATTGCTGAAGCTGACCTTGCTCTGTGACCTTGATCATTGACCTATTAGTCTAAAAAGTTTACTCTCTTCATCCCTGCCCGACCCCCAAACCTTCCACCATGTCTAAATCGAATAAATTTTGTCTGAGTTATACCGTCGGGGTAGAGACTCAGACACCCCCCGGGTCCTTATATCTGAGGATTGTTCTTAAAATCTACTCACGTCATCATTGCCTGCGTTTCAACCCTTTCATCCAGTGTGGTCCGACTGGGGATCAAAGCCAAGTTGACCCAACCCATTGACCTTGGCCTTGGATCTATTATGCCAAAACCTAGCTGAATAATTCTCGTCTGATCCTCAACCCTTACATCAAGTTTAGCTTAACTGAAAAAAAAAAATGTTTAGGTAATACTATTTACATAAGGCCACACAGACGCTGCATGTAAAATACATCCCCGCCCCATTCCGCGCGGGTGTAATGAAGGAAAGAAGAGAGAAAACGAAAGAGAAAAGAAAGAAAATGAAAGAAAAAATAGGGGATGATGGTGAATTAATAGGGTGTTAAATATATGAGTCAGTCGTAGATTCAGACTCGTGCCAAAGGTGCGAGTGGGAATAATGTACACGTCACGATGTCTACTGGGCTGCAGTTAATAGATGCACTTGGAAATGAGTGAATATTTTCTGCGTTTTCAGCATTTATTTTGGTGCTGAGGACTGGGATAAGAGAAAAAAAATAAATAGGAGAAAAAATTAGAGGGAAAAAAGGAACGAAAAGGAAAATGAGGAGAAAAAGGAAAAAATGAGAAAAGGGGAAGGAAAGAAGAGAAAACAAGAGGAAATTAGAAAGAGATAAAGGAGGACTTTAACTGAGAAGAAAGAAGGCAAGAGGAAAAAAAAAAGGAGGGGAGATGAATAAGGAGAAAGAGGCAGAGAGAAAAGCGAGAAGACTAAGAAGAAGAAAAGGAGAAATATGAAAGATGAATGAGTTGAAGGAAAGAAGGGAAAAATGACTGAGGGGAAAGAAAAAAAAAAGACTGGTGAAGGAAAATTAGAGTAAGAGAAGGAATAAGTGGACGAAACAATAGTAAGGGATTAATGAATGAAAAGGCGAAAGGAGGGAACTAAATGAAGAAGGAAAAGAATGAAGGAAAGGGCAGAAATAATGGAATATGAGTTAAGAATGGAAAAGAAAGAAAACAAGGGAGTGAAGAGAAGAGCTAAGAAAGAACTTAAGGGAGAAAGACGCAAATAGCAACAGACCTGTTGGTCCTTTCGCTGCTGTTTGGTATAAGGAAAGTTATGCATATACCTAGGCTGCTTCCCCCAAAAAACGGAGGTAGCCTAGTCAGGACGACACACTCCGAATTTACTCACCCCCCCACACACACACATTTACTCGTATCTTAGCCCCAAGGGGTGACAGAACAGATCCTCACTGCACACATCTCAAAAGGGTGAACTGCGCAATGTAATCAGCGACATCTGCAGCAAGGCCCGACAGCAGAAGCTGGTTTACCCCAGCCACATCATAATGAACCCATCCCCTTACCGGCACCTGACCTGATCAGCTGATCAGACCAAATGCAGGAGAATATCCCCTCTGGGCCGTGTCACAATTTATTTACTCATATTTTCTCTCCAGTTATCCCAATCACGCGCAAGCACTCTTCCTCGTTCTACAGACATCCCTTTCGCATCTAACGCCCTTCACACTGTCCGACCAACCTATGCGTGGTCTTCCTTGCAGCCTTACACCTCTCACATCCGATCCAGTTATCTTTTTCACCAATCGTTCTTCATCCATTCTCTCCATATGCCCAAACCATCGCAGCACTCTCTTATAATTAACAAAAATACTCAATCAGTTAATAACAAGGATAGAAAAGTAGGAAGGCTCCCTCCTAACCATCAGACACTCCAGCCGAAACTTGGCAGAAATTAGCGAGAAGGACAGTCATGCAGCACAGAAAAGCTGTCATAAAAATTCCCTAGGAAAGAATGAAAGGAAATCTTATTTTACACTATCTACCTGAAAAGGAAAGTAAAATTAAGTCAACAATATTTATCAATGTTGTTCTTGGTTGTATTCTCCAGGCTCTGAATATATATATATCAGCGTTTCTCAACAGGGGTTCCCCGGAACCCTAGGGTTCCGCGAGAGGTCGCTGGGGGTTCCGAGAGAAATAGTGATAAATAGGCTAATCATATGTAAATGCATTTTTGAGTAATTTTTTTGTTCAATTTGATATTCGTAATTTTACCATACACGTACGGCATATTTTTGGAAAATTCTTGGGTATTATATTAAAGTCTTAACTTGTTATATCATTTAAAAGTATAATAATTATTGGGAATATTCTTAGCTACGTCTTTACAGCTCCAGCGTGAAACCGCCTTTAGTGGTCGGTAGACTGGAGGTACCGGCACTGTATACGTGACGGATTCGTGTACCAAGTGACTCACTCGAGTACAGGACACATGCACGGTCTAAAACAGTCCCGTATGTACTTCCTGGCGTGCTGGTACAGTCCCTCATTCACCCACTTCACTTAGTAAATGTTACCCATCATTTAGGGATTTTATATGAATTTTAACAGTTTAAGAATGTTTATAATTTTTTTGTTAGTTTACGAGAAGTTTGTGTGTGTGTGTGTGTGTGTGTGTGTGTGTGTGTGTGTGTGTGTGTCTCCCAAAGTTAGTTCTTCTGTTTGCCTTAATCTGCTTCAGTTTTATTTGTTTAAGTTTTATTTATCAAGTACTAGTAGTTATTATCCGTTTTCGTTCTGTTTAAATGTGTTATATATGATATTGGTTATTTAGTTCATTTCTTGTGTGAATGAAAACCTCCGTATGAGGTCTCTTGAACAAGTAGTTTGATTTCAGTTATCTGTTAATTTTTATTTATTTATTTATTTATTTATTTTTTTTTTTGCATTGTCCATAAATTTGAGATAAACGTAAGTCATTTTTTAGCTTAAACCAGTTATCAAAAAAAGTATATTATGTTTTCCGTATGAACTTTAAGTTTATACAGGAGAAAAAAAGATAGTAATAATGATACATAATAATATTTATGTAAGGGTTCCCTGAGACATGAAAATTATTTCAAGGTTTCCATAAAGGTAAAAAGGTTGAGAAACGTTGCTCTCTCTCTCTCTCTCTCTCTCTCTCTCTCTCTCTCTCTCTCTCTTTCCCTATATTTATATTTACATATATATATATATATATATATATTTATATTTACATATATATATATATATATATATATATCCCTCTCGCATAGTGTAGAAATGTATTACTCAAGAGAGAACATACTTAGCTGGGGGATAAAAAACAGATACTTATCCAAGCGATTTTTAAAGGATAATAGTGTATCACAGTTGACGACATTGGAGGGCAGTTTGTTCCATATACTGTATTTACAATTCTTTTAGAAAAAGAAATACTTTACTTCGTGTGACTGAACTCGATTGCCGGTAATTTATGCCCATTACCTAGAGTATAATTTGAGCTATCATCTGTGATTGTGAAGTATTTATCGATAGCCGTATTATAGTGTTCTTTGAATATTCTGAATACATACATGAAATCTTCTTCTAACCTGCGTTTAGTTAAGGAAAAGAGATTCAAGAGCTCTAATCGCTCCTCATTTCTCAGTCTGGGTATCTTGTAGATCACCCTTCGTTGTCATCTCTCAAGTTTCTTTTGATCGTTTTCTGTAATAAAGAAGGAAAAAGAGTAAAGAGAGCAAGAAAGAGCGAGATGGTAATGAACAAGCGAATTAGAGTGAAAGATGAAAAGCAGATATAAAGGAAAGCAATCAAAAGTAATAAAAAAAAAAAAAAAAATCCCTTCTATGTCCAGGAGGTCCCGGTGCGTATGAGGGCCCCAGTCAAGGGTACCGTAGTCCACATCATTTAAGCCGCAGGAGACCACCCTACGCCAGTGACAGTGATTACATGACGGAAAACCAGCGGCCAACTCTTATATGCCAACTGTAGAGCATTAACGCAGGACCTACAACAAAACGCACGGACGTCATCAACCTGAGACCTCTACCACCTTTCCATCCGAGAAAGAGAGAGAGAGAGAGAGAAAAGTATAGGAACAAATACAAGGGGCGAAGGGCAGACTCTTTGAGGGAAAAAAGAAAAAAAAGGAAAAGACAAGGAAGGAAGAAAGGAAGGTAAGATGAAGAGAAATAAAAGAAAGGGAAAAGAAGGGTTTATGAAGAAATGAGGGAAATATGAGAGGGAGAGGAAAAAAGGTTGGAAAAAGGAAAGAAAAGTAGGAAAGATTTTTTTTTTTTTTTTTTTTTTTTTTTTTATGTGTCCGACTCTGGGCAAAGGCTCAGGGCCTATTTCTTGGGGGCAGTTGCCTATCCCAAGGCCCAGTAGTCCTTCTACACCTCCACATGTCACCACTTCGGCGCTAACACCCACCGTCCATATTGAATACATGCTAGGGCTGTCTCATACAGGACTGGTGTATTGGTATTAGCGGGGGTATTTTTACGACATGTCGGCGGGACATCTGGTAGATCAGGAAAGTCTGCTTTTAGGAAATTCAAATCCAGGAAGGAAAGAGGACGGGAAAGGGAAAAAAGAGAAAGAGGAGAGGAAAAATGAGGAAGAACAATGAAAACAGATGAAGTGAGGAAGAAAACAAGAACTGACAGAAAGAGGAAAGAACCGTGGGAAACTAGAAGGGCACTCAGTAGAGCGAATACCTCCGCCAAAGCCGAACATACAGTTCCTTTTAATTCAGTCAAGTCTAATCCAGTATCATACTCATAACCCTATAAGTTGTAACACCATAATTTTAAACTACCCATAACCCTTAATCATAATTTTTTAAATCACTGTAGCAGCCAACAAAACAGTGCATATCATTTGCTACTGTACGGCAGCTGGAAAAAGACTACCCCCTTATAACAACATATTTAAATCCGCTACATTAGGAATTTTATGTGGATCAGCGCCAAACTGTACACATTCGTAGATACCAACATCCTAAATATGCCTGATTTTTCATTTTTTTCATCCGGATTCATGCAATATTCACTGAAAAATTTACGAAAATGTCGAAAAACGCCCTATCTCACAATGCTAAAGAAAGTGAAAAAAGAATTTAAAAAAATCCCGGATCCTCACCAATATTTAATGGAGTCTATTCTGGACCAAGGCCCATTCTTCTACCAAGTTTCGTGGAAATCTGCCCAGTAGTTTTTGTGTAATCTTGCTCACAAACCAACCAACCAGCAAACAAACAAACGGACATGGGTGAAAACATAACCTCCTTGGCGGAGGTATAAATAAGGATGAAAAGAGAATGGAAGGAAGGCAGGAAGGAAAGATCAATGAAAAGAATAATAAGCTCATTCGTCGACTGCTTGACATGCACCGCGCTACGAAACCGTCATAGTTGGTGTTTACAATGTGTGTGGTGAGCAGGGAGTGGACGGGATGGGCTGAAGATCTCTTGGGTGGTGGGGCTGTGATAAGAACATATTCCCTCTGAAAATAGATGTTTTAGGGCTACTAGTTTGAGATCAGTGAAAGTTTATCTAAAAAAATGAGTGTCGGGGAGAAGGAGGGTGAAGGGTAAGGAGATGGGGCATGGGAGACAAAGAAATGGATGGGATGAGCTGTCACTAAGGTGGAGATGGAAGGAGACCAAGAAATTATAACATGTGAAGTAGGTACTATACGATAAAATGGTATGAGTGCCCGGGAGGTTTATTTCTAAATTTTCTCCAACTTAGTAAAATTGTGCTGCTTGCTATTACCTGGCGTCTTGTGATGCAAACACGGAAGAAAGGAGTGAGAAAGAAGGGAAGGACGGATGAAAAGAATAAAACTAATGAAAGAAGATTAAAGACAGGGTGGAAGATAGAAGAGAGAAAAAAGGAAGGAACTAGGGGAGAATGAATGTAAGAAAGACAAAGATAATAAAGCCTAAAAAATGACGAATGAAGGAAAGAAGAAGGAGATGGATTAAAGAATAAAGGAAAGATATGACGAGTGAAGGAAGGAAAAAAAAGTGAATGGGTGAATGAATGAAGTGAGAGAGAGAAAGCGTGATACCAAAGCTTGCTAACATAGACAAGACAGGCACGCTAACAAGACCTGTTGATAGAAATAACACCCCTCACGCCCTCCCTTCTCTCTCTCTCTCTCTCTCTCTCTCTCTCTCTCTCTCTCTCTCTCCTATTCTCCGGCATCTTTTTTCTTCTATCTCTCTCTTGTGTGTTTTTTTTTTAAATCTATCCCATTATGTCCCTCTTCTTACAATTTTCCCATATTTTTCATCTTCTTGTTCACTCTTCTCTTCCTGTTCTTCCTCTTCTCTAATCAATTTCTTCTGTACCCCCCCCCTTTTTTGTTTTTTCCATATTTTCCTCTTCTTTGCTCCCAGTATTTGGTCCTTTCCCTCATCATTTTTTCTCTCATCATCTTTTCCCTTTCCGTTTTCCTTTGTATGATAGCCTCTTCTGTCCTTTTCATTCCTTATCTCCTATTTCGCCCTTCCCCCCCCCCTCCTTGTTATCCTTTCTCATATCCTGCCTCAATTTTTCTTTTCTTCTCTTCTTCTGCTTTCCATCCCTTTGCTTTGGTGGTCACCACCTTTCCCTCTCATCCTCTACGTCAGTCTATTACCTTTCCCTCTTCTCTTCTCTTTTACCCCCTTTTATTTCTCTGCTTTCAGTTCCTTCCCTAGCTTCTGCTTCCCCTATTCCTTTCTTAGTCTTCTGTCTCTCGTAGCAAGTTTTATTCCTTTCTCATTTATTCATCATTTTCCTCTTTTTTCTTCCTCACATTTTTTCTTTTCCCTTTTCCATTTTTTCTCTCCCTATTCACCCCTTTTCTTCTAGCCCTCTGTGCGCCTCCTCTCTCTTTTATTTCCATTGGATTCGTTTTTCTACCTCTCCTTTTCTTTTTTCTCGATTTTCTTCTACTTTCCATCTTCCCCTTAGGTCATCTTTAGCCATTTTCTTATTCTCAATCTGGCTTCTTCTGCTTACTATCTTCCTCTTGTATTCCCTCTTCTTTCTTATCTACTGCCATGTCTCACTCCTATTTCTTTTCTCCCCATTATCGACTTATGTTCCTCATCTTCTATATTCCCTTCTACTCTCCCTCTTTTCTTTCTCTCACCTCGTTCCTTCTCCCTTTATTCCTTTTCCTGCTACCTCCTTCCTTCCCTGTCTCCCTCGTTTTCTTTTATCTCCCTTCCCTCAGTTCTTTTGCTCCTTTCTTCTTCTTTCTTTTCCTCTCCAACTCCTCTTATAATTTCGACTCCTAATGTTCTTCTTCCTCTCATTTTCTTCTACTGCTATCCCTCTCCTCTCATTTTCTTCTACTGCTATCCCTCTCCTCTCCATCTTCTCCCTCACCTATCACCCTCGTATTATTCTCTCCCTTAATACATCCCCCCCCTCCCCCTCACCTGTCCGTCTGGGTGTCAGTGCCTGTGTTTATGTGACCCCCCCACAAACACAGGCAAAACAACCTCGTCCCTTCACCAGACGTTTGGTGTGTGTGTGTGTGTGTGTGTGTGTGTGTGTGTGTGTGTGTGTGTGTGTGTGTGTGTGTGTGTGTGTGTGTGTGTGTGTGTGACTCCAGTAGATCCATGACGTTGATATGCACAGTCAAGGTCAATAGTTCTTTTACGCCTCTTGAATTCCAAACCAATTAAGTGCTGTTCCTTTCAGTTTCATTTGTACTGAATAATATGCCAAGGGTTCTGTTAGATGTGACAGGGTTTCGTGGTAATGTAAAGGACCTGTTGACCACTGGAGTGCAAAAAGTTGTGGCAAGGCAGATACCGAGACATCGATGGCTTTTACGAACATGTGAAGTCCTTCCACTACGTTCCCCCTCACTTCCCCTGTCTCCCAATTTCTCCACACCTACCTTACATCCTTGTACCTCCCTCACGATCTCTGTCATTTCAGCTTGTCCACTAAAAAACCTTTCACCTGCTTTCTTGCCCAAGTATATCGCACCTTCGGCTTCGCAAGAGACAGCAGAAAGGGCCCCTTTGTATGAAACAGAACTTACAAGCAAAGGAGGCAGCCCCAAGAGTCAGTCACAACCCACAGCGCTTAATAAGTAATTCAGTATCTCCTTCACTTGCCTCCTGAAGTCAGGGCCTCAATCAGTATGTAATCCCAGAATAGAGTCAGCAAATAAACCATTCAGCAACCTAAGCAATAATTGCCTCTATCATCATCCTATCAGTATGCTGCAGTACAGTAATATCTCAGTAGCTTATAAGAGATAGCAGCTAAGCATCGGATACTGAGTGTGGGTGACGAATTCTAGGAGCCCACGAGTCAGCCTTAAGTTCCAGGCCACTTCTTCCTCTATAGAAGACACAGGGACAAGGCTTGAACATAGGGACAGAGGTAAGATAATGTATGCATGGAAGCATGGCGTGATCGAACTGAGAAATCGTACTGTTCTGCAGGAGGATTATGGATTCAGCAAAGCTCTCTAACTGGTCTAGTAGCAGACACGCAGTATGGTTGTGCACCAGATGACTTATACCGACAGGAACAAACACCTGCAGCAGGACGAGGGCAAAGCACCGCCGCACAGCCAGACAGATGCCACCCTTTGCTGCACCACAGACATCGAGGCTGGAACACCCTCATGGGTCATCTTTCTTTCTCTCTCTCTCTCTCTCTCTCTCTCTCTCTCTCTCTCTCTCTCTCTCTCTCTCTCTCTCTCTCTCTCTCTCTCTCTCTCTCTCGTGTGTGTACAAGTGGGTGTGCGTGTGCAATTAGTATTCTTAGTCCATCACTGCCTTATCGCCACTATCTACATAGCGCTACGTAATTATGCAACTATATTTTAAAACATGCCAGAAAAACTATGACATTCACATAACTGAGGTATAAAAACGGAATAAGTGAACAGAAAGGATGAATGATAACTTTAACTCATAATTACATGAAGTACAACCAAGGAGGAATAATGATATAAATTTCATGAGAAGGAAAGGCAGACAGTGTTTAAGACATATTTTCTAAGTGTTAGCTAAGGAGAGCGAGCCACAGGCCAGAAGCCCGCACGTACGTTCCTTTCAATGAAAAAATATATACATGACAGAGCCAAATTCAAGATCCATTCATTTCAAGATACCTGGACACATCGTGTTTAAAAAAATGGAGGTCATCGGCAGCAGAAAATACAGACAGAGGAAGGCAGTTCCCGAGTTGACATGTTACATAATTATATAAACGACTTGGAATATCGGTTAACTCTTGCGTTATAAGTGGACAGAAAAAAGATAAAAGTTTGCTGCCAGACAGGTGCTACGTGCATGCCACAGTGGTGGAGGGATGCAAACAAACAATTCAGAGGAGCAGTGACCATTGAAGAAGCAATAGAAATGTTAAAAAGATGGGACAGTGTCGCAAAGAGACAAGGACTGCAGGGAACCATAAGAGGAGGAGAGTTAATGAGGTGAAATGCCTTTGACTCCACCTTGTTGAGAATAGCTCCATGTGGAGAACCAACCCCCCCTCCCCCCGACACACACATGAGAGCTGTACTCTAAACAGGGGCGAATAAAATCCCTGTATAAAGTCAATAACTGTGTAAGGATAAAGATGGCACGGTGTCGGCTTAGCACACAGCACCTCTTGGAAGCAGAGTTTATGAGAGAGGTAATATGATCTTTCCAATATAAATCCCAAGAAAATGGAACCTTAAGTATGTATATTTTCAAAGATGATGCAGGACTGAGTTGGCTATTGTTAAGAACTAAATGAGTCTCCTGCGGAAGATTTTGACGGGTCGAAAGATGCAAGAACTGAATTTTGATGCACTGAAAACAAGGTTTCTTTTACTCCAGTCAAATACATGAGCCAACTCAGACAGTAGGTGTGCCTTGGCCTTATACTGTACTTGTTAGGTAACTGTTGAGATGGACGTTGTGAGAAGCAAATGGAAAGGTGAGGGGTGGAGTCATCAGGTTATAAGTGGATAGGGTTAGATGTACAGTTTATGAGGTTTATTAATGAACAGCAGTGAGAGAGAGGGTGATACTACAGAACCATGATGAACACCACCATTGATAGCTTTAGAACAGCAGCTATAGAACGACCAGAAAGGAAGGAAACGCCATGATTCTGCGAAATTCACTAGAAAAATATTGAAATCAGATTCTTTTACCAAAGATAAATAAATAACGACACAAGTAAAACACACACACACACACACACACACACACACACACACACACACATACACACACACACACACACACACACACACATACACACACACACACACACACACACACATACACACACACAACCTTTTTATTCTACTAAAATTTCCTAACCTTAATAAAACTTAAATTAATATGTTTATGAAATTAAAACGTATTGTAACTGGTTTGGAAAACAAGTAAGAAAGAGTTTTGGCTTCTGCATGTTTAAGGTGGCTGATTCTGCTTTTTAAATATTATTAATAATAATAATTATAATAATAATAATAATAATTATCCATCCATCCATTATCCAACCCTACTTTGCCCCATGAGGGGCGTAGGAGCCCGGGGCTAGGCAGTTGGTCCTGACATTTAAGATGAGAGTGACCAATCTCACTCATCCCTGAGTGGCATTACATGAGCAATAAACCCCAACTACCCCTTGGATATAAACCTTCACCGGCTCAATCCGATTGGAGCACAATAATTACCCGCTAAACCACCAGGCGCCAAAATTTGGTTATATGGTTACCACCCAGGGTAGTAAATAGTTTCCTGGTGTACAGGAAACCATTTGGCTTGTCACTCAGTGTACAGTAGAGTCACACACAGGCAGAAGAAAGAGGAAAGAATGAAGGAATGAAAGACAGAAGAGGGAGAGTAAAGTCACCCGCAGGCAGAAGGACGAGGAAAGAATGAAGGAAAGAAAGACAGAAGAGGATGGAAGGAAAGAAGGATGGAGGAGAGGACAGGGCAGACACCCGAGAACAGTACTACATTGAGTGAGTGGTTGGTGAGCGCCCCCACCTACCACAATAATAATAATAATAATAATAATAATAATAATAATAATAATAATAACACCATTACTATTATCATTATTAACAATGATGATGATGATGATGTTGATGATAATGATGATGGTAATGATGACATCATATATAATGGCGGTAGCATTTTCCTGTCCTTCCGTTAGTCCTCCATGCTTGTCAGGCAAGATAAAGAGGCTATAAGAAGGTTACTGGTGGCAGCATGTACACTCAGGATCCAACGACGTTAGGTACAGTAGAGGACTTGAAAAGATTCAGTCATGAGACGGTTAATATCCCAGCTTCTGGACATGTCAAGAAGTACTAATCGAGGGCGGTTAGGGAAAAGAGGTAATAACGCATTTGACTGGATCATCGGAACTGGACAATAAGATAATAATGCGAGAAACTGCATAAATGGCCTCAGAAGACACAAGAGTTGCAGCAGGCCAATCAGGGAGGCAGACGTTGGGTCCTCCTTTCAGCTACAGTATAGTCAGTCCACTTTAATTAGGCCCAAGATTGCCAGTTCTCCATCTTGCATGTTGAGCTGCAAAGCGAGATTGGAATTAGATTATGGTGCTAGTCACGAAGAAGTTCTATGTAAAGAATATAGAACTGTGTTCTTGTTTTCCCATGCAGTTAAGGCAAATTGTCTACAGAAGGACGAAAATCTACGTCAAGTTACGGTGGGTGAACCGTAGTAATACGCCAGTATGGGGGACAGTCTTGTTGCTGTACCAAAGTTTTAATACTCCAGAGGCCCAGAAGCGGCCAGAGGTTTTCTGTTCATGTAATGCCATCAGGGGTGTAGACTGGTCACCTTGTCTTAAATGTTCTGGAATAGACCTAGAACCCTACCTCTTGCAACGGGTACCATGGGACTGAATGTTACCTTTCTCCTTTAAAGCTTCATTGCGATAACATCTTTCTCTGTTTCAATCTTGTTATCTCTAGACGTAGTTGTTGAACTTGGGGAAGTTTTATCGTTGTGAAACTAGTTTTATTTATTCTTATTTTGCCCCTTCAGTACGACAGGCCTCTTCAAGGTTAAATAAATCAACCTGAGATGGCAATTATAAACGAAGAAACACATCACCACCCCGAAGGAGTTATTTTCGTTTTCGTTCCGTCTTTACCCTCTTTTTCATACTAGCTTCGCCTTTCATTCTTCTTTCGCTTTCTCTTTCCTCTTCTCTCATTTATGACTTCCTCCCTCTCACTTCATCTCACGTTTGCCCTACCTTCCTATCTCCTACTTCATTTTATTCTTCTTCGTTCTCCTCTCCTGTAGTCAACCCCTCCACCAGTTATCTCCTCCTCTTCCTCCTCTTCTTCTTCCTCCTCCTCCTCTTCGTCGTCCTCCTCTTCTTTTCTTTCTTCTTCTCACACTCTTCCTCCACAGCCTCCATCCGCCCTCTTCCTTCTTGTTCCTTCATTTTCCTGCTAATTTTTTCCCCTCCTTCTCCTGTCTGACAGCCTCATCCTCTCGAAATTTTGTTTTCCTCTTTGTTCCCTGTTTCCTCCTATTTCTCAATTATCTCTCTTTTCTTCATCCTGCAGTCACTATCTTCCTCATCTTTCTCCTTCAAATAGTTTTTCTACAACTTTTTTCTTCTCTCCTGTTTTCTTCACCGTCTTCCCCCTCCTCCTCCTGCTCCTCTTCCTCCTCTTCGCTATTGCAACTTCTCCTTTCTCTGCTGTTTCCTCCTTCTTTTCCTCTTCATCTTACTGTTTCCCTTCCTCTGCCTTTCCTTCTTACACTATTTGCCCCCTTCCTGTTTTTTTTTTTTTTTTTGTCACCTAAAACCTTCTTTTTTATATTCTTCTTCCCTGATGCCCATTCTCCTTTTTGTATTTCCTCTTTTTCGTCATCTTCTCTTCCTTCCTACCCCTGTTACTCTTCATCTCTCTTCCTCTTCTATCTCCCGCTCCTCTTCCATACCTCCTCCTTTCCCCTTTTCGCTTCGCCTCATTTCCTTCCGCTTCCAGCATTTGCTTTTTTTCCTCTTCATTCTTCCAGCTTTGTCTTCTTTTCCTCCCTCTCAACTTCTTCCTCTCTCTGTTTACCTCCTCTTCTTTGCAAGTCCTCTTTTCCTTTTCGTATCACTTTCGTTTCTCTTTCCTACTCCTCCTCCTCCTACCTTTCTTCCTTCCATTTCCCCTCCTGTCCGCAAGTTCTCCTCTTTCGTCTCCTCCTCGTCCTTCCCCCTATTACCACCCTCCATTTTCCAACCTCTCTTTTCCCTTTTCTCTCCAATCGTACCTCTTCTTCCTATTCTTCCAATTTCATCTCCCTTTCCTCTTCATCTTCTACCAACTTCATCTCCCCTTCCTCCTCCTCTAATTCCAGCTTCATTTCCCTTTCCTTCTCCTCTTCTACCAACTTTGTCTCCCTTTCTCCCTCCTACCTTTGTATCACCTTCGTTTTTTCATACTCCTCTTCTACCCCAACTCCACTTTCCTCTCTCCGCTTCCTCGCCTTAAGCTTCCCTTACCTCTCCTACCTCGTTCCTCCTTCGTTATCGTCTTCCACCCTCAGCTCCTCTTCCTCCCCTCTTCATCCTCAACCATCTCCTTTCCCTCTCCTCTTCCTCCTCTACCGTCTCCTTTTCCTTCCCCTCCATCCTCCCCTTCCCAGCGCTGCAGCCCGTGTCTTCGCCATTCTCCGTATTCAATCAACAAATTGCCTCTGATCGTCCCAACCTTTGATTATGCTATTTAGGAAAACTACGAAATTGGTCCATCTGTCTGTCTGTCTGTCTCTCTCCCTTCTTCTTTTCTTCTTCTTCTTCTTCTTCTTCTTCTTCTTCTTCATCTTCTTCTTCTTCTCTTTCTTTCTTTTTCTTCTTTCTTCTTCACTACTGCTACTAGTACTACAACTACTAGTATTACTACTACTACTACTACTACAACAACTAATGCTAATGATTATGATAAAAACAATAATGATAACAATAACAATAATTATAATAAAGTAATAATAGTAATGATAAAATAATTAATGATGATGATGATGATGATGATGATGATGATGATAATAATAATAATAATAATAATAATAATAATAATAATAATAATAAAAATAACAAAATAACTGAATCTTATTTGCAGTTAACTCTTTTCCGTATCTCCCCTTCTAATTTTCTCCTTCCCTTCCTCCTCTTCTTCCTCCCCCTCCTCCTACCTTTTCTCCCTTTCTATCGCTATCCATTATTCTTTCTGCTGTTTTTCTTCTTTCCTTTCTCTCCTTTACCTCCTTTATTCTCTCTGCTTATCATTTTTCATCGATTTATCCTCTCTATTGCTGCTTTTCATGCTTTTCCTCTTGATTCCCTCATTCTCGCCTCCTTTGCTCCTCTCGCTTCCCTCCAGTCTTGCTTTTTGTCTACATCTTCCTTCTCTGCTGCTGATTTCTTCTCTCTCCTCCTTCCATTTTTATTCTTCTTTCTTAATATTTCCTCTTTTAATCCCCCCCTTCTCTCTCTCTCTCTCTCTCTCTCTCTCTCTCTCTCTCTCTCTCTCTCTCTCTCTCTCTCTCTCTTTCTCTCTCTCTCTCTCTCTTCCTCCTCCTCATCATCATCATCATCGTCATCCTCATCCTAATCCTTCTCCTTCTCCTTCTACCTCCTTTATGCTCTTTTCTGACATCTCATTTTCGATTTTCCCTGTTCTGCATCATTCTTTTGTTTCCTTATTCTATATTCTCTCTTTCTCTCACATTTTCCTCTCGCTCCTTCGACCATCGCATCCTCCTTTTATCAAGCTCTCCTTCCACTTCCTCCTTTTCAAAATTCCCCTTTCTTTCTCCTTCCTATTTTTCTATGTTCCTTTATTCTCCTTCTCTCATCTTTTCCACTTTCTCCTTCCAACACCTCTTCTTCTTCCTTTTATCGCTTTGTCGCTTCTCTCTTTCCTTCTTTTTAAAATATGCTTTTCTTTTTTCTGCCTAATTTCCTGTGTTTCCTTATTCTCTGTCTCCTTCCTCGCCTCTCCACCCAGGCTTTCTAAGTATTCGTCTCTACCTTCTCTATGATTCTTCTTTTTCATTTGGCCTCTCCCTCTTTCCCAAACACTCTCTTACCCTACATTTTCTTCGTTCAAAGTTTCCCGCCCCTAGCTATTTCTGTCTCTTCAGTTCTCTCTCTCTCTCTCTCTCTCTCTCTCTCTCTCTCTCTCTCTCTCTCTCTCTCTCTCTCTCTCTCTCTCTCTCTCTCTCTCTCTGTGTGTGTGTGTGTGTGTGTGTGTGTGTGTGTGTGTGTGTGTGTGTGTGTGTGTGTGTGTGTGTGTGTGTGTGTGTGTGTGTGTGTGTGTGTGTGTGTGTGTGTGTGTGTGAGTCTCTGTCAGTCTGTCTGTCTCTGTCTGTCTGTCCGTCTGTCTGTCTGTCTGTCTCTGTCTGTCTGTCCGTCTGTCTGTCTGTCTGTCTGTCTGTCTCTGTCTGTCTGTCCGTCTGTCTGTCTGTCTGTCTGTCTGCCTGTCTCTCTGTCTGTCTGTTTGTCTGTCTGTCTGTCTCTCTCTCTCTCTATCCATCTGTCTGAATGCCCCTATCCTATTAATATGTATTTTCATCCAATTAATTTTCGATTCCTCCTGCCTTCCCTCTCGTCTTTCTGCACATTATCCTTGTTGTTTCCGTAATCTTTCTTCTCCATTTCTTGCTTCATTTTGTGTCTAACCCTTCCTTTCATTCCTCTTCCTCACCTTCTCTTCATTTTCCCCATCATTCTTCTTCCCTCCTCCTTATTCTTCCTCTTCGTATTCTCCTCATCTTATTTATTTTCCCCCTCCTCCTCCTCCTCCTCCTCCTCCTCCTCCTCCACTCCCCCTCCTCTTCTTCTCTCGCTACCAAGACAACGATCGCCAATGATAGATTATGTAGATGTGAGTGAGCATTTCTCTCTCTCTCTCTCTCTCTCTCTCTCTCTCTCTCTCTCTCTCTCTCTCTCTCTCTCCTCCTCTAATATTAGTCCTCTCCCTTCTCTCATCTCTTTAACATTTCTTAATCTTGTCTTCTCTCTTTAGTCCTTCTTCATTTTCTTGTATTCCCATTTGTCTTTCCATTTTTTTTTTCTCAGCCCATCTTTCCCTCCTTCCTTCCTTCCCTCCCTCCTTCCCTTTTTACACCGTTGTGCATTCATACCCATTCCCTCATCCATTAACAATAATATTTTTCTTTTCTCATCTTTCCGTCTCCTCTCTCTCTCTCTCTCTCTCTCTCTCTCTCTCTCTCTCACACACACACACACACACACACACACACACACACACACACACATTCTTATATTGTCGCTTTCTCTCTTTCTCGTCTTCTTGTCCTTTCTCACTTCCTTTTGCTTCCTTTCTTCCTTCATATTACCTACGATGACAATTCACTTCCTCTTTTCTCATATCCTTTTACTTTCTCTTTTCACCTTTCTTCACTCCTCTTTTTCTCCATCCTTCCTTCCTTCTCATATCCGGTCATCACAATTCTCCCTTCCTTCCTTTTCCCTTCCTTCCTCTTCATTCCCTTCCTTCCTTTCTTCATACCCATTTTCTCCCTTCACCCTCGTTAATTCCTTCTTTTCTTCCTTTCTTCCTTCTTCCCCATTTACCTCCTTCCCTCCTCCCAGTTCCCTTCCTATCTTCCTCACGGTTTCCTTCGTGCCTTACTCCACATTCTATTTTTGAAAAATTTCCTTTCTGTTTCCTTTCATCCTACTTTACTCAACATTTTCTTCCATTCTTTCTTCCCTGTCTCCCTCCTTTCTTTCTTCCTATTCCTTCTTTCCTTTTTTCCTACTAATTTCCTTCCCATTTCTACGCTTTCTTCATTCCAATTTCCTTCCTTCCTTTTACCCTCACCATTTCCTCCCTTCTTTCTTCCCCATTTTCTCTCATCCTTCCTTCTTCCTCAGTTCGTTTTTTTCATCCTTCCTCCTTCATTACCTCTCCCCTTCCCTACTCTCTCCTTCCCTTCTCACCAATTTTCTTTCTACTTTCACACTTTCCTATCTTCCTTCAGTCGCTTCTTCATTCCTTCCTTCCTTCCTAGCTTCTTTCCTTCCTTCTGTTCTTTTCATCGTACTCACTCATCTCCACTTCCACTCTTTCTCCTTCTTTCCAGTCTTTTTCCTTTATCTCTTTTCTTTACATCCTACCCTCTCCTTTCTCTTTATTCCCTCTGCCCCCTGCCTTTATCCTCTTTATTTCGTCTCCCGTTTCCCCCTCTATCTTTGCTTACATGCTACCTCCACCCTCTCTTCTCTTCCACTCTCTCCCCCTCCTTTCTCCCACTCTCCTCCCTTCCCTCCCTATCCTAGTTACATCACTCCCTCCTTCATTCCTGCTCCTTTCTTTCCTACCCCTCTCCTTCTATCCTTCCTTTACATCCTACCCCTTCCCTATCCCTAGCCCCCTCTACTTCTCTCACTTCTCCTGTTATTATTATCTTCCTCCCAGTTTCCTCTTGTCCTTCCTTTCTTCCCATCTCCTGTCTTCCTTCCATCCTTCCTTCCTTCCTTCCTTCCTTTACTTCCTATCCACTTCTCGCTCTCCCTCAGTCCCTCTTCCACTCTTTCTTCCTTCTCTTCTCCCTCCACTCTTCCTTTACGTTTTACCCTCCCTCCTTCTTCCCTTTCCCACTTTCCTCCTTTCCCTTCATCCATCGTATCTTTACTTATATTCTTCATTCTTTCCTTGTCCCTCCCATCCATTTCTCCTATACATCGAATTCTCCCTCTGCGCCTCCCTCCCCCTCTTCTTTTATTTCTCCTCATCTCGTTCCTTTTTTTCTCCTTCATTCCACCCTCCTCATCTCCCTCTGTCCCCTTTCTTCTCCCACTCCCCTTCCTTTACATTTTACCAACCTTCTACCTCTCTCATCCATGGTCTCTCCTACCCTCCTTCTCCACTCCCTCTCTCTTTCCTTTCCTTCTTCCACTCACCTCCCCACCTCCTCTATACCCTCTGCCCTCTTCCTCCACTCCCCCTTCCCCCCTTCCCGCTACACACACACCCCACACAGAAGTTTTTACATTTGCATGCGTTTGTGAGACCAATACAAAAGTTTGGATGCTTTCAAAGGTAAATAGTTGCTATTTACTTCTCAAGAGAATGAATAATTGAAGGTCCTGCCCCCACCCACCACAGCCAGAGGGACCGAGAGGGGAAAGAGGTGGGGAAGAGAGGGGAAAGGGAAGGAGAAAAGATGGGGAAGTGAAAGGAATGTTTGAGAAGAAGGGGAGAAGGGAATGAAAAAAAGGTTGGGGAAAAGGTAAGGAAAGGAAAGGAGAGAGAGGATGGGAAAAAGAGGGAAAGTTAGGGGAAGAAAGGAAGAGAGGTACGGGGCCGTAAGAAGGGGAATGGATAGATAGGATGTGGGGAGGAGAGGAGAAGGAGGGAAGAGAGGGAGGTGAAAGGGGAAAAAGGTTGGAGAATGAAGATATGGGTGGGAAAGAGTTGAGAGAGATGTCAAATGAAGAGTTGCTGAGGATGTGGCAGGGGAGAAGAGAATGGAAAGGTGTGGTAAAAAGGAAAGGGGAAGATAGGTGAGAGAGAAGGAAGGAATAGAAGGAGAGGGGTAAGGCGGAAAGGGGAAAAAAAAGGATAGGAGGAAGGGGAGAAGAGAGAGGGATAGGAGATGAAGGGCAAGGGGAACAGAGTGGAGGAAGAAGGGAGAAAAATGAGCGAACAACATGAGCAAGAAGGGAAAAAGAGGAGGAGAGATAAGTAGGGGAAGAGGGGAAGAAGGGGAAAGGTGAGGAATGGAAGGATGTTGAAGAAAGGATGTTAGGGGAAGGGGAAAAGAAGCGTAGAAAGGAATACTAAAGAGTACAAAGGAAAACAAGCAACAAAAGAGCTATTAGTCCTTTAGATGATGTTTATTACAAGGGAAGTTATAACAACGTGGAGAAGGGAAAGGGGGCTAAAGGGGAGAGTGAAAGATATGAAAAAGATGGTGAGAGTGAAGAGGCAAGGAAGACAGGAGGAAGAGTTGGTGGAAGACAAGGAAAGGAAGTGCGTAAGTGGGGAGAGAAGGAGATGAGAATAAGGTGAGGAAAGAATGGAAGGAAAGAAGAGATGGTGATGGTAGGGAGTTGAAGGATGTCGGGTTTGATGTTATGCAAAGATTCTAGAGAAGGAATAGAAGAATTAGATGGACAAGAGAGGAAAGAGGTGGGGGAGATGGGGCGGCGTAGGAGGTGGGGTACTGGGAGATGGACTAGATGGGGAAATGTAGAGAACTAGATGGTAGGGAGTGAAAAGTTTTTGGAAGAGGATGTGGAATGGTGGGGAGGAAGGTGAATGGAAAGATATTAGGCGGAAAAGTGAAATAAGGTGTGTGAAAGGGGAGAGAAGGAGAAGAAGAAGGGGAATGAAATAGGTAATTAAAGAGAATATGCTGGGGAAGAAGATTTTAAAAGATGGGGAAGAGGAAGAATGGAAGAATACCTTCTGGGAGGGGGGAAGAGTAAGGGAGAGCGAGATGAGAAAGGAAAGATGCGAAGGATGAGGAAGAGAAAGAGGTGAGGTAATAAGATGATGTGGGGAAGTACGGAGTGAAAGGATGCTATGAGAAAAGGATGTAGGAAGATGGGCAGAAGGGAGAATGGAAATAATGTAGAAAGGCGAGGAAGTGGGAAGGAGAAAGAAGGGGAGGAGGAACAACTAGGGAGAAAGGAGGCGGAGAATGAAGAAAAGTTTGGGGGAGAGAAGAGGGTGATGGAGGATGAGGGGGGGGGAGAAGGGGGGAAACAGAGAAGGTAGAGAGGGGAAAATGTTGGGGTAGATAGCAATTGGAAGGTGAGGGAGAGAGGGAGGTAAGGAAGGTGTAAGGGGTAGGAATGATAAGGAGGGGAGGGGAATGCAGTGACGGGGGCAACTGGAGGTGGGGGTGAAGGAATATTAGGAAGGAAGATAACTGAGGGGGGAGGGAAGGTTATAAAAGGTTCTATAACCCATTATTACGAGGGAGCGCTCCTAATCTGCCTGAAATCGTCTGGCTGCTGCATAAATAAAACTGCTTGGGAACTGGGGAGGTAGATGGTGTTATAGGGAGTAAATGGGGAGGAAGTAAAGGCAAGTTATGAGCAACCTATGAATGCAGAGAGAATGGAAACTGCAAGACTTAGGGAGGGGGTATGTTAAGATGGGTTTAGAGGGTGGGAGGGAAGTAAGGAGTGGCCAAACAGAGGAAATGGATGATGGTGGGGAGACATTTGGGGAAGGGGCAAGATGGGACGCAGGGGTGGAAGGAAAGGCTTACGAGAGCTGTAGGTTGTGGGAAAGGTCCAGGGAGTGTGGAATTTTGTAGGAAGAAAAGTTGAGAACGAGAAGAAAGGAAAGAAAGAATAAGACCGATGTTGATGAGGAGTAAGGCAAGAGAGATGAAGGAAAAGGTAAGTGGTAGGTAAGAGATGTAAAAGGAGGAAAGTGGTGGTGGTGGTGGTGGAGTGGAACGGTGGAGATGGTGGAAGAGTTATCGGAGGGAAGGTAAAAACAGAGTGGTAAAGAAAGTTGGGTGATGGTAGGAGAGGAGAGGAGAGGAAGTTGAAATGTAGAAACAGGTGAAAGAGATGGATATGGGAGAGGTGGGGGAGGAGGAAACTGGAGAAGAATGATGGGAGAGGAAACCTGGGAGACAGAAATGGAAAACATCTTAAGGACTGTAGATGAGGGAAGCTGATTACAGAAAGGAGAACAAAAGTTACACAACAGCAGCAGACCTAATGGTCCTTTCTGGGCTGTTTGTTACAGAGAGAATTATGATCATGGTATCTGATTCCACAAGCTGAAGATAAGGATGGTAAAGCAAGAAGGTTACCCCACCTCAACCCCCCGCCCATCAAGCCCTCCAACCGAAGCCGTCAGGAAAAAGTGAGTAGGACCACCATAGAGCATAAAAAAGCTGCAATGGAAATTTTATGGGAAAGGTTGAAATGAAAAAGAAATTCTATACTTACTTAACATGTAAGAAGTATGTAGCATAACTGACGATAACACTGCCTACTGATGCATTCCCAACTATTTGAAAGAGAGGGAAAGTCAGTTAGTCATGTTTTTACATTGAGATGAGGGCTCAAATTTAGATGTTTGTCTATACGATTTTTAGATGTTATTATTGCATTGCAGTCTGCCACATTTCTTGGCAATTCGTTCCCTATGTTGACAACTTTGTTGAGATAAAAATTGCTTTGCTTCATCTAACTGGAGACGTTGCCAGTGCTTTAATAACCATTACCTCTAGTGGAAGAGAGTTTGAGGATATGGTGAGATGGGGAGGACCTGGAAAAATTTAGGGAAGAAATGGTAGGGGGAAGGTTGGTGAAAGAGCGACTGAAAGAGGCAGTAGGAGAGGGATGATCTGAGGAAAGATTTGAGAGGTGGTGATGGTGAGGGGGGGGGGGAGATGACTGGAAGAGATTAGGAGGATGGGGGACGACACTGCTGGAAGAGACTGGGGGACACAATGGGAAGGGGAAGGTTAGTGAAGGGGGTGACTGCAGGAAGAAGCGGTGGGGAATGATAAGTCGAGGGGACTGTTGTTGGGAAACGAGGAAAGGGGAAGGGGATGCATGCAAGGGGGCGAGGAAAGAGGATCATGAATGAGGGATAGGAGAGGGAATTTACGAAACAGGAAGAAAAAAGAGAGGGGAAGAAGGATCATTAAAATTGAAATGGGAGGATCTTTATGAATGAAAAGAAAAAATGAGGAAAGGTGAAAGATAAAAGGAAAAACAGAAAATAAAGGAATTGGAGGAAAGATGGAAATGACGAAATGAGCTAAAGAAAGAATGAATGTAAGAAGCGCAAAAGAGAATCGAAAACGACAGTAGAAAAGAAAACTGAAAAATGGAGAGAACACAGGAAGATTAAAGTACGATGAAATTGATGACGATTTTAAGGCAAAAGATTGGAACTGAGGCATAAAAACAGAGAACAAGAAGAAGCATTGAGAATTTACAACACCCACACTCTACGAACACTCTAAGGGCCAAATACTTGAATTATCCCAGTGACCTTGACCTTTTACCAGCAGTTCTCAAAATCGTGCTATTTCATTCTTGCTTGACTCCCAACCATTCCATTAAGTCTGGTTAAAATTAGATCAAAATCGCAGTTGACCTTGACCTTGATCTCTATTAAGATCTCCTCATCCGTGACTAACACTCAGTACTTCCACTAGGTTTGGTCTGAATTGAATAAAAAGTATACTTATGGGGTAAAGTATCCGACGTTGACCTGAGACCTACATCTTGGATGGATCGTATTCAGAGTCGATTCCGTTCATTCTCAGTTCACCCTGAACGCTGATACAAAGCTTGGTCTCATGCGAAAAAATAAAATAAAGTAGAAAGTTTGAAATGACTTTGCTTTGTGACCTTGACCTTTGACCTAAACAGGTGAACCAGCTGGCTGGCCCTTCAACCAAGTTTGGTTAACTATAAATGAAAATTGTTTTAGTTATTTCCTTCCCAAAAGGACACTCACGGGTCAAACTTCAGTGTTGCAGTATGATATTAACCATTAACTGACTGTTAAAATCGAATCCCTTCATCCTTATGTTACCCATAATCCTACATCTAAGAATGGTTTAAATCTAATAAAAACTGCTTAAGTAGACCTTGTCATGAGAGCTTGTCCTTTGATTTTTCTGTCATCTTGGAGTTCGACTGATATGTTTCATATTCTGATCCCTGCATCATTGCCTTACCCTAAGCACTTCCACGAAGGTCGGTCTAAATCGGATAAAAAATTAGTTGCTCCTGTCATGTAACTGTTACCTTTAACCTATTGTTTTCAACATAAATTGGACAACCACTTGGGTGCCCCTCAAAGCTTACACTGTTCGGTCTAAATCACATCAAATCATTTTAGTAAATTTGTTCACACAGACACACATTTGCTGAAATTTGACCTTATCCTGTGACTTTGACCTTTGACTGATTGTCCTCAAAAGCGAATGATTTCGTTTTTGTCATACCCTCACCTCTTCCAAAAAGCTCAGTTTCAGTCGGATGAAAACTGTTTAAGTTGGCCTTGTCAACCCCTTGGCTGACCTTCACACTTTCCACCAATTGTGGTTAAGACCACATCAAAGCTGCTTTAGCTACTTCGTTTACACACACACACACACACACACACACACACACACCGAACAAAACCCTACTCCCTCTGAGCTCTTCCCCTCCTGGATGCAAAAATGGAAGAAGCGGCCAATAAAAAAAGGTAGTAATATGGGAAAAAGGAAAGAAGGACAGAAGGAGGAAAAGAGGGTGGTAGGAAGAAAACAAACAAGGAAAAAATAAGAATGGATACAAAATTACAAATGATGAGTGTGTAAAAAAAAGGCAAATAAGGAAATGAAGGAATGGAGTGAAAATGAAAATAGTGGGACAGGAGAGCGTGGGAGAGAACGGTAGGAATGTCTAAAAAATAAGAAAATAAAAGGTTATAGAAAACTAAGAAGGCGAACATGATAGAAGTAAAGTAAATGACGCAAAGAACGGAGGAACAAAGGGACAAGAGAGGAGAGACAGGAAAGAAAATGAGGAGGACGGGGCTGGGGGGAAAGCAAAAGAGGGCGAAAGGTACAGGACTTGGTATAGAAAAAGAAAGAAAGAATTGAGGAGACAAAAACTGCAAAAGAGGAAATGAGAGAGAGAGAGAGAGAGAGAGAGAGAGAGAGAGAGAGAGAGAGAGAGAGAGAGAGAGAGAGACGTTGGTAAGAAAACAAGGTACGCGAGGTTCAAGAGGCAGGTACTCATATTACGCGCTTATCATCGGTAATGGACTGGAGCAGAAGGAAGGTATACGTCTGTCACATAATAAAAACAGAATATTTCATGAGGGTAGCGCGGGTGCATGGGAGTATACATGTGTGTGTGTGTGTGTGTGTGTGTGTGTGTGTGTGTGTAAAGGAACCGGAAACACCACTTCGATAATGGGTTCTTGTTCTCTTATTACGATCCTCACGTCATGCTTTTACCAAAGAGTACAAAGAAAGGCAAGCAGCAACATACTCATTGATTCCTAGCAGGCCGTTTGTAAGAGCAAGGTAATTATGGTATGTTATTATTCAGTAAGGAAAATAGGAAAAAAAAAAAAAGAGATAATCAAAAGGTTCCCACGTACAAAGAAAACAAAAAAATAGCCAACAATGCATAGCCTACGTATACAAACCTGCCAAACAAAGAAACATGGAGAGCGGAAGAAGCCCAGAGACTACGGCAGTATCTGTATGATCTTCCCCTGCGGCCTGTCATTACCGTCATAAAGCCACAGTCACTGGGAAGACATCAACCTGCATACACTGGTACCATGACAGTATCAGGTGTATACGTGTATACGGCGGCACTGTATGCAGTAGACATTTTATATATATATATATATATATATATATATATATATATATATATATATATATATATATATATATATATATATATATATATATATATATATATATATATATATATATATATATATATATATATATATATATATATATATATATATATATATATATATATATATATATATATATATATATGTGTGTGTGTGTGTGTGTGTTATTCACCGGGTCGGTCAGGATCACTTTGATGGTCGTGATCGTCAGCTTTTACCCTCCCGGAAGGGAGCTGAGAGCTCATATAGTCCTATCTAAGGGCAAGGCTGTGACCTTCACACACGCACACACCCGTCCCCTTGCTCAAGGGGGACAGTAACCACCCACTTCGTTAGTGGAACTTTTCGCAACCTGAGCGAGGCGCGAACTCCCGTCCACCAGTTGGCAAGTGAGAGCGTTACCACTGCACCAGCGAGCGGTGTGTGTATGTGTGTGTTTGTGTGTGCAAGCACTGGAGCATTTAAATAACCAACTATTTATAAGCAGACAAGCAATAGGAACTTACATATACATGCAGACTCGTAATGGTATATACAGTACACTTGACGTACATTTTTGTGAGGGTAAGAAAACACATTTACAAAAAGCTGTAAACATGATACTAAAGGCAAATAAACTATAAATGTGGTGCCTCATGTGTGTACGTACTGATGTATGCACTTGACATCTATTTTCATAAATGCCAACAAACTCAACAGCAAATAACTCAAAACATAATTACGCACAGACACGAACGTTTATATATATATATATATATATATATATATATATATATATCTCATTCTACACTGATGTATTACCTTGCCGGTATTTACACTTTGCGTGCATTTTCGTAAGTGCAAGAAAACATACAGATTGAATATATGTATTCACACAAAGAGGAGTTTACATCAACATTAAATAGTTATGGTATACGGGAATAAGCTTTATATATGGAGATACAAAGACATGTCATAATGATGATCGTTTTTCATACACACAAACACACGCGGTCCATTGCATACACACAAATGAAAATATACTCAAAGGCAAGTTATGAATTGACACTAACATACACTGTTATACGGAAATACAAATACTGACATAGGTTACATTTTTTTTATAAAGCATTCATACTCCTTGATACACATAATACAACACAAACACTCCATTATACAAAGGCAATTTATTTCTTGATGCAAATGACATTTGAGTTTATTGGTAATAAAGACTGTTTTCAAGGTCCAGAATTTCACCGGCGAGTTAGCAAATAGCGCCACACTCTCACCCGCCACCATTTGGGCACTAATACCTTCCGTCTAAGGAACACATCCATGACGAATTTTCGACCCATCTCAGGCCATCAAGCAAATCATACAACCGATATTGTCAGCATGAGTGAAATACTTTATTATGAAGGACGTTCTTATGACTAATTTACTTATTTGAAGCAATGCAAAGTATACAAAAAAACAGAAAACAAAAAATAAGCAAAACGAAAACATTGTTTCATTTACAAAGCTCCATGAGAAATGCCAAGAAACATGTACTGTAGTCAAGACCCCACGTGACTTACTCCGACACCCCGAATGAAGTTAAGAATCCACATCAACCCACTGTTTGTATTCGAACAAAGATACGAATATATATTACAAGCTACTTTTATTTCAGGTCTATAGTTTTCTATTACTATTTTTTCTCCCAGCAATTCATCATATGAAATAATAAATCTGGTTAATATTTGAAAGGCATTACTAGAAAAGGGGTTTTCATTTGAGCCCAGTGTCCTCAGTATAGGACAAAAATGGGAGTTTTTAAAGGGTAACAGAGAGGGGATCCCCCGGCTAGGAACCTACGAGCTTCGCGACAATCAGCCGATAAACAGAGGTCAGTATGCTTGGTACCCTTCCAACACAACCCCTCACAGAGGAACCCTGGGAGCTAATGGGCTAATGAGTGCCCACGAATAGCTAAGAACGTCATCTGCTGCAAGTATTGTCCCGTTCGGTAGCTTTTTGCCATATGCTCAGATATTCTTAGTTTGATTGAACGACTTGTACAGTGCATACAGTATACCTAACCTAAAAGCTAGGATAATAAACTTTGTAAAGACTATCTGAACATACTGGAGCAGCACTTTATCATGGTGACTGAAAAAATACTTAATCTTAAAATGATTAATGAATACGACTCTAAAATTTACAGATGAAAAACTGTTTTTTAAATCGCTTAGTGCAAGTTTACAAAATTAGCAGCTAGTTTCACCATAGAAAGGGATTTTAGTATATCTATTCAATTTTTAAGCTCAATTTAGGGAGGTATTTTCTAATTTGGTGTGAAGGAAAGACGTTAGATATTAATATAATACAATATATATATATATATATATATATATATATATATATATATATATATATATATATATATATATATATAAACTTTGACATATCAACATTGGCATAACACACACATACTCACTCGCTAACATGGACACATTGACATTCATATACAGTACACACACACACACACACACACACACACACACATAAAGACACATACAAACACACACAAACTTGCGAGGCTGGTTTGAGGAAAGTTTGTTGAAGGGTAAAATTTTCCCCACAACTTACACGAATATCACTCCCTCGGCCCTCCACACACACATACACACACACACACACACACACACACACACACACACACACACACACACATACATAGATGCATACACAAACCAACGAACAAATGCGCGCACACACACACACACACACATACACACACACACACACACACACACACACACACACACACACACACACACACACACACACACACACATTTTTCATATAAATTAGTGTGTACTGAATGTATAACGAAACAAATTTAACTTACTTCGCACATATTCATACATTCTCCCATACATACATCGACCCCCACTCTTGCAGTCTCACTTTCACCAGAACATAATCTGCCTCTCCAATGCAGTCACTTATATCATTAAATAGCCTCTTTCAGTCATGCATACGTTCATCTTCACTCATGCTTAATATCTTGCAATCTTGTATTTTCAGGTTGCCTTTGGTGTAGGTCTGTTCGTCTTGTCTTAAGTATTCTCATCTTCACCCATGTATTTTCATCTTCATGCATGTATTCTCAACTTTAACTGCATTATTTTTCACCTTGAACTATACTATATGTTTTTCATCTTCACCCATATATTATCACCATCACCTACGTGTTCTCATTCACCCATGTATTCTCACCTTCACCCATGTATTCTCACCTTCACTCACGTATTCTCATTTTCTCTCGTGCATTTTCACCCAAGTAGTTTCACTCTACTTGACTAACCTTTATTCTGTGCACACTCACCTTCACTCATGTTTTCTCATCTTCACCCATGTATCCACACCCATGTATTCTCACCTTCACCTGTAGACTCCCACTTTTTCCTATCTATTTTCACCTTCATGCATGTATTCTCATCTTCTCTCATGTATTCTCACTTACACCCATATATTTCCACCTTCATCCATGCATTCTCACCTTCACTCATGTAGACTCACCTTCACCCGGTATTCTCACCTTCAAGCTTCACCCATGTATTCTCACTTTCACACATTTATTCTCACTCTCACCCATATGATCTTACCTTCACTCATGTATTTTCACGTTCACCCATGTAGTCTCATTTTCATCCATGTAGTCTCAGTTTCACCCATGTATTCTCACCTTCACTCAGGTAATCTCATCTTCACTCAAGTATTCTCACCTTCACCCATTCAATCTCACCTTCACCCATTCAATCTCACTTTCACCCATATAATCTCGTCATCACCCATGTATGCTCATCTTCACCACTGTATTTTCCCCTTCACTCAGTTATTCTCAGCCTGCCTCATGTCCTCATTTCTATGTATACAGTAATCGCTGGAGCTTGTAAATGGACAGCCCAGCGTAAGAGGATAATATTAATTACCACGACACTATTCCTCCACACTCCACCACACCTCACACCTCACTCCACACCTCATCGCACACCTCAGTTCACCAGTCATCTCACTTCTGTACACCTCATCACACATATATTACGATCCATGGGGAGTATTTAACTGTATCTACCCTATGAAGACCCATGGAAAGCAATAAGAAAAGAGAAGGATCATGAACACTATGCAACTAGACAAACTACAGGGTAGATTGATAATGATTTGGTTGATTATTCATTTAATTTAACAAACTAAACATACAATAATTACAACCCTAAACCTAACTAAACCTAAGAAAAAAACAATATAAATACCTAAAGCCATTCACCATCAGAAGATTAATGAACTAATGCAAGGAGAAAACTGATACTCATGGTTTACAGCAAAAGAAGGCGTTGAAGATGGGTTCCCTATAACACAGGCTTCCAGGTAAAGGTCAGGAGTGGTTCACTAAGATATTCCCAGGGCAGAGGATGAGTGTGAACTGAACTTGCGCGGGAAACCAGATAATCAGGCAACCTCGCTTCACACAGAAAAAGGGAGGGAAAGTCAGGTGACATGTTGGGAAACTAGTAGTATCAAATCCAGTCAACAGATGGAGCGCTGGTAGCGTGAGGTGGACGAGTGCTTGACTTCAGTCAAAAGATGGGAGTTCACGAGGGATGAGGCGGAGGAGTAATAATTATAGCCGTAACACCTCCCCCACAAAGACCTACGCAGTGGAAGCACGAAGGAGGTAGATTACTCTGTAGCCTCGATGGGATGTCTCGACAGGGTATCCGCGAGAATGTTGTCAACACCCCTTATATGCTGAACTTGAAGATTAAATGGCTGAACAAGCAGGGCCCATCGTAGAATCCGTTGATTGGAATTCTTCATAGTCTGGAGAAATACAAGAGGATTGTGGTCCGTAAAGACAGTAGTAGGATGAGGATGGTGGCGAAGATAGCACTCGAACTTCTTGATTGCTAGCACGAGAGCTAGAGCCTCTTTCTCAATTGTGGAGTAGCCCCGTTGATGTCCTTTCAGCTTCGACGAATAGTAGGCAATAGGATGGAGAACACCACTCACTGGGTTGGTTTGCAGCAAAACAGCACCAACCCCAACTCCACTAGCATCGATATGAAGATGGAAAGGTTGCGAGTGGTCAGGAGTTCTGAGGACAGGTCTGCTGGCAAGAAAAGTTTTCAGACGTTGAAAGGCAGTCTCGCAGGCAGAGGTCCACTTGAAGGGGGTTCGAAGTGCGGTGAGATCAGTCAGTGGAGCTGCAACACTGGAGAAGTTCTTACAAAAACGACGATAGAAACCGGCCATCCCCAAAAACCTCATGACTTCCTTTCTGGTGGTTGGAGTTGGGAACGCTAGAACTGCTTCCACATTGGCCTCCTTCGGTAGAACTTGCCCCTGTCCCACAACATGTCCAAGATATGTTACTGTAGAGTCTCCAAAAGTAGATTTAGCTAAGTTGATGGTAAATCCTACTTCTTTTAGTTTGTTGAAGAGGGCATGGAGACGTGTCAGGTGTTCGTCCCACTGGTCAGCCATCACCACAAGGTCATCCAGATAAGCTGAAGTCCCAACCAAATCCTGTGTGATGAAGTTGATGATCCTCTGGAATGTGGCCGGAGCATTAGATAACCCAAATGGCATTACAGTGTACTGATATAACCCAAATGGGGTTATGAAAGCAGATATTAGTTTAGCTCTGTCTGTCATACCTATCTGGTAATAGCCTTTTTGGAGATCTATTGTGCTAATAAATTCGGAGTTTCCTATGCAATCTATTAAGTCCTCTATGAGTGGTAGGGGATAAGAGTCAGAGACAGTGACCTTATTGACTTTACGATAGTCTGTACAGAACCTGTGGCTTCCATCGGGTTTTGGAACTAAAAGGCATGGGGAAGCCCAAGGAGAAAAACTTGGTTCTGCAAGGTGATTAGCAGTTAAGAATTCAACTTCCTTTTTCATTACTTTCATTTTTAAAGGATTAAGACGATATGCTGGCTGTTTAATTGGACTAGTAGCATCGCTAACCAACCGTATGTCATGTTTTAAAAGACCACAAAACCCTGGTAAATCAGCAGTAACTTCAGGATAAGACTTCAATAACAATTCTAGGTCATCCTTTTGTATGTTGGTCAAACTTGATAGGTAATCACATAGAGATTCCATGATCATGCTGTTAGGTAGGTTACCGGACGGTTGGGGTAGGTCCAATTCTGGGTTTGTCAAGTCTGAAGTCTCTGGCTCTGGCTCTGGCTCCGTTCCCACAAACAGTACAGGGTTCATCTCATTTCTCTCTGCATAGTGCTCCTCTGGGCATCTAGTAAAATAAGGTTTCATTAAATTCACATGAACAAGTTGAGAGTCTTTACGTCTATCTGGGGTGTGTACTACATAATTCAACTTTGATAGTTTTTTGGCAACTACATATGGGCCAGTGAATTTACTCCTGAGGGGACTACCTGGAATGGGAAGAAAGAGCAAGACCTTGTCTCCTGGGGAGTAACTGTGTGCAACAGACGATGGATGTTGAAGTCTTTCCATTTTACACTGAGCCTTTAATAAGGTATCTTTAGCAATCGTTCTGACTTCTGATAATCTAGATCTTAAATTATCAATATAGTGAGATACAGATGGACTTTCTTGAGTAGTGCTGTTAAACCACTGATCTTTCAGAAGCTTCAAGGGACCCCTTATTTGTCGTCCATATAATACCTCAAATGGAGAATATCCTAAAGACTCCTGAGGACACTCCCTTATAGCAAAAAGAAGAAAGTCTATGCCTTCATCCCATTCCTTGTGGTTTTCCAAGCAATACTTTTTCAACATTGATTTAAAGGTCTGGTGGAACCTTTCTAAACAGCCCTGGGATTGTGGGTGATAAGCCGAGGAAGTGACATGTTTAACCTCTAGTTCCTCCATAACTTTTTTGAAAAGCCTACTGGTAAAATTCGTCCCTTGATCCGATTGGATTTCTTTAGGGATGCCAAATGCAGTGAACAAATGAAGCAGGGATTTCATTATAGTTTTAGAGGTGATATTTCTGAGGGGATAGACTTCAGGGTATCTTGTTGCAGTATCCATGATAGTAAATAAGTACTGGTTACCTTTCTTTGTCCTAGGTAGAGGTCCCACACAATCAATAACTACCTTTTCAAAAGGTGCTGTCACTACAGGAATTGCATGGAGTGGAGCAGACTTAAGCTGTTCATTAGGTTTACCAGCCACTTGACAAACATGACAAGTTTTTATAAAAGTAGAAACATCCTTTCTAAGACCTGACCAATAGTAATGTTGTAGGATTTTTTTGTAAGTTTTTAAGACCCCTAGGTGACCAGCTATCCCGTCATGAGCCAGTTTAAGGATGGATTGTCTGACAGATTTGGGAATCACAACTTGGTGGATTTCTGACCAGGTATCAAGATGTTTTAGTTCTGGTGGTCTATAAGCTCTCATCAAAACGCCATCATGGAAGTAAAAACAAGGCAATGTATTTAGGTCTTTACCTTCGACTGCAGCATGTCTCAGGGTAGCAAGTGATGGATCAGCCTTCTGAGCTTTAATTAGGTTTTCTTTTGAGATAGTCTGATCCAGCAGATATTCCTTGGGAGCAGGTGGTGGTAATGGATTGATTTTGTTCTTTTTAGCCTTCTGTGACCTAGTTACAACACAGGAGGGAAATAAGTGGGGAGCAACAGTATCTAGAATCTCAGTTGGGCTCTCAGTTAAAGGGTTTTCAACCACTGAAACCATAGGCACAATGAGTTCTCCTGCCAAATCATTTCCCAATAGCAGATGAGATCCCTTGACTGGCAAAGGGTCTTCTCTGACAGCTACTTTAACATTTCCAGATAAAAGGTCACACTGGAGATAAACTTCAGCTAAGGGATAGGAGGGATTAGATGAAAGGTCAGACAAAATCACCTTCTCCCCAGTGAAGGCACTAGATACACAAGGAATAGCATTTCTGACCAAAATTGATTGAGATGCTCCAGTATCTCTCAAGATAGTAATGGGATATGACTCATCATCTTTATTCAGTGAGACTGTACCCTGAAACATAAAAGGAAGGAAGGAATTCTGATGAGGCTTATTTGAATCATAAGTCACTACTGGCTTTTCAATTTCATGAGGAGATTTTTCTTTGGGGTTAAACATGTTTTTTGAAGTTTTACAATTAGGGTGTTTGCAGGACTGGATAGAATGACCTGGCTTTTTGCAATAACTACAGGATATATTGGAGATATTTTGAGTCCAAGGCATCAAGTGTGAAGAGCTCTGCTTACCACCCACCACACCGGAGCTTACACCAGAGGAGTACTTAACACCTGAGATGGAACCACTCCTGTTATTTAGAGATCCCATCAATAAATCATAGGCGTCAGCCAACTCCGCTGCTTTCATGAGATCCTTCTGTCCTTGCTCCTCCACATGCTTCAGGATGGTGAATGGCAACTTACTCTTCCACTCTTCCAAAACCATGAGATTAACCAGGTCTGAAAATGTTGAGGTGTTAGTTGTTTCAAGCCATTTCTTAAACTGTCTTAATTTATCATTTGCAAACTCCACATAAGTATGAGAAATTGATTTTACATGTTTTCTGAACTTCTGTCGATATCCATCAGGAGAAATTGAATATGCACGAAGAATACTAGTCTTTAAACCATTATAATCATTTTTATCATCAAAACTATTATAAACTCTCTGAGCTTTTCCGATCAGCTTTGGGACCAAGACTGATATCCAGTGTTGTTCAGGCCACTCATTTTCTTGGCAATGTGCTCAAATGTGTTTAAAAATCCATCCACATCATTCTCATCAAACTGAGGCAATAAAGCAGCTTCCTTGTGTGGTTTAAACGCAGTTAATTTCTCTCTCAATTCAATTTCCTTTTCCCTAAGGTTTGAATTTGCATTTGCTTCAAGCTCTCTTATTTGTAATTCTTTCATTTTTACTCTCTCTTCTTGAGCTAATTGTTCTATCTTAAGCTGATATTCTAATCTTAATCTTTCCATCTCCACTGGGTCACTGTGTCCTTGTTTAGTATGAGTTGAATAAGGATTATCAACCCTAGTAGGAAAGGAATAACTCATAGGAGTCAAAACATCAATAGCCTCTGTCCCCAGGACTTCCCTTTGAACTAAAGACTCTATAATTGTGTTTTTTAAGACCTCTTTTGTCATACGAGATTCAATTTCTATTTGGAAGTAGGTAGCAATGCTTTTCCACTCATCTTTCTTTAAGTCTTTTAATTGCTCATGGCTAGGATTTTCAACAAATTTTTGAAGGTCAAACATGATTAAAATGTATGAGAAAATTATGGTAAGTTATATTTTAGACACAGATTACAGGAAGAAAACTCTTTGAAGTCCTGGAAACTTCCAGAGCCTTGACCAAAATATTAACTTACGAAAGTCGTTGTCTATGATTAAGAGCAGAGGATGACGGCTTTTAGCATGATCCGGATTACCCCTGATTATAGGATAAGACAAAACAACTTTGATTCTTGAATAATCTGGGACTTGGAAGAGTGAGTGTATCAAACTAGCCACTTGCCCTATCGCAACTAGCAGATGTAGACCTCACTGGAGCGTGGGATACGGCATTATAAACGATCCGGATATATTCCCCACATTTGATAGAACTTATAACGACCCTGTATTTCGTTAAAAATGAAAGATAAGTTCTATGAAGACTCCTGAACCTATAAACCTATGTGCTGACAAGTTCACACAAATACCAAAATGTTTATTGCATCAAGGATTTTAAATCGAATGGAAACAAGTTTCACACTAATACCAAAATGCTAAATACATCAAGGAAAATTTAAAATCTATGGGAACAAGCAACAGCAACCCCTCAAAACACCATTACTGTAAATGTCTGTCTAGCTGAAATAGGTCCTGTCACGGTCGCCATTTATTACGATCCATGGGGAGTATTTAACTGTATCTACCCTATGAAGACCCATGGAAAGCAATAAGAAAAGAGAAGGATCATGAACACTATGCAACTAGACAAACTACAGGGTAGATTGATAATGATTTGGTTGATTATTCATTTAATTTAACAAACTAAACATACAATAATTACAACCCTAAACCTAACTAAACCTAAGAAAAAAACAATATAAATACCTAAAGCCATTCACCATCAGAAGATTAATGAACTAATGCAAGGAGAAAACTGATACTCATGGTTTACAGCAAAAGAAGGCGTTGAAGATGGGTTCCCTATAACACAGGCTTCCAGGTAAAGGTCAGGAGTGGTTCACCAAGATATTCCCAGGGCAGAGGATGAGTGTGAACTGAACTTGCGCGGGAAACCAGATAATCAGGCAACCTCGCTTCACACAGAAAAAGGGAGGGAAAGTCAGGTGACATGTTGGGAAACTAGTAGTATCAAATCCAGTCAACAGATGGAGCGCTGGTAGCGTGAGGTGGACGAGTGCTTGACTTCAGTCAAAAGATGGGAGTTCACGAGGGATGAGGCGGAGGAGTAATAATTATAGCCGTAACACATACCTCAAATCTCGCTTCATCTCTATGCACTTAAGCACATCACACTGCATCACATACCTCACCTCTCATTTAAGCTTTATACACGTCATCACGTACCTCACCTTTCATCTAACCTCTATACACCTCGCCACACAACTCACCTCATTTCACACCTCACCTCTCATTTCACCTCCAAGCACCTCATCACATACTCCACCTTTCAGTTCACCTCTGCACACCTCATTACATAACTCCCCTCTCCTCTCTCCTCTCTGGAACTCATCATATCACATTACATACTCGCATCTCTGAACATCATACATTTCAGACATCATCATACACAACACATCGCCTCGCCATAGCACATGCCATCTCGTAACATCTCTACATATATCTTACCTTGCTACATCATCTCAAACTCGTTTCCTTATACTTCACCTCACCTACTTATATCTCCCTGCAGGCTGTCACACCTACAGTAGCTACACCCCATCACTCTTCTCACCTCGGTTCGCCTCTGCTTTTTACTCATCACGTTTCTAAGCAACACATTAGTACACCTTAAGGCACAACTTGAATCAATACATTTCACCTTCCCACACAGCAGATCTCACCTCTCATCAGCACCTTTTAACACGCCTCGCCACATTTCATCCCAGTACACCTTATCCTGCCACACTTCATTTCCCACACTTCCACAGTATTACAGTACTAACCTCGCATAGATCTGTGTTAAATAAATCTAGGCTAAGCTAATATTTAAATGGAAAGCTGATTTCCTACCGTGAGACAACTAGTATTATAAAGAATGAAAAAATGATGTAAATACTGCTCACTGGTGTTTCCACTTGCTGACTTGGCCCCTGTAGCTAAACTGTGTACATATATACTCGCCTCGCAATAAGGCAAAATAAAAAATTTATTACATCTTGCTTCTGTACACCTCACCTTGTCATATCCTACTAAACGTCAAAATGTCATACATTACTAATCTCACTTCAGCACCCCTCACTTGAATAGGAAATAACTCGCCTTTCCTCATCTCTACATCATAACCTCCCACACCTTACCACACATCTCATTTTAACACACATCACTACATAGGTCACCTTAACGCACTTCAGCACAGTAAACCTGATCTTCATAAACCTCACTTGACCACATTTAATTTCATCTCATAACTACACCATTCACCCTATCACACCTCACCTCACCTCGTCACACACTTCACCACATCTCACCAATACGACAAAACTCATCACTCCATTAAGCATCTTTAAATATCATACTTTACCATACCACATCACACCGCGTCACTACACCACTCACCCCCATCAGACCTCACCCCATCTCGTTACACACTGCACCACACCTCATTATCACATATCACCTCTGTACACTACATTAGGGATCTTTATGCATCACACATTACCACATTCCATTACACACTTCATTACACCTTATCACACGCCTCATCTCACTTCATGCGTCCTCACCTCTTCACATACCTCGTTTCAGCACATGATTCCTCAACTTACAATACTTGTTTTGATATATCTTATATTACGTTACCAAATCTCAGCACACTACACCACCAAGCAACTAAGGTCACCATACACCACATTTCACCTCACTTCACCCCACCTCCCACTACATTACACATTAATACACCTGACCACAACTCAGTGTGTTACGTATTATGCTACACACGCATCTCCTTTTTACGTCACACCATACATACGTCACGCAGAGTCCATCACACCCCACCACACAGCGCGCTGAGGTAAGAGTATATACCTGTAGTCTATACTCTTACCTCAGCACCTTTGATCATGTCTTCATCCCACAACCCACGAAGCACCATATCAGCACACTACACCATAGCACATTCCACCATACAACACAGCAAATTATAACATTCCACCGGACCATGGCACGCCTTGACACATTTCATTACACCAGGCAATATCTTACCAGATATAGTCACATCCCCCTGAACTACACCGCACCACACCAACACCTTAATTTACCCCACCACATAGGACTACATAACAGTCAACCTCAAGTAAACATTCAGTTCACTTCTATCGCATCCAAGACGACCGTGCAGCATCACCACACACCCAAGATAATGGATACATACGAGTTGGGTTACAATCCCTCGGTGTAGGAGGCTCACTGGCACTTTTTCTGCACAAATGGTTCTCTTCATTTGGCACGTTGATTTCCTCCCTTACGTTATCAATGTTCACGACTTTATATAAATATTCATAAGCTGGTAATAACATAATATGCACAATAAATTGCTCCGGGAAGAGATATTAAATAGCCTCCTATTCCACTGAAAAAGAACGACTCTACACTACGTCAGATTCTACCATGTCACCTTTCTCATCTTGCATCTACTTGGCACTCACCTACCACATCACACATTACTCCATACCATAACACATCGCTCTTATATATCCCGTCACACCTCTACCACATCTCAGTCTCACATCACTCCATGAACCAAACCTTCTACAACACCCAGTCACTCTAGTCACATCTCCCTTAACGCGCCATCCACTTCTACTCTCAAGTATCAACACACTGCCTTCCATATCCTGAATAGGGGAGATGTGGCAGAGTGGTCTTAGTATTCAGTTGTTATCCTATTATCGAGGACTCAATTTTCAGTGTATAAAAGGGAGACATTGCTGGGATTATTCATTTATTTATTTATTTTTGTATTAACCCATTGGCGTGACTCGAAAATATCCATACTGTTGCCAGTACGCAGCACTCTATGAGATTCTCTGATCTCAAGAAATATAGCGAACAAGGGTATGAGTGAGAGGTGTAACAGGAGGTAATAAATTTGTCATCATCATCATCATCTAATACTGTGTTGCCCCATGAGGAGCGCAGGAGCTCGGGATTAGGCAAGTTGGTCCTGACATATAAGATGAGAGTGACCAGCCTCACTCATTCCTGAGTGGCATTACGTGAGCAATAAACCTCCACCACTCCTTGGATATAAGCCGACAAAAGCTCAGTCCTGTTGGAGCGCCTTAATTATCAGTGAGCAAGGCGTGACCTGATGATGGTGCCTCTGAGGTTTGCTTCGTCACAGGGAATGAACTGCTTAGTTTGCACCCCAGATCTGAAAAAAGAAAAAAAAAATGCATGTTGGAAGAGCAGCTTTGCATATCTTTAGTAAATATATCACAAAGGATGTCCTTTTCTATTTCAACCTAACTTGATCTAAATTAATATAATTAGGCCTTACTTAATCCAGTGTAACGCAACCAAACTTAACCACGCTTTTGCCTTACCTTTTTTCCTTAGCCTCCCTACTCGTTAACAATCCAATGGCATCTCTTCTGCTTTCATGCCAGTCATCATTAATTCAATTTCTCACTACCCCACGTTACTCATATTATTATCATATCTTCTATACATCACGTACTTTTCTTAACCATCACATCTCAAAATCCGTTGTACATTCCACCTTCCTAGTACCTCCTCCCCTGCCTGTCTCCAGTTCCCATCACACCAACATCCTATCCAAACTACAACTGAACCCCTTCGTATATCTCATTACACTTACATCTCTCTTCTCCTCCCTGATCTCAGTATCATTGTTTCACACTTCCCCACCCCCACACCTCGGCCACATCCCTCTCACACCTCTCTACCCTCACATCTTCCGCTCTCCCACGTATCAACACCCCTGGCCACAACCATATTCAAATCAAAGGTCATCATTTCCATATATCACCTTCCTCCCCCAACTACCATTCCCTCCTCTCCACTCCCTCATTTCCTCCTTTTCTCACTCCCCCTTCCTCACTCCCCCCTCCCCCTCCCCCCACTCCCCCAAAGCTCAAGTAGGGAAGAGTGGGGGCCTGGGAAGGGGGGGAGAAGGGTAGGGGAAGAGGCTTAGAGGAAACATTCATCATACAAGCGATTACTGTGATTAGAAATTTTGGTCGTCACATTCGCTGGGATTAACATAAATAAGTCCCCGGATTTGGCTCAGGCGAGAAGAGGCCGTGTAATTAATCCTCCGGGGGGCTAGAGGGAGGGACAACGGATAACGGAAGATGGGATAACGGGAAGGATACATAACAGCAGGTATGGATAATGGGTGGTATGGATGGCGTGAGGTATGGATAACAATAGGTATAGATAACATGAGGTACGAATAACAGGAGCATAAATGACGTGAGTTATAGATAAAAGAAGGTATTGATAACAGAAGATTTGGATAACAGTAGGTATGGATATCAGGAAGTATGGGTAACAAGGTATGACTAGCGGGTGATTTGGTTAAAGAGCAGTATGGGATAACAGGAGGTATAGATAACGAGAGGCATAGATGACAGGGAGTACAGATAATGGGAGCCACGGAGAACGGGAGACATGGGTGATGGGAGGTATGGTTAACGGGAGACATGGGAGGTAAGCTCAGCAGGAGGAAGAGATACGGGAATGCGTAGTTAACGACAGATATAGACTGTGGGCGGGATGGTTAACGAGAGGTATGGATAGCATGAGATATAAATAACAGGGTATAGTTAATGGGAGGTAGACAAAACGGAAGGCACGGGTATCAGAAGGTTTGGATAGTAAGTATAGATAACGGAACACGCAGATAATGGGAGGTATGGATAACAGGAAGCACAGATAATTGAAGGTATGTATAACCAGAAGCAGAGATAGCGGAAACCAGATTATGAAGCCACAGACAACTAGAAAGCTCTCAGAGAGCGCATACCTCCGCCAATGCCACTGTCATTAAAAAAGGATCCGGACCCGCCCCAAAATTTAATCAATTCTTTCTTGGTCCATGGCCCACATTTCCACAAAATTTCATTTAAATTCAGTGAACTTTTGGAGATATTGAGGGAGATACGCCGGATCCAGATCCGGCCCAAAATTTAATCATTTATTCCTTGACCCATGGCCCCCCTTTCCACAAAATTTCATCAGAATCTGTTCATAACTTTTTGAGTAATCCTGCTAACAGACAGACTGACAGACAGACAGACTGATAGACAAACACACCAACAAACCAACGCGGGGTAAAACATGACCTCCTTGGCGGGGGGTAATAATTGGCCAGAAACAGGTACAGTGCCTCAATGAATGTAAGGGAATAACGCAACCCTTTCACTGCGATGACGCCTATTTTTATTTTTGTTTTCTAAGCCACCTTCAACCGTTTTATTCAGCTTAGGAAAGAGAATTTTAACAGCAGAGATTAAAGAATCCTTCATTAACTACCTTATTAGGCTCCTGCTTGTTTTTCAGATTTTATTCTGCCTACCACCGGCTGTGTTCCGGATTTCTGTGTTCCAGGAGCAAGGAAAATTACACGAGTAAAGAGTAAGGGCTGAATAACAGTAATTTGGCGTTAGGTGGAATATAAATCAAATATCTGTACCAATGACCAAAGCATAACACAGCAATAAGCCCCACTGCAGTGGTGGGCCATTAGTTGGAATAAGATACTTATTGCGCGTTTCGATGTAAAAGGGATATCACCTGCTTGAATAATTTTCACAGTGTTTATAAAAAAGAAACTCTTCACTACGATGACTATTTTAAAAATTTCATTCTTACCTCTGTTGCTTAGAAGAGATCTCAAATGTGAGGGTTAGTGGAAACTTGGAAATTGTCTCTGAGCTATTCTTCACGAGACATGTCTCCAAACCTGGATAAAGTCGTCGTGAGTTAACCAAAATAAGATAAGTCGTTGTCATACCGAAAGGGTTAAGCTTAGCTAACGATGCATAAGTAACCTAGGCTATTGTGCACTTAACCTTTTCAGTACAATGACGCATTTCTATTTTGTTCTTGATGACTGCACACGGTTTGATTCACCTCAGGGTAGACTTCTCAAGCTGGAGAGTTAATCTCTTAGCCTCGAAATACAGACTTTGCAAATTTTCCGGTTACTTTATTCAACCCAGAGAAAAGTAACTGTAATAATATATAAATTAATAAAAACTGTAATGATTAACGTTTTGGCTAAGAATTGATAACTATAATTTATTTCTGCTAACGACAGATTGCCTTATTCAGTATAGAGATACTTACCGCAGCCAAAGGATTAAATATAGCCTATAGTGACATCGTCAATACAAAAAGCCATTCCCAAGTTTAATAAGTCATCTGGGGATAGCAAGAAAGAATTGAAGAACTACGTCACCGGGCTGCTAGGGTCGTCCAGAGCCTTTACTCATTTGATAGGAAGACATTTTTTTTTCTTTTACCTGCATCGGGATACATCAGGTATATAAGACCGGCGCGTGATTTTTTTAATGGGTTGTTGATCTTGACCTTCTTGTTTTTTATTCTGGCTATCTGCAGGGGACTATATTCATCTTATAAAACACTCTTTACGCTGATGAAGTTGAAATAAATTATCAGTCACTACTTTTTCCGTATTTCATCGTTGCTACCGTTAGCTAATCTAACTCATTCGAAGGCAGACTGAGTGAGTGAAGGCAAGAGAGAAGCCTGACCCAAGTGTGATGTGGGAAGGTGGGTGTGGTGGCAGGATAGTTACCGTACTAAAGTATTACATACACTTCACACACGCTCTATTTATATCAAATTTTATATCCATTTTCATTTATTCTTTTTTTAAACATTAATATTTTTTAGTATTTATTAATTAATGTATTTATACATACCAGAAAACTTGATTTCAAGAAGTGGCCTGGTTTCTTTTGTATCTGACTCCAGTAAGAGCCACCAGTAATACACGAGTGTATTATACAAGATGGAAATGAAAATAAGTGACAAGCATTTCCGTGCATAATACAGGACATTTCCAGGGACACACACACACACACACACACACACACACACACACACACATATCTGTCAATCCGTCTATCTGTCTATTTCTTTCTATCCATTTATCTATTTAATGTTAACTCTGTTGCAAGTGACATTTCACAGTTTGTCAGCAGACAGCGCTATATTAGGTGATGTGCGACCAATGTGTTTCATATCACACTTATCATTATGGTTCGAAATTCTGAGTCAGATGTCTTTGGCTCTGCTCCTCTTCCACTTCCCTTTCTTATCTGTCCACAATGCTCTTTCTACAGTAGCATCTGTTCTTGTAATCTCTCACCAGCTTCACGTAAACACTGGAGCCATTCCGGACGATTTCACTGCCTTTCTATTAACATCCTGGATAGATGGCCGGAGAAGTGGTGCGGGGTGGTAGGGGAGCTGGGATACACAGGAGCAAAATTTTGAAGAAAAAAAAATCAGGACGTCAAGGTTTTCAGTCCACCAGACCCTGTAACCTGAAACAATGAAATGCCGGAGGAGAATCAGTTGCATTCGCAGTTGCTTCACCACACAGCCCTGAGTGTCAGATTAAGGACTTGTGGACGCCAAAATGATGACAAGAAAGATTCCTGAGGATCACCCACTATTCCTCTTATACACCTGTTGCCCATATTCCATGTGTGAAAGTGTGACTCTAGTGACAGCTATGACAGGCAAAATGACATGACTGTGTGCTGCGTGAACACCATGCTGCATCCGAGAAAACCATTGGTGGCATAGGTCAGCATTCTCGAGAGGTTTGAAGGCTCACTCGTACCTCTTCCTTAGCAATTTATATTGAGTATTTCACCTTAATATTCTCTGTATTTTTCAAAATCTTTATTGTTGACATTACTTGCATTTATAATACACAAGTGAATAAATATGTGCCATATGCTGGAATACGTGCTTGGGAGCCTACATACGAATAGTAGTCGAAAATACAATTCAAAGTCGATTTATTAAGGCTAGTAATAAAGGAGCTTTTTTTGTATATTCTTTTTCTTCCCGCCAGATGATTTAATTCTGGATTGGATGGATCTGTAATACCGAAAGGTTAATAAGACTGTTTATCCCCTCTAGATCAGAAAATTTTCCCAAACCAGAAATATAATCATCTGGAGAAAGCAAGAACATACCAAATTTTACGTCACCGGACTCAAGGGAGCAACTGCTTATCACAAGGAGTTTATTGTCATCAAAAAATCGAAAAGTCTCTTTTAAATTAAATAAGACTGCTTAGCGATAGGAAGAACACAGTATAAAATAAGAAATCGGATTGAATAACATAAATAAGGGATAGAGACAGGTGGGATTAAGGGAGACAGTTTAATCCCTTCACATCAAAGACGTCCTTTAGAGTATACATTATACTTGCTGCCAACAGATCATTTTATTCAGATTAAGTTGCACCCTAGTAGTGAAGGGATATTGAGGGCAGTATGTAACCACTTCAGTAAGAAAAGTTATCCTGAGCTGTATAAAGTCATCTGCAGACAGCAAGGATTAAATATAAAAGAGTACTATTTAACTGAAGAGGTTAAAAAAAAAAAAGCATATATAAAGGCCAGAAAAGGAAAGACACGTGGGAGAAGGTAAGATAAACAAGTTAGAAAAGGAATAGACAGGTGAAAGAAGGGACAGATGGGTGGGAGAAGGGACAGATGGGTGGGAGAAGGGACAGATGGGTGGGAGAAGGGATGGACAGGTGAGAGAAGGGATATATAGGTGGGATAAGGGGTAAACAGGTGGGAGAAAGGATAGACATGTGGGCGGAAGGATAAACAGTTGGGAGCAGAGGTAGACAGGTGGGAAAGGGGATAGACTGGTTGAGGCAGGGATAAACAGGTGGTAACAGGGATAGACAAGTGGGAGAACGAATAGACAGGTGGGAGCAGGGACAGACACAGATGGATGAGAATCGAGAAGCATGGGATGGATGCCAGCACTTAATGTGAATGTATATATAAGCCAAGCCTTCCTCAAAATAGCAATAGACAATAAATGTAGAGAAAAGAGGGGCAGAAATTGTTCGTTGGAGGAAGGAACATAGACGGGATGGCTGGTAAAACTCACTGGGTGAAAAGGGGGAAATTAGAGGGGATGATGGAAGTAAAAATATTTTGAATTATGAAAAAAAAGAAAAAAAAAAGAGGTGAACGGCGGGATTTAAGAAGATAGGATGATGGATAGACACCAGAAGAAGAAGAAGCAGATAGTTATAGGTGAAAAAGGAAATACTTTCGAGAAATGGAGGTTAGGATAAGAGAGAAAAACCGGTGATATAAAATTATGTATACAAAAATTGGTTCATGAGAATGTAAAGGATAAGAAAAACGATGAAGGTCTAAAGGAACACGGATAGAGGCCGTAGGGGTAAGACAGAGGTGTGTTGGTGGTGGGGACAAAGAACTGCGAGAAAATAGAGAGAGGAGACTGTAGGGGGAAGGGATAGAGGCACAGGTAGGGGAAGGGATAGAGGTACAGATAGGGAATAGGATAGAGGCACAGGTAGGGGAAGGGACAGAGGCACAAGGAAGGTTCTAAGGAAGGGGATTGAGGACCTAGGGGAAGAAGACAGATGCACAGGTAGGGACGGGCATAGAGGTCTGCTGTGGAAGATATAGCTGCGCAGGTGGGAGGGGCACATGGAATTACTTATAGGAAGGCGTCCAGTATGGCCGACATCCACCATGTCAGATAGAAATAACACATATAATCAATCAAGCAAACAGATATGAGGAATGACAGTTGCCTCTAGCAGCGATATAGTGCTGCAGGAAGAAGACGCAGAGACCGGAAGAGGAAGGGATAGAGACACAAGTGGGAAAGGTTGTGGGGAGAGGGATATTTGTATGGAGGTGCAGACTTTAACTCACTGAAGAAAATATGTAGAGTGGGGAAGGGGAGTCAGAAATAATTAAAAAGAGAATAGAGAATTGTAGGAGAAGGGATAGGGGCTTGTGAGGAATGAGGTGGAGACTTAGAGAATGAGGCATAGAGACTTATGGGACGGGGAATAAAGGCATATGGTAGAAGGGTGAAGGCCCGTGGGAGAAAGGATAGAAAAGCAGATGAGAGAGAAGGAAAGGAATTATTTGACAGGAGGCGTCGTATGCGGTTGACATTTACCTTGTCGATTATAACAAACAATCGCTGTAAAGAAAAGGCGGACAGAAGGGAGGATAGAGGCCTGTTGGGGAGGGAATAGTGACGAAGATCAGAGAGAAGGAATGGAACTCTGAGGCAGTGCTGAATACATCGGTCACTTGTTATATCAAATATATCAATGTGTGAAGTATAAAGGAACAGAAATCCATAATATGTGGGATCAGTAGAAGAAAAGGTAGAAGGCTGCAAGGGAAGGGAGAGAAACGCAGGTGGGAGGGCAGCAGGAAATTGTTAGTGGGGAGGCTTCGAATATTTTCGACATTCACTTTCCTTTTGACATTTACCTTTCTGAACAGTATTACAATTAACATTCACTGTAGAGAATAGATACACACAAGAAAGGACAGAGGTGTAGGAGAAGGGACAGATACGTAGGTAGAGGGACAGCAGAAGACTATTGTAGAAACTGTCGAACAGAAACAATCACTGTAGAGAACTGGGGGAGAGAGATAATTAAGGTAAAGGCCAGTAAAATGTAGGAGAAGGAATAGCGACGCCGGCGGGAATGGAGGCATGAAACTGTGGGAAAGTGTTCATTATGTCGGAAATTCGGTGTGTCAAATGTAACAAATAATTGTTGAAGAGATTATTGAGACCAAAGGAAGGGCAGAGGCCTGTAGGAGAAGGGATGGAGACACAGGTGGGAGGGGAAGCAGGGAATTATTTGTGGTGAGCCGTCGAATATGTCCGACATCTGCTGTTGTCGTTGCAAATCGTGGATGTGGTGGCAGGGCGCGACAAGAGACCGGGAGATGTCACCGGGAAGTATGGATGCCGGTCGCCTCCACCCGCGATGTAATGCTGACAAATTAATGCCGACACCAATATTTCTGTCCCTTCCCTGCTGCTAACCTCGCCTAATTTCCATACGCCGCCTATTTCTCCTCTTGTCTCTCTCTGTCTCTCTGCGTGTCTCTCCTCGGAAATGCGTGGCTTGAGTGCACCTGGTATCTGTCTACCTCGATTTCACATCTTTTTTTTTTTTTTTTCTGATTTGTGAGAAACAAAAATATCATGGCTCTTTTATATCTTTCTTCTCAGCTTTGAGTTGCTTGATTGTGTCCGGTGTCTACGCCTAGTTGTATTACATACCGGGTATATATGAAAATAAAAATATAAGTATAAATATATATATATATATATATATATATATATATATATATATATATATTTTTTTTTTTTTCAGTGATTTATATGAAAGTGAGCTAGACAACGGAGTTGACCATGCTTCTGTATTACATACTTTTCCCTCATCGTTGATGAGTAGTCATATCATCCAGTCCTGTGCCTGTGTACATGAGTCATGAATATGTTTATATGTATGCATATGAGCCATATTAATTTTCTGATTCACAGTCCCACTTCACTTTCCTCCCGATAATGCGAAAATACAGCGCTAATACCATCAACAACGCTTTCTCTTTTCATCTGTTGACCTCACCTAATATTTTCAGATATGTTTGAGTGGACATACCGGCCGCCGTTAAATTTGCCATCATGGACATTGAGAGTCCTTTGCTTGATCAGAGGTGGGCATGCAATTGCAAATTGGCAAACAACGAGGCAGCATTTCTATCTTAAAGCTGTTTTAGCTCCAGGGAAATTACACGGCTGAAAAAAATCCTCTGATGATAGCCAGAAATAAATTTCCAGTTCGGTCAATAATGGTGAAGGGACTAAACTGCAAGCTTGTCACATAATATAAATAAACACACACACACACACACACACACATACAGCAGCAGCAGCAGCAGCAGCAGCAGTATCTATCGTCTGATCTAATGACGGTTGTTTTAACCCTCTGAAAGCCAACTGCAAACTTGACATTTCACTTGATAGACGGTTTTATTGAACAAAAAATGCCTTATATGCATAGGCGCCTTGTGATCGGATGGTTAGGACGCCCTGGTCGGAGTGACGGCCGTGGAGGTTTTCAGATCATGTCATGCCACCAGGGAATGTAGGCTGATTAAATTATCTATCCTTAAATGTACTGAACTACGACAGCCTAGACCCGGGCCCGTACACCTAAAGGAAGTGGAATGGGACTGGGTGTTTCCGTTTTTATTATATACAGGTTACTGACTGATGATTCCGTGTAGCCAAAAGACCGCATCGCAGCCAAATAAGCTTGACTCCTTTACACCGACGACGACTTTTTCACTGCATTCTTGGTACCGCTAGATGATTTTATTGTAGTGCTCAAGGGTCTTAAACATTAACCCCCCCATTACCATGGCAAATTTTCTGTTTTTATTCCTTTTTCGCCAAACAGTTTTATTCAACATAGGAGAGATGAAATCGTCATGATGAAGCCAACCTTTCAGACTGCAGAACATCACTTACGTGCCTTATCCTGTTCACCGCCCGACTAATTCAACTTGAGAAAGTCTCGGTGAAGAGCACCCCAGCACCTCTTCCCTGCATATGGCAATGTATTATTTCTGTCTGTCGGCTTTGAAAATATATAATTAATTAATGCAAAATTATTAGGCAAGGAAGCGATGCTAAAATGTTTCAGTAGAACATAAGTGTCACTGGATAACCAAAACAAAATACATGATTATAACGGGGCAGATAAGGGATTGATATGTAATGTAATTTCTATTTTTTTTTTGTACCTAAACATATTCCAGTTTATATGGTGACTTCAGAAACAACAAAGGCAAGTTTATCTACATTGGAAACCCGAGTAGATATCATGCTTTATCAGCTTACATAGGTTAGATATTCAGAACAGTGGTGTCGACATATGATTTGCTTGGCAACAATCTCAGCTAAAATAATTATAATGAAATATTCTAAAAAGCATAGATATCTGTTCTCGCAAGGTATATTATGCCGATGTGGATAAATGGTTAGATAGTAATTTTTGCTTATGGATTGCACCACGCCAAACTGCTATTATTATTATTATTATTATTATTATTATTAATATTACTCACAAACAAGGAGACTAGTATCAAAACGGAGTGGTTATTTCTATCATGCAAAGATAATTATGGTACTGGTATTTTCACTATTTCATTAAAAAACACAATATTGTAATACCTGATAGAACACACGAAAGGTCTATATCTACTCATAAGAATAAGGATAATATGCACTACAAATTTAAGATTTTAATGGCCCTCTTCTGAACATGTACAAACTGTTTTACACGAAAGATAAATCATTATCCGATGAGATATTTCTCCCCTGGGTGTTACTGGTTCTCATCTTGCTAGAAACTGCAAGTTCCTTGCTCACTGGTCAACTACCTCTACGAGTAGCCATAGTAAATTTGCTAGATTACATTTGCAATCATTCGGTTAATGACTGCGGAAGACGTGAAGTAATGGACTTGCTAGTCTCACTTAGGTAAAGCAAGGAACTATGGACACCACTTGGTTCAAAACAGGTTAAAGTAATGAGAAAGAGCAGATGGATATTAAGTGGATAAAAACAGCATAATTATTATGACTATTTTTAACATACAATATTGCCCAAATGTATGGCGTACTAAATACCATGAGTTATATATATATATATATATATATATATATATATACAAAAGTGCTCGTGGGCCCTTCGGGCCCCTCGCACTTGCTCCTGTGGTGGGATCTCGCGTTTATGTGCTGTTCTAGTGTAACGTTGTCACTTGGATTTTTTGCAGCTAACCAATTGATCGTGTTATTTGCAGCTTCAGGAATGGAACCCAAATTGTCTGAACGCAAGTCCGAAATACTTTAGTTGTACCTATGGGCAAAAAATTCTACGGAGATCCCATGCCGGGCGCCAGGAGCATCGTTTTTGGGCAAAGTGTGATCGCTCATTAAATATAGTAAAAGTTTTTTAATCGTGATGGGACCAAGTTTTCTCGCATCAGCGAATTATTTGCGATTTCTGTGCCAATTTTGGTGCGATTTGAATGCGTAGTTTCGGCTGCCCAAAATACACACCCACACACACACACACACACACACACACACACACACGGTTACTGCTATAGAATATATATATATATATATATATATATATATATATATATATATATATATATATATATATATATATATATATATATATATATTGTGTGTGTGTGTGTGTGTGTGTGTTTGTGCATATCAAGGATGTCGGAATGGGGGGAATTCACTCAAAAGGGTAAATGAAGACATTCACGTGGGTTGGGGTAGGGATAAATAGTGAGGCCAAAGTAATATTTCTGATTTGTTGTTGGTTTGAGTTTTGATATATTTTTTGGTTAAATGCTTTGTAGCTTTTAATTTGAGCTTTTTATGAGAAAAGTCAGAGTCTGATCCTCAAATACTGATCATGAAACATAAGAGTACAGTATATCTAAAATATTCTCAAAACTTTGTCTAACTCTCTATAAAACCGAAATGTCTTTTGCCGGTAGGCGTACAAAAAATAAAAGGTAAATGGAGACGAATAACTGTAGAGTCTAAAACCATTTAATATAACTCTCAAACAGGGGGGAGGGGGAATTCTCACTCAAGGATTTATATATCAACATAAGTGTAGGCTTAGAGTCTCAGTAACACCTGTACTAAGTGATTAATTATAATTTTCTAATATTAGAAAAATTCTATTAATTGAGAGAAAAGTTGGCGATAAAATGAGTCCATGTATTTGTCGATAACTTCTATGCCTCTACAAAGTTTTGCTGTCATTGGTTGACAAAACACCGTGGTTTGCATAACGTCAGAGACGAGTTTAGAGTGTTCTGTAACAGGGCTAATCGTAACATATATATATCTCAGTTAATGTTATGTGCTGACAATTGGCAAATTTATGATTGTAACTGAGAGGAAACAGAAAAAAAAAATCTGACAGCGAGCAGGATAGGGTACATGTGTTCTTCATCTGTTCCTTCATTCCCAGAATAAGTATGTGTTTCATAAAACTGAGGCAACAAATCGTTATATCAAGACGAATATTACTGTCATCCGATGTGCTATTGCCTCACTAAGAGCTTTGGCTGCAAATCTAATATATACAGGGCACTTTCTGTCTGTCTGTCTGTTTGTTCACGAATATTCCATCAATTTTCATTTTACTTGGCCTTAACCTACATATCTGGAATCTTTATGACCCAAGGAAGGTTTTAGGGGGGTCAAAATTCAGATCTGGGTCATTTGAGATCACCGGTTGAGTGTTCGCCTTTTTTGGCCCGGGCAACGTCGAGTACCCCTGCAGCCCAATTTTTTGCATGGAGACTCACATGACCTCCAGTTCGGAAATAGGCTATGTGAGGTTGACTCCTAGGTCATTTGAGGTCACCAGTCGGAGGTCATTTTAGGTGGTGATAGCAAACAAGTGCGCACAAATAAAGTGGGTTAGTCTGTGAAAGTTGAAATAGAAAGTTCCTGGACCTCTTACAGTCCCTCTTCAAAAGCATGAGAGGTACAAGGTTTTTCTGGAGTAGAAAGAAAAACTGAATAAGAACAAATAGGATTGGAGTGTTCGTCTTTTTGGTCTTAAGACACAAGGAAGGTTTTAAGACCAAAAAGACCGATGGTCTGAGGGAGGGAGGCAGAGTAGTAAGAGTCAGGTAAATAAGGAGGGAGAACAAGAGAAGGACGAAGGAGAGAGAGAGAGAGAGAGAGAGAGAGAGAGAGAGAGAGATGGCGGGAAGGGACGGGAGAAGAAAAATAAATAAGAAGGGGGAGGGGGAACGCCGGGTACCCCTGCTAGTGATAAATAAAGTCGTCTGGTGGCAGTACGCTAAACCAATATAATATGTCACCTGCCGAAGGGTTAGTCGGTCTATCACTTCTATATCCTGCATCTATCCATTCCTCAATCCTCACCCACCTTTTTCTATGCCTTCTCCCACCCTATTTCACCTGTATACATCCCCTCTCCCACCCTCATGTCCCTATATCTATCCCTTCTCCCAGCAACGTCTAACCTTTCTCTAAACTGTACCTCCCTTCTTCACCTTTATTCATCCCATCTTCCAGTTTTTTTTTTCTCTCTATCCTCTTTTTTTTTTTTTTTTTTTTTTTTTTGCTTTATCTCTCCCTTTGTACTGTCCCGTCTATCACTGATGACCATATGTTATCTAACCCCTCATATCCATATTAACATTTTATTCTTGCTATCACCAAACAATTTTAGTCAGTTTGGTATAGAGTTTTCCAGCCGATGGAGTTAATGGTGAGCATAACTAACCCTTGTAAGTGGCTCAATCGGTAGAGAGGTGGCCTGCAGTCCTAACGGACCCAGGTTCGAATCCCCGCTGGGGCAGGGAACAGTTTAAGGATTTGAATTTCATTAAATCAGGCTTTACTGATCTACCAGAAGACCCGCCGACATTTCGTAAAAATACCCCCGCTAATACCAATACACCAGTCCTGTATGAGACAGCCCTAGCATGTATTCAATATGGACGGTGGGTGTTAGCGCCGAAGTGGTGACATGTAGAGATGTATGGTATGTAGGAGGACTGCTGGGTCTTGATAGCAGGCTGTGAAGCCTATGCCCAGAGTCGGACACATTAAAAAAAAAAAAAAAATCCTGATATAAATAAAAATGTCTGGGTGGCAGAAGTGTTGTAAATAAGTCTTTCTCTAGGTGATGGCATTTATTTGTCTCCCTTTTATTTCGAGCGATCTAGCGCAACGAGCAAAGCAATATTTATTGTACATTCAGCTGGGAAATGAGCTGCCCGAAACGATCCGGCCCGGCCGGACACGACAAACTTTCTATGTGGGGCAGCGAAGAGATTCTTTCAGCAGGCAGTAGATACATTCAATAAATTTTATTTTTAGTGATATATATACTCATGAGACCAAAGAAGCTCCTTAGAATCTCAGCTTTCCAAGGGAATGTACCGAGGGCTTCAATTAACATGCTCCACTATGAAATCGATTTAAAGCACTATGAAAGTGACACATGCGCGGTGAGTTGTTTTTTACTTTTCGACGTGTGTGTGTGTGTGTGTGTGTGTGTGTGTGTGTGTGTGTGTGTGTGTGAGAGAGAGAGAGAGAGAGAGAGAGAGAGAGTAAATATTTTAGCTCAATTATTCTTCTGTTATTGTTCAACTACCTCGCCAGAAATGTTGAAAGTTCACACTACGTTGAAATTATGATGATAGGCCTACGTACAAACTCTCGCTCGCTAGTCACGAGCTCACAAAGCGCACTTCAGTTGTAACATATACCTCGAGTCTACGTCTATCTTATTCTCTTATCTATACCAGTCCCTCCACCCAGTGTCTACTCTCCTATCGCCTACATAGCATTCTTACTACATCTGACCATGATCAAGAGAGAGAAAAAAATCAACGCCATTTCTTATTTTCCTCTTTACTTATTCTTGTCTTTTCTCCTCACTGTTTCTTCCTTATTTCAATGAATTTCTATCACCATTCTCGTATATTTCTCTTCTTATTTACATCCATTGCTTTTTCATTTTCTCTCTACTTTTATCCCCATCTTGTCAGTTGTTCATGTATGCTATCATTTTTCTTTCCCTACCCTGTATTGCTGTTTCCACCCTGTCAATTCTTTCTCCTCGCCGTTGTCTTTCTCTTCTATTTCTTTATTATCCTTCCAACTACATCTGTCTTCATCTCCATCAATCTTTCTGTACTCCATTCTGTTTCACCTCTGTTCTTCTTTTCTTACTCATACTTCTATCCTAAGTTCTATCTACTTATACTCCATTGCCTTCTACGCATTTCTCTGTTCTTTCCTCTTTTTTTTTTTTCCCCTAAAATCTATTCCCGTTGCTCTTTATCCCAACTCGTATCTCTTCCTACTCCGCCTCCCATGCTTTCTCTCTCCTTGCTCTTCCCTCTCCCTATCCCAGTCCTGTCCTCATCTGTTTCTGGCCAAAAAAATATTTTGTTACTGGAGATAGAGGAAACGGAATATTACCCACGTATTCCATTATGGTGATGGTGACGGTGATGATTATGAAAGAGATATGATAATAATGGTAACGGCAATGATGATGATGATGATGATGATGATGATGGGATGGTGTTGATGAAGTTGAAGATAATGTTATGATGAAGTTGACGGTCGGTGATGGCAATGGTGATGATCACCTGTAATTTTTTCATTTGCCCTAACCTCCAGTCTATCTGTCCCCTCACCTGTCCTCTCCTCCCCTCACCTGTCCTCTCTTTTCCTCACCTTTCCAACTCTCTCCTCACTGTCCTACCTTCCCCTCAACTATCCTCCCCTTTCCTCACCTGCCCCACTCTCCCCTTACCTGTACTCCCTTCCTTTCAGATGTCCTCATCTCTCCTCACCTATCTTACTCTCTGCTTAGCTGTCCTACCTTCCCTTCACCCACCTTTCTCTCCCCTCGTCTGTCCTCCCTTCCCCTCACCTGCCCTCCCCTCCCTTCACCTTTCATCCCCTCCCCTCACCTGTCCTACTTTCCCCTCCACCTGTCCTACCCACCCTTCACCTAACCTGCTCTCTCCTCACATCTGTTACTTTTCCCTCACATGTACTACCCTTCGCTCACTTTTCCTATCCTCTCACATATCCTTTCCTCCCCTCTGTTGTTCTACCCTTCCCTCAAATACCTTCCCATCACCGGACCTCCCTTCTCCTCACATATCCTACTCCCTCCTAAACTGTCCTATACTCCCTCATCTGCGGCTATCATAGATGCCCTTTGTCTTGTTAGGGTTAAATATGATATTAGGAGCGTTTGCTGTGAGCACTTAGACTTCAAACAATCTTCTGCTGTGGACTGGTGCTGAACAATTTTGCTGTGCTTTGTTACTCCCGTCTTCGGTTGTTACTCCATTTTTTTTAATGTTTATTTTGAGCACCAGTGAAGCTTAACGTTATTCAGTCATGATGTTCTCATTCCGTCCCTCGCTCCCTTCCCCCGTCTCTCTCATATTTGTGATTACAGTATATATATATATATATATATATATATATATATATATATATATATATATATATATATTCACAACACACTAGTGCTTCCCCGCAAAAATTTGCGGAACTAAGTAAAAGCCTTTCCATCACAAAATGATTGCAAATATCATCTTTGTTTCTCTACCGTTAATGATCCCACAACAACCAGTTCTGACAAAAAAGTAAAAACAATTAGTTTAGCATATTCTTGCGTTTTCCGATTTCCGACAATATCGCGCCGTCGCGTCACTCACGTTCGCCAAAATTTTAAATTGGTATTTTCTGACACTTCTTGAACTTACACTGTCCTAATGCAAAAAGAATTAGCTCGATATCTATTACCGTTCTCGTGCAAGAAACGAGCAAAAGCACGGACAGACATATACACAGCTTGACGTTTATTTTATTATCTTTACCTGACTTTTAAGCCAACAAGGTATGCCATCCTGTCAACCGACCGAAGTGTCTGTCTATCAGCTTGGCTGTCAAGATACCTGCCTGCACACCTACCTTACAAGCTACCTCTCATCTATTCTACTCTCAATCCATGTGGCTGTCTGCCTACTTACCTCTCGCTGCTTCTGTCCCTCTGCCTATCAGTATGCCCTTGTATCCGTTTGTCTGCAGCACTACCTACTACTAGCCTGTAAATTACCAACATCCTATTTGCCTGGTTAATCACTTTCGTTCGATACTATCGGTTACATTTAATTGTATATACTCCAGATATCCTGCTTAAAATTTGGAGTCACCCCTTGTAGTGAATGGGTCAAAAACTATCCCTACTTTCCTGCTCTGCACGACAGCACCACTTTTATTTTATTCTGTCCATCGGAAGACTCATAAAACATAGAAAATTACATACTTATCCAATACACTATGCCAATCCCCTTATGTCTATCCAAAATCCTTCTCCTCTGCAGCTTCATTATCCTTATCATAACCCAGATAAAATGAGTTGTAAGCTTATCTATCGATAACATTACTGCATCTTTTTATACCCTTAAGATGAATACTCATCTTTCCTTGTTCAAACTTCCACCTATCCCCTTACGCATTCTATCCACTTCCTATTCATACACTTATCACTCACCCATATCCAATTCATCCACACATTAACTTATCAACTAAGTACTAACTGTCACCCAATTTTCCCATCACAGTTTTCATTCGGTTTCCCCATGACGAATTCCTTCTTCCCCGGCCTTGTATATCCCACTCAGTACATGTTGTACCCCAGTCTCTTCGTCCTCCCCTCCCCATCTCCACCCTGCCTATCCCCCACCCCCCTTGCCTCTCTTCCTCCTATGATCGAACACTTTTCTCTTTCCTTGTGTCAAAATTTGCTCTCTCCTCTTTCGCACACCGCTACCCCCTCCCTCCTTATCCCCCTTCTCTCTCTTGTTTCCCTTCACTCGCTCCTCCTCCCTCCTCCATTCCCCTGCTGCCCCCTTCCCCCTAGTCTCCTCCAACCATGGCGGAGCTCGGATAAGCGTGAAGGGAACACAACACGGAGATATGCTAAGTTTTGTATCCGGGTGCTGAAATGGACGTCGGGCCTCAGTCTACCAAAATCGGTGGTATGATACAGAGGAGAGATGGAATACATTGCCTGCATCCTCTGCTGCAACGGAGGTAATTCCGACACTGCATAAACAGGAACTCTGGAAGTTTATTAACTGAAAACTTCAAGTATTTGATATCTCTACATAAAAATATATCTAAGAAAAAGACATACATTGACTAAATTTTCAATAATGATAATTTGCTTAGCAGTAATCAAGAAATAGTTTGATAACAATAATTCACATCATTATATTCAATCATCAAATTCAATTTATTACGCATATAGTACTTACCCTCTAGCATCAGCAAGGATTAAAAGCAGCGGCATATTATCTAAGCCTTAAAAGTGGTGATAAGTTGAGGAGGGCATTACGTCCCCGAGGATGTAGATCATTGTCATGTTAGGCCGCGTGAGGTGCAGGCTGGCCAGATACAAGGCGGGGCTTTTAATGGACGTCGTATCATCTCATCTGAGTCAGGGGAGAGAGAGAGAGAGAGAGAGAGAGAGAGAGAGAGAGAGGTTTTCAAGATACTATAAAGACAGTTAATACCTCAAAGGTCATATCGAGGGAATGTCTACCCTGAATAAAGTTACTCTAGCAGTAAGGGAAAAATATTTTAAAGATGAAGGCTCTCCCCACCCTCCTCCTCCACCTTCAGAGAAGGTGTACCAGATGAAGACAGGGAATAACCGGGTTAGGAAATTTTCAAGAGCAGAAAGATACGTTCAGTCTACGGCTACATTAGGCCTGGCAATGATTTGTTCAATCTAGTTAAGAGCTGCTGTATCAGGGATCTGTCAACTATCTCTTATGGTAGCCGATTCCTGGTATTCTAGAACTTATTCGTGAAGAAATTACTTAATGTATCCTGATGGAAACACTTCAGGTCAAACTTCCATCCGTGATTCCTCATCAGGGTGATGCGTAAACTAAATATGTGTTGGTGCTCAGTGTTTTCAAATCCATGAAGTATTCTGAAATCTTCAATCAGATGTCTTCATAAACAGGGAACTGACCGCAAGCTTGTGAACACTAATCCAGTTTATTATGCAACTGTCATTAATAACTGAGGTAGTGATAAATTATGTTCTAAACGTGACTGCGTAGTAGTAATAACAACAGATGTGGAAATTGTATTTGTCTACACCTTTGTTAATAAAGAAATACTTCTTATACCGACAGTATGTTGATTCTATAGCCTGATATTAGTCCAATGTCTTGTAAGGGGAGCAATGGTATTATCCTTAGCCTTTTTTGTACAGATTGCATTGTAATTTTCATAGCTGCATCCTTCACTGACGACATTATTTTAATTTAAAATAGCTGTATAACAACTATTTTCATAGAAGTGTTTTCCTCAATATTTTCATTAATGACGTATGCTCAAGTAAAGATTCCAGAGGAACTAACCATACCTAACCAATGCCCATGATAATGCAGATCCCTTTATAAATACTCTTTAATTCTACTGTATAGCCTTTTTTTCATTTGTCAATACTCCCTGATATTCCCAAGACTAGTTCAAGCGTCTCTGTCATACATTCTGAGAATCTTAATAAAGCACAGCTACTGATTTGTTGTCCTGTAGAAAAGACTGTGACATTGCAGTAGATTACCAAACAAAATTATTACTTTCTCAAAATCACACTCCATATCACTGATTATTATTTATTTTCTAGAAATTCATAGCCCATAACCTCATCATTTTTAACTACAAGAGCACTGTAGTAAGATTAATAGAGCAGAATATTTCATGCAACCTTTCTTAACCATTACAGTACGATGGTATTTTTTGTTTATCTTGCTATCCCCAGGCCGTCTGGTACTGCATGAGTTAAAGAACAATATATCTAATCCCTGCTGTAAGAAAAATCTCCCCCAGGATGTGAAAAATCATCTGCGATACCAGGAGCAAAGCAGAATATAACCTGCTGGTATTATTGCCTAGTTGCGCTGCATTACCTTGTGTCCAGTCTTGTGGCACAAATTTTGTTCTCACTGGCATAGGAGATTTCGTAACATCGTTTCCTTGGCGACTTAAACAGCATAATACATATTAAGAGTCACTTCTATGTTATCCGAGATATTTTTAATATGGACATAGTTTTCATCAATGACGTAGAAATGGGTAAAGGTATCAGCCAGGCTACGGTGACTCACTCTCCCTTGAAGAAAATCGTCTGGCGCTGTGTGGAAAAGAATAGAGTTGTCTTGACGATGAAATAGTTAACGGTACTAATATTATCATTCAGAATTCTATGACTTACTCTCAGCTGATGAAATCATTCTGGTGGTAACTGAACTAATATATATATATATATATATATATATATATATATATATATATATATATATATATATATATATATATACTATCTATCTATCTATCTATCTATCTATCTATCTATCCCAACCCTCCAACTATCGTCCAATTGCTTTAACGTCCTGTATTTCAAAAGTTTTCGAGTCAATTCTCAATAGAAAAAATTTAAGGCATCTTTCCTATCACAACCTTCTTTCCGATCGTCAGTACGGGTTCCGTCAGGGACGCTCCACTGGCGATCTTCTCACCTACCTTTCAGACTCCTGGTCATCCTCCTTTCGGGACTTTGGCGAAAGCTTTGCCATTGCACTTGACATCGCAAAGGCTTTCGAACGAGTCTGGAATAAATCTTTAATTTCCAAACTGCCCTCCTACGGTTTCTATCCTTCTATCTGTGCCTTCATCGCTAGCTTCCTTTCTGGTCGTTCTATAGCCGCTGTTGTAGACGGCCATCGTTCTTCTCCTAGATCTATCAACAGTGGTGTTCCTCAGGGCTCTGTCCTATCACCTACTCTCTTCCTTTTATTCATCAATGATCTTCTAAGCTGTACATCTAACCCTATCCACTCATACGCTGATGACTCCACCCTTCACCTTTCCATTCGGTTCCCGCAACGCCCATCTCAACAGTTACTTCAACACACAAGGGATGAGGCTATGGCACACCTAATGTCTGACTTGGCTCATATCTCTGACTGGGGTAAAAATAATCTTGTTTTGAATGCATCTAAGACTCAGTTCTTACACCTATCAACCCCACAAAATCTTCCACAGGTATACCCACTAATGTTTAATAATATTCAACTTAATCCTGCATCATCCTTGAACATGCTTGGGGTTTCATTTACTCGGGACTTATCTTGGAAAGATCATATTACATCTCTTGTAAAATCTGCTTCCAAGAGATTGGGTGTGCTAAGCAGACTCCGCTCTTACTTTACCCCTGCACAATTGTTGACTCTATACAGGGGTTTTATCCGCCCCTGTGTGGAGTACAACTCTCATGTGTGGGGAGGCTCCCCACATACAGCTCTTCTCAATAGGGTGGAGTCAAAGGCTTTTAGTCTCATTAACTCTCCTCCTCTTACTGACTCCCTTCAACCTCTGTCTCTTCGCCGCACTGTTGCATCTTTATCTCTTTTCTATCGCTACTTTAATGGTCACTGCTCCTCTGAACTGTCTGCTTGCATTCCTCCACCTCTACGACGGGCGCGTAGCACCCGTCTGGCAGCAAACTCTCATCCCTTTTCTGTCCAACTCTCTAATGCAAGAGTTAACCGTTACTCCTAGTCTTTCATTTATGCAACAGGTCAACTCTGGAACTGTCTCCCTCTGTCTGTATTTCCTGCTGCCTATGATCTCCAGTCTTTCAAACGCAGTGTATCCAGGCATCTCAAAATGATCGGATCTTGAATTTGGCTCTCTATTGTATTTTGTTTTTCTCTTGGAGGGAACTGTAACTGCGGGCTCATGCCCTTTGGTTCCTTCTTCCTCGCATAAATATATATATATATATATATATATATATATATATATATATATATATATATATATATATATATATATATATATATATATATATATATATATATATATATATATACTGTATATAAACGTGAGTGGACAGGGTTATGGTACAAAGTACAAGATGAATCTCTGAGGAAGCGGTGTTAAGGAAGGCAGTAAGAATACAGTAGGACCCGCAGTTCCTGCTTATGTAAAATACCTACAGTACTAAGATTTTTAAAAACATTTCACAGTTTTCTCTTTAACAGTGACTAATAGAGTCCTCTCTGGGAAACACTTTGGGCCAGGGATTCTGTTGACAGTATCGATCAGTTGACGCATTATTTTATTCTTGCCACATCAATTGTCTTTAGCTTATGGAAAATGGCCCGTGCAAAAGGGGATAGCTGAGTTTTCTTCTGATCTCATTGCCAGGTGCCTCATCTAAGTTGAATAAATTCGACTGGAGAAAGAAATAATAAACTAACCAAATTTGTAATAAGTGTTACAGGGTTAACCTTAGGATGCAGCATACCTGTCAGGCAGGACGTCCATGGTGCTAGAGATTTGAGAATATTGACCCTTTTCGCTTCAACAACTATAGAAATACCCTGAGAACTGAAAGTTACATCACTAAATGCCCGGTAGGCGATTGGGTCTTGCTTCACTTGAAATAGATTTTAAAAAGTAATTTTCCACATTCTGAGGTTAATAGGACACTAATGGCGATATTTATCATGTGATGGCATCTGGAGCTTGTTTTTCAGCCACTCTCTCCGGTCACTCCTCCCCACCTGTTCATGTCGTATTAATTTGATGTAGTCTTCTCTGAAATTCAGGCAAAAAAACAAGTGCCTTGACGATGCTATTGATGATATTAACCAAAAATTTTTCGAAGATATACTTTCAAAATTGATTTTTCATCTTCACATGCTAAAACTGTTCGCGTTGGATATGAAATTTTCACATTTTTTTTTTTACATCAGACAAAATCATATAGCATATAACCAAAGTATGAGAGATAGTGACTTTATGTTAGACATACACATACATCAATATGTTTCCATTCATATCGGTGAAGTAAAACGAGTTTCTGACCTCGCTAGAAAACCACTTTTTTTGTGTGCACAATGGGATGGTTGGGATTTCCTAACGCCGCAGAGTCTGGGATGTTCTTCATACACGAATAAAATTCAGCATACAAGTAAACTAATCATTCCACTTGCAAAGGAAGCAGACTGGGCGATTCTAAGTGCCCCTGTTTATGCATAATGATGAGCTGAAGAAATTTTATTTTAGGATGATTTGGGGGCATCTCAGCATAATTTGGCTGATTAGAGTCCAGCCGGCGAGAAACAGCCACCACTCAACACCACACAAGACAACACGTTACTCTAGTCTGGCCATTCATCAGACTTAACAAACAGTACGCTCCATAAGAAAACACGGAAACTGTGAAACATTTGGGATGAATCTGGAAGGCGCACCAGATACTACCGAGAATACCTACTGAAAGGCATGCTGCAGTTTATACATGTAAACTACTGCAGTGACAGTAAGGTGAGGCAAGGTTAGATCAAAATGAATAACCACTTCAAAATTTGCACCTGGACAATTCATTATGAACACCACGGTAGAGTAATCGTTGGAGACAGTGGCTATGGCCTGACTGTATTCTGTTGCTTTGCCTGGTTCGTTATTTAAGGAAGCCATCTCTTACGAATGATTCTGTAGTTTTGCATAGGGATGACGTGCAGCAGCAGACAGACAGAGAGAGAGAGAGAGAGAGAGAGAGAGAGAGAGAGAATCACATTTATTGGTGCTAGAAGGTTATCGTGTCTTAGATCAGTCTTACTCCTTATTTGTTAAAGGTAAAGAATACAGGAAAGAAAAAAGTACTGTCTACACCTCTTCTTTCCAAGCCAAAATCAATAATAAATGAAAAACAGATATAAAAAGTAACCATAAAGTTTTTTCTTTTTTTTGGGGGGGAGAGAGGAAGGGAAGGGGGAGAGGTCGTGAGAAGGAAAGCAACGAGCAAAAGATGGGCAAGTTGGGGTATGTCCATTACTGAATGGCACTCGGGAGTTTCAAATCAGTTCTCGTACTTTCTTTCCATTTATGTCCACTCCTTCAGGAGGTGGAGTTCGATGACCGACAGCCAGGTAAACAAATTACACATTTTGAATATCCCCACAGATACTGTAGGAGGGGATGGTGGGGGTGAGGGCCCTTGAAAATATCGAAAAACCACTCCACTCATTTTGTTCGCAAGCTTTATGGTATGTCCCACAAGAGCTCATGCAAATTGCCTGGTGTACAACATGTGTATCGGTAGATGGATGTTTGACTGAGTGATTCGGTATCCATACTTGAAGGGGACAAAGTGTGCAATGTCTCCATGGCTGTATAATTTGGATGGGGATGAGAGAGAGGTCACAACAAGTGTAGAAATGAGAATGAAAATTATGATGAACGGTGAGAGATGGGCAGTCTAAAAGCTGATGTATGCAGATAATGTTAAATTGCCAACTCATAGCAAATAAGATTTTTTACAAGCTGGTTCCGAGTTTTGTGGATGTCATTTAGTGGTGAGGTCCGAGTAATACATATAAAAGTAAGTAGATGGCTTTTGGGAAAGGTTCCTTACAGTATGATGGATGGTGAATGGAGAGATAGCTGAACTGTCAGAAGAGTGTAAGTTAAGTACATTGGTGCAGTGATAGAGTGGAAGAAATAAATGAACTGCACCTCTCAAATGGAATAGTAGGGAAAAAATTAATCTAGATTCTGACTTTCTTTCAACTTTCCGTGGGAAGCCAAGTTCAGAAGGCTCTCAACTTCTTCTTCTTCTTCTTCTTTTTTATATTTTGCGTTGAGAATAAAGTGGTTGGTTCTATGGTCTTGGTATGGAATAGAGTACTAGGCACAATGACAGCATAAGGACTGCATGAAGATGTGTCAGGGTTCACATTAACGTGTGGGTGTGACAGTTTGGCATGTCGCATATAAAAGAAATCAGAGGTGAAAACAGCAGAAGAAAGGGACTATTAGAGAAATGTATGTGAGTTCGAGATGTTGAATAAGATTTTTTAAATGCAGGGATTCAAAAAAGATGGAAATAGAAGAGAGCATATATAGGTGGTGGTGGTATGGTTACACAGAGAATGGGTGTGAATAGGGTGACGAATGGGGTAAGTCAATGTGATGAGAAGAGAAGTCGTGGACAGCCAAGAAGTTGACTGATCATCTAGAGCGAATGTGTGAACAAGCATGATACAGAAGCTGAAGGAACAAACGAACTGATAAAGAACAGAAATAGACAAATGAAGCATATGAGGAAATGCACATGACAAGGGCTGCCCTCCCCCCCTCCTTTACAGTACCTAATTTCGTAATCAACAGACTGAGCTGGAAATTTTGTGCCTGGAAAATAAGTGAATGGATGTATGACTCAATTCACTGGGCACCCTTTTGACTTTTTCTTTTTTTTTAATTGTTCATATTTGCTCCTCTCACAGAAACCTTTTCACTCTGTATTTGTATAAAAAATTTAAAGGAGGATATATAGATGGATGAAAATCGCTTTGAATAATTTACTCATGGGGGGCGAGGTGTCTCTTATGCCAAGCAAGATGAAAAATGAGATAACTATGAAAGTAGCAAGAGGCAAATTTAGTCATTCACCCTTAATGTTGGAACATGGTGTTCAGAGTGAGCTCAAAGAAAATACCCACCGAAAATACTGTTTCCAAATATGCTACATAATTTGTTTATCAAGTACCTTATCGTAATTGAATCCAGCACATTAACCCTTTCGTACATGGTGATGTGTTTGTCGTCATTAGGCTCTTTCCTCGTAAATACACGATAACGACTTTCACGTCATAAAACCATTAAAAAATTACCCAAAAAATAGTTTTTGGTTGATTTGCATAATTTTTTGAGGCGTCATAGCTTGCCTGGCTCACGTCAAAAGTAATGAGTTGGCAACAGCAGGTCCTGATACCAGCGACAGCACATATAGGTTTTCCAGTACCACACAAGCTGTCATCAGGGAAGGTAGCGCGCGGTCCCTCATCTCTTTCAATGCCTCTGTTACCCCCGTCCCGGCCTCACGACAAATTTCACTATACCAATAGTGCATATGTATAGTTTTGGGGCACTATTGTGATTAGATTGGTGTTTGCAATAGGAAATTAGGTGTTTGTGAAGCTTTCGTGGCCGTTATCAGCCGTTGGGCCAATGAAGATTGTGCTACTGTTTCTAACCCAGGCCCCAGAACTACACTGCCTCTACCCTGCACCAAATGAGAATATTCAACTATAAAAATAGTTACAGTGAATCATGTGAATATAGTGTGCAGTACCTAGTGTGCAAGGAAATAGTGAAACATGTGCAGCAACTTAAGGAGAGGTGGGTAACCGCCCTACAGTCATGACACGGTGTTGTCATGAATGGAATAATTGCCGAGGTGTTGATGTCTGGGATAGTGTTACAGTGCAATAAATATGATTACAGTGCAATGAGTGTATGTAATAAAATATCAGCTAGGGCGTGTGTCATGTACGCCCTTCAGCTACAGCACGCTGTTGTCATGAAGGGAATAAAGTAGAGGAGATTAAGGGATATTCATTATTATTGTTATATTTATTCCATATGCTTATAGTGTGAAATAAATATGTATGAGTATTACAGTGATATATATATATCGTATGCTTGTGCGAAATAACGTAAACAGTGCACTAAGTGTTCGTAACAAATTATCGTCTACAAGATGTGAGGTAGTGCACATGTGACCTACAGAGAACGTTCATATACCATAATGTAGAAAATATAATGTGTACAGTGGGGCACCAAGTTTCGCAACAACAGGTTTCGCGAATTCAACTTTCGCTGCATAGACCAAATATTCCTGAACTTCCACTTTCACGTGAAAAAATCTAGCTTTGCGCACAAATTTCGGTTTTTGGCCAATATTTTGAACTTTGAATTTTCCGCGCCGCCCGGCGGCAACCCGCCGCCATCTTGAATGATGTCATGTCAACACTCAGTCTACCCACTCCTACCATTGTGTACAAACGCTGCTGGCTCCATTGTGTTGGATTCTCATGGTTCAGTGGCCTCTACTATACCTGAAGGTGTGGGGAAAGTGCCTGGTGGTGTGGGGGGAGGGCCAGCAGGTAGTGGTGATGATAAAAAGTGCCCAGGAACCTTCAAAATCGGGAGGAAAGTCTAAGGCAAAAAGAGAATATCGTGTTGGAGTGAAGAAACGGCAGTATGATAATGAAATGAAATGAAAAGTACCTAGCACAAGAGGAAATTCAGCACAAAGTGGAAGTGTTGCATCAAGCGGCATTTGAGGAGGCAGAGAGAGAGAGAGGGAGGGCGACAGTGAGGCAGTGAGGAGTGGCAGTGAGGCAGCAAGAGGTGACGCTAGGGTGGCTGCGGGACCCAATAACTCCGCCATGTGCCTCGGATACTTACCCCCAGCATCCATTAAATACCTCAACCTGGTCTCTGTGGTATGTTTCTCCTCATATAATGTGTATTTATTGTTTGTATCTCACAATGTAATGTACAGTATAGATTTGATGTTCTGTACTGTACTGTGTTGCAAGTGAAAATGAAAATCTGGTGTTACTTTAGGATAGCCAGGAACCAATTAGCATTTTTGCCATAAGGAGAATGCCCCAACTTTTGCTATTTCAACTTTCGCACATTATTTTCTGTCTCAATTAGGTGTGAAAGTTGGTGCCCCACTGTATCTCATAAACTGATAGGTTTAGGTTATGTCTCTTGTGAAATAAAAAACATAGAAAGTGCACCACGTGCTTGTCAGAAAATATCGTCTGCAATACCTGAGGTATTGCATATGTGACCTACAGAGCACATTCATAGACTGTAGTGTTGAAATATGTGTTCCTCATAAAATGATAAATTTGGTTATGTCTAATGTGAAATAAAAGCGTAAAAAGTGCAGCGTGTTCTTGTAATAAAAATATCATCTGCTAGACCTGAGTTAGCACACATGTAGCGAACACATATGTGACCTACAGAACACGTGCATGTTCTGTTATGTAAAACTGCACCTGTTCTGGTGCACCAGCACCAGGTTGGGTGCAACTACCACCAGCACCAGCACCGCCTGCAGTAGGACCACCATGGGTGCCAGCACTGCCACCACCTCCAATTGCTGGTCCATCGGGAGAACCTGTGCCTGGCCCTGCAGTTGCCCCTCCCACACGACAGGACCAGGGAATGCCAGGGCATCCAACCAAGCGTCGCTGTTTGATTGATGACAATGTCAGGTTGGACCACGCTCTGGGCCACCACCAGGCGAGGATCTCCAACAGGAAGAGGCTCAGGTGTACCCTGTGCTTCAGGCTGGGGGTGAAGAAGGACACAAGAAACATGTGTCCTGTATGTGATGTGCTGCTTTGCATGGGTGATTGTTCCAAGTGGTACCATGCTGACTGATATCTTCACTAGTGGGGCACACACACACACACACACACACACACACACACACACACACACACACACACACACACACACACACACACTCAAACATTCACACACACACCCACACACGGTACAAAACTCCTCACTTCCAAACTCAACTGGTCCCGCAGGAACAGCATAGCCACTGGAGCAAGTAAGTGATTTATTCTTTTTATTTTTCTATTTACCTATCTTTATATTAGTATATTTACACATAGATATATATTGTTATTTACATAAATACAAATGGCAAGGAAATAAGTACAGCTTCAGTTTCTGTTGCTAGCAACAGGTGTAGTGTTCATGTGTGGTTTCTGAGAGGCGTATGAAGAAAACCAGATGTAATTTTACAATAGTCATTGGAATAAAACCTAAAAAAAAGCATATCTAGCAAGCACGAAAATGTTTGTGCTCTGTGGGAAAATAACGGTGACTGCTGTTGATGGCAGTTCAGCGTGTGGGTGGGTACACTGTATTTTTTTTTATTGAAAACTATGAGGCATAGGAGAAATCTGATTACATCGTGAAAACAAACATGAAATTCTGCATAAGATGATGAAATAAAAACATTACACTGCAGAGAAAAGTTTTTCACTGGAGCTCTCCGAATTAAAACTCTGTTGTCTGTCGGAAAAAGTTTTTACTTTTTCACTTATTACTCAAAAACCATACCTCGCATCAAAATGTTGACTCCGCCATTCGAAAGCTAATAAAATTTTCCTTCAAATGATCATATAACATGTGGAGATATCTTAGTAAACATTCAAACTATGATGCTGGGAAGTGAGATGAATGTTCCCGAATGTTTATTCACACTGCCCTAATGAACGTATAGTCTGTTTTTTGTTTGATTGTTTTTTGCTTATCTGTAGAAGAAACATTGACGAATAGGAATATGTGGGTTTTGTGGCAAAATAAATATGTCTGAGTGGCGAAAATAAGCCAAGAACACACTTTTCTGGAGTGTGCGGTGGGTGGGGGGAAGGGGAGAAAGCCTTAGTGTCATGGAACGAGAAACTTATTGAAACTTACCGTGAGAAAAAGGGTTGAGCTTATAACCACAAAAGTAGAAGGGTAAGAGAAAGACTTACGAAAACAGGCAGGGATTTTCCATTGTTAATTTTAAACTATTAAAACCACTGTCGAACAATCCTGGTGTTTGCTGGCAGACCCGTCACCCCCCTTCCCCCCAAAAAAAAGAGTAATATGAAAATTGATAAGATCATATGAGGAAGTCTATGTGTGCTTATCACGACTGCTGACCCCAGAAGGGCCACTAGGATGGTCTAAAATGGACCCCAGACCTTAAATGAGGGAGTCACTGGCGATCACCTAGGGGATCCTAGTTAGGACTTTGTAACTGTCCTTGAGGCTCGCTTGGGGCTGCAAAAGCCAGATTTCCAACTGGTCTCTCAGTAAAGAACCACAGAAATTCAGCAAGTCAGGTACTCTCTGACAATGGCTCTTCAAGGCTGGCACCTGGGAGGGCCATGCAGGTTCCTAAACGACGAACTTAACAGAAAAACGTATATAGTAAGTTCATCTTGAAATTAGACTTTATGAGCAAACTATGCAATAACATATCACTCACCAGGAATCAATTGCATGTAACACTTTTTATTTGCTACAAACTACCTAAATAAATTATATTATAGGGCAGTTTACTTAACTCAGTTGTCTTAAATTAACGGTTTTTGTGTCAGATTAGAGAATGATATGTCCTGCTTAGTAGATTTTTAGGTGCTTCATTTCCGACCTAACCTAAGGACTCTGACCGTAACTGTGAGGGGGTTTCACCTTGCTGTGTTCTCTTTGACCCTCAGTAATGAAAATATATAACCTTCCGGAACCTGGAAGACAACAGTCTAATATACTTCTAAATTAATTAATATTATACACTTTTCTCCTAGGGAGAGATATTTATAAGTTTTTTATAATAATCCATAATTTATAAAAAGTAAAAAGAGAAATCGAGATTAAACCAATGGTGTCTGAACTTTTGTTCATGATCTGTAGAAAAAATAAAAACATTGTAAAGAAACTACTTCATAATAGCTTAATACTTAATAAAGATTCAAGTTTGTTATAATTATTACTCTTGTTATTATTATTATTATTATTATTATTATTATTAAAATGCAAGTTTGACTGAAAAATATAGCCTAATCTGTCTATACTGTATGGCTTGCTTTGACAAGACTTAATAAGTTTTATGAAAATCTTTCTGCACTGAAGCCAATACAGAAATATCCTTATTTAGTGAGATGCTCTGAAACTATACAGCTAATTGAAAGTGTGGTCAAAAAAAGTTTTCACATAAATTTAATCTGTGATATATTAGTTTTAAGCTACTCCCAAGTGTAGGTATAGGGGGGTCAAATTTCAGAGAATATTACCCAATACTTTGACTATTTTAAAGCCTTGTGTTCGATTCCTTCTGAAGATAGGTCTGAATAAGTAAAAATCGCCTTGCTTTAGTGCATCTTCATTAGATTAATCATGAATTGTAGGAAATTATTTAGCTGGTGTTTGTTGTACAATGCTATTTATTGTAAAATGAATCAATAAATTTATGTCTCATGGTGTACTCTAAAGTTTATCTTGATGGAATAAATTGGCTGCATTATGTTATCCCCTTCATTGTGATGACGTCTATTATATTACAGTATGTTCAGTTTACCAACGTAATGATTGTACTCAGTTAATGGGATCTCTCGCAGTTGTGACAGCGTTTAAAACGTTCTCCATTTACCTTATTACCATATCAGTTATTTGTATTTTATTAGAACTCGCTGGACAATTTTATTTACCTCTCAGACGGAACAGGTTAACTATTGAATGACGCCGTTACGTGCAAGTTTTATAACTACTCTCAGACGATTTTGTTCATCATGGTGAAGAAGTCTTGTTGCGTATGGAATTCATAACCACTTTAATATTAGCAGCTGCACAATTCGTCGTGAATACCGAGGTAAAGTATTCAGTGGGGATAGTGACTGAGATTTTACTGTATGCTATTGCACTGACTGCTTTGTTATTTAAAGAACCCACCTCTCAAGATTAATTCTAGAATTTTGCATATGACTAAGTGAGGAAGAGAGAGAGAGAGAGAGAGAGAGAGAGAGAGAGAGAGTTGTATAGATACACATTCACACAGACCTTGATGTCATCTCAGTGTGGTTCAGTCTTGACAATATAAGGAAAAGATTCTAAATACTGTATGTACCGTATGTCTAAGAACAGTATATAAACAAACCAAAGGCTCAACCTTCCCATAACTCCAGAGTTCCCACCAATAAACCTTCCAGAAAAAAAAAAGAAAAAAAGCAAAAACAACATCCTGGAGGACTGAAGAGCCTAATGGAAATTTTAACAGATCTTGCAGACAGAAGTAATAAAAATCAAACTATTTCTCATATATTTAACCCATTTGCGTCCACTGTCCTCAGTAGAGGACGGAACTGGACATTTTCAAAAGTTAATAAAGAAGGGAACCCTGGGTAGAAACCTATGTGCTTCGTGACTATGAGCCGATAGGCGGAGGGCAGAACACTTAGTATCCTTCCAGCACGATGAATACACAGGTAACCTGGGAGTTAATGGGTTTAGTTATTCTGTATCATTGATTATCTCTTGCTGTTATTATTTATTATTATTATTATTATTATTGTTGTTGTTGTTGTTGTTGTTGTTATAATTATTATTATTATTATTATTATTATTATTATTATTGATGAAAATGCTACGAATAGTTTAGCAACTTATATACGCATTCATGCTAAGGAATAACACCTGAAAGAAGTCATATCTTTTTCTTCTTCTTCTTATGTCTTTGAAGTAGGATTGCCGAATGCTTCTGCATGCCTATCTTATTCGGTCAGGCTAAAAGAGATTATGATATTCAGTTCTGCGAGAGCTCTTGCGCACTGAAGGGTTTAGAAACAGCCTCCATCAGCCCTTTCATTAGGAAGTGTCACTCATAAACTGTATAAAATCGTCAGGAGCCGGCAGGAGTAAACTAATTATATGTCACCAGATTCAGAGAGTTAAACCATGAGGGATATCTCTGAATAATTAATACCTGTTGTCGATAGAGGCGTGGTTATTATGTTTTTGCAAAAAATGATGCCCATGCTTTAGTTATCAGTTTTGATATTTTGTTTGATTAAGCTCTTCAGTCGGGTGACGAATTTTCAAGTATATTTTTCTTACATTGAGATGGTTTTATTCAGCTTAGGGAGAGAAATCAGGATATGAAAAGATTAATACTGGTTATTTCACAGCCCGTCACTAAAATTGGTTTCTCCAAAGTTCGCATACTCGCTTGGAGGTAACGAGGGTAAGTCTGGAAAGGAAATACTCCACTGGGTTCAAAAGGTTAAGGTCACTACACAGGCCGGGATAGCTGGTCCTGGGATGGCTGTACTTTCTCACGAGCTAACTGGTGGTCATCTAGTTTTGCTTTGGATATATTTATGGTAAGGGTTCTGTCACACTGTCTATATGTCTCTTCCATTCAACAGTCACATCACTAGTGAAGAAATGCTACTTGATGTATAAGCTCTTTGATATTTTAAGTTTAAATCTTTCCCATGAAGGCAGGTCTGGTACCAAGGTGGAAAACTGGCATGGTCTGCACTTTCAGAACCTTTGAATATTTACAGCATTCAGTTACTTTTCTTCTAAGCTCAGGCTTTAATAAAACCAACAGATTCAGTCTCCATAGTTTGCCATCATAGAGTTTTTAGAGCTAGAAAGTTAGGCTGTTTTATGTTGTACTGATTCTAATTTAGCAGTGTCTCCATAGCTGAAGAGGCCAGAACTGCACAACATATTCCAAATGTAGCGACACATGGCTCTTGTACAGTATATCGATCTTTTGATATCTATACTTTGAATAGGGAACTTCATTTCATTTTAGACTCTACTGGCTTTAATGCAATTTTCATTGCATTTCTAGGAGAATTATAAATATTTTGAAACAGTCGCTCCTAGACAATTTTCATTTATATACTTCTGTAAATTCTTTCCTGCTATTTGATGCTTAAATAGTATCATTATAACTTCCGATCTGTTATGCTTGATCTGTCTTCATTACACGGAATTCGCCAAAGAGAATACCATACGACAGCGTTGTCAAAACACTGTTATGAAATAGCGCTTAAATTTAATTCGGAACAGCATCATTAACTACATTGCCTGATATTTTTATATAATTTTATTCATCCCTGAGCCAAAATCATAAATTTACCTCTTGAAGGAAACAGACACTCAGCTGCCTACCAAGACCCAGTAGGCAGATGAAACATTATTTCAACATCTGTCTCCTGTTATGCAAAAAGTTTTCTGACCAGATACAGCTGTTACCTGTGATTACAGCTACGTAAATTTTTACGGTTTTCAAAGGATACTTTCTATCAGGGTAATTATTAGAACTCTAAGTGTTTTCTTTTGGAATGAGAGAGAGAGAGAGAGATGTATAAACCTTAGAGAAAAAACATTAGTCAAATCCTCCCACTCCTACTCCTCAGAATGACTCTCCAACTCCACGGCGAATGAAGCCGACCCGAGACTTGTAAACTGCGAGAAAATATTTGGCGGGTGAGGCGCAGAATACCAGGGCTGGACCGCCTCTGTTCTTATGGCCTCAACATAAACTGCTGCTCAAACATTCATGGTCACAAAGCCACGAAATATTTTGGGGGGGGCATTTTCTCAACAATTTTTCGTATTCTGGGGGCAAGCCAAGGTAACAAAATATTATCTATATACGCCTCGCGTCTCTCTCTCTCTCTCTCTCTCTCTCTCTCTCTCTCTCTCTCTCTTCTTCCTGTCTGCGTGTCTGACTTTTTCTTCCTCTTCCCCTTCCCCCTCCCTCCCTCCTCACCTCTCGCCAATACACTTACATCTCGTCTGTTTTCTTCTCGCCTCTCGCTTCTGTCCATGTCTTTCTCTTTTCCTCTCCTTACTTTTCTTCTCCTTTACATTGTCAAGCCATATTCTGTTTTCCTTATCCGTTTTTATTCTTCCTCCTCTTCCTCCAATATATTTTGTCTTTCATGTTCCTCTGTTTCTCGTCTCTCTCACTAACTTACCTTTTATCTGCCTGTTTTCCCCCTCAGTTAATCCCATATTTTCCCCTATTGCTCTTGTCTCATCTCCTAGCTTTTCATTCACTTCTCTCTACTTTTTCATATTCTACTCTTCTCCTTTCTCTTCTCCTCAGTTTCTATCCTCAACTCTTTTCCACCCTTTTCATTCCTTTCTTGTCCTCCTTTTCCTTTCCTTTTCTTTCCTTCCATTCCAGTTCTTCCTCCTCCTCTCTCTCTTGTTCTACTCTTCAAATCCGGTTTCCTTTTCCTTCACTCCTCTTCCTCATCCCATCCCCATAATTTTTACCTTGTTTTCCTCCTATCCGCGTCTACCTTGCCTTTTTTTTTTTTTCCCTTTGAATCATTCTGCCTCCTATCTCATTTATCTTCTATCCCACGATTTTCTAACACCGTTCTTACTCTCCACTTCCATCTAGTCTCTCTCTCTCTCTCTCTCTCCCCTCACAACCGTCCCTCCCTTCCTCCCATCCCTTCGTTTCGACTTTTCACTGTTACCTATTCCAACCTTCCCTCTCCTTTCCGTCATTTCTTCCCTTCCGCTCCCCTACTTACAATCTGCCAGTGTTCTTGTGATCCTTCTTTTTCTTCCCATCTTTTCCCATCCTCATTGCCTTTCAATATATCCTTGTTTAAAACCCTTTTTCTCCTCCCTAGCCCCTCTCCTCCTATTCATCCTCCCCTTATCCATTCTTTCCTTCCATTCCCTCTCCACCACGCCTACTTCGATTCCAACCTTTGTGTTTTGTCTTCAATATTTCTGTTTTTTGTTTTTTTTCCCGTCTCCATCCCTTTATTTTTCTCATTTTTCCTGTCTTCATGGCCTCACGGTCTCTCTCTCATCCCTCTTTTCTTCCCCTCTCTTACCTACATCTCTTTAACCCATTTATCTAATAGACATTTATTAAAATTTCATTCCTGGTATAGCCACATGATCTTGTTCAGTACTGGAGAGACTTCTCGAACTGGAGAAGAGAGAGACAGCATCCATTAACCCCTTCAATACGAGAAAACATTTTGAGATAATTTTGTGTCGTCTAAGGGTGGTGGCCGAGTCGGTGGAGAGGTGGTCTGCTCTCGACGTGGATGTGAGCTCAAATCCAGGATGAGGCAGGAAAAAGTTTACAGGACGCGAATTTCGTTCAAAGAGACTTTACTAATGTACCACAAGACCTGCTGATGTGTCGTGTGAGTAAAAACAATCCCACTACTATCAGCAGCCCAACATGTATGCAGTATGGGCGGTGGGTGTTCGCGCCGAAGTGTGACATGTAGAAGTGTAATGTACGTAGGACGACTTCTGAGCCTTATGGAGGTGGGCGTTATAGCCTATACCCGGAGGCGAACGCATAAAAAATGAAGACAAAAAATTGTCATTTTCGTCATCATAGTAAAGAGGTTGATATACCCTTCACTCTTCTTTCCATCTCCTTCCATCCCCACCAACAACCTCCCAATCTTTCCTGCTCCCAACCCACCCACCACCCTTTCATCCATTCCCTTACCGTCTCCTAAAGCAACATATCTTTCTTTCTGTCATTTATCCCCATCCCCTACAAAAAACCTCCAAGTTTTCCTCTCATCTCCTCTTTCATCCCCTCAGTATCTCTTTCCGTTCCAACTTTTCCCCTTCTCTCTACCAATCTTTTCCCATCCTCTTACTCCTTTCCTCCCCAAGGCTCCTGTCCCCAACTTTCCTCTCCTCTCCATCCACCTTTCCCATCCCTTTCCCCTCACCTCTTTGCTCCTCTTCCCTACCTACCTTCCAACCACCCCTGAAATTCCATACCACCAAACCCCTCTTGGTCTGCTCCTGAAAACCTTACCTACAGCCCCACAACTTTCTTTTCATCTCTGCTTTCCTCCATTCCTCTTCTATCTCCTGCTGACATACCACCCCTCAGCCATCCATGCCTCCCGACTATAACAACGCACCTCACAACCTCTGCCCCCTCCCGCAGTGCTTACCGTCCTTAGTTTTCCCTCTCATCCCTTCCTCCTCTTCTTCCAGTAACAGATTCACTTACGTCATCTTTCCTCCTACTGCCAGTTGTTCCCAGATCACCAGAGCCTGTCCCATTCCTCGTTCGTTCCCCAGCCTTTGCCTCCCTTTGGTGTCCTTTTTCTCACCCTTACTTCAAATTTCTCGCGTCCCTCTTCCCATTCCCCTCCATTCTTTGTCCACCACAACCAACATCCTTCATAACACTGTACCACACCCACCTGCCTCCGTCCTCTCTTTCCTCCTCAAACCTTTACCTCCCATCAATTTCCTTATGCCACTGAACGTCTCTCGACGTATTTCATCCCTCTCTCCATCCTCTCCTTTCTCCTACCCACCAATCATCCCTTAATCTCCCACATCCTTTAACCCACCCACTACCTTCTCATTTTTTTCCGTTTCTTCTGCCTCTCCTCAACATCCCCTTCTACTCTTTTTCTTTCTTCTTCCTTCCTTTTCTTCTCACTCCCTACCTCACCTCTCCTATCTGCCTGCACTCTCTAGTCTTTTATCCCCCAGAACGCCCCACTTTTCTCCATCTTGTCTCCCTCCCCTTAAACCCTCACTGCCACTCATTTTCTCCCTCACACCTCTTATCTTAGTTTATAAAAATCCTATATCTCTTCTTTCCTCCCTTCCCATTTTTTCCCCTACCTACCTGTCTACACCCTTCCCCTGTCCCCCCTTCTTTGCCTTCACTCTCTTTTCACTCCATTTCTCCCTGTCATCTGTCTACCAACCACTTTCAGTCTTTTACAAACATCCTAAACCATTCTCCCATTTTTCTTTGGTCGTCTACCCGCCCGTAATATACTGTAATTTTCCATTACAGCCATTCCTTTCCTCTCCATCCCACCTTTCCCCTCCTTTTCCTCTCACCCACTTCCTCATCTCCTCTAGCAACCTTAACCTGTCAATTTTCCAAGCCCTTCAGCCCCCTCCATCTGGTCGCTTACTCAAACCCTTAATGCCCTTGCATACTTACAGTCCCTCAGTTCCTTTCACCCCTCATTCCATCCCCCACCTACCAACCTACCCCTCAATCTTCCACACCTCTTAATCCATCCACCTCCATTCTTGTCTTCCGTCAATTTCAGTCAATTTTCTCTCTTCTTCCCTTGTTTTCCTCTCACCCATCTCTTATCTTCCTACCTGCTCCCTTTACTCATCCATATCTCCAGCCACTAACTTTCCCTCCATATCGCTCTCTCCCAGGTCCTTACCTCCCCTTACCCATCATCCCTTCCTTACTGTCTTCCAACTTTTCTCATCCCTCCTTTTCTCCTCTCTCCCGTCCCCTATCTATCTACTGTATAGACCACTCTCCTACCCATCCCATTTCCTTCGTCCCATTCCTCACCTCCCTTACCTAACTACATCCCTCAATCTTCCATGCTTCCAACCCCTAACCCCCCCTCATCTCGTTCCTCCCCCAGACCCTTACCTCCTGTGTTTGACTGCGGATTTAAAAGGGAGATAATACGAGGTGCTCAAAAACTCGCGAACAACAAAGGTGGCTCTGCCTAGCCCACACGGAGCCCGCTTAAAAACACGAGGACAAAATGCGGGACAGAACTAACACGGCTCTCATGAATGCCCGAGTGTAGGAGCACATAATGAATACTGTCAACACGAATTAAAACTCCTGGTAAGAGATACAGAGGGAGAGGAAGAGTTACCTGGGTGAGGGAGAGAGGCAGGGAGGGACGGAAAGGAAGAGAGAGAGAGAGAGAGAGAGAGAGAGAGAGAGAGAAAGAGTTACACAGAAGAGCAAACCTTACAAATCTTATGGCCTCTTCGAAATGGACCGGCTTAAATATTAACTGAAAGACTCACTATCATAGCTGCGGAAGACTAAGAACCAGATGGTAAAACAGAAGGCTCCTCCCCACCCTACGCACCATACAGTAATCAGCCGTACAGGAAAAAGCAGAAGCACCAACCTGCAGGACTGAAATGCCTAGAGGGAAATTTATGGAAGCGGCACAAAGCGCTGCTGAAAATGAAGTTGATAATTCTAAATATACCAATTACACACCATTTCTTGGATTACTTACTTACTTACACACACACACACACACACACACACACACAAACAAACAAGCACACACACACATACACACACACACACACACACACACACACACACACACACACACACACACACACAAGTACACAGAGATTGTGTGTGTGTGTGTGTGTGTGTGTGTGTGTGTGTGTGTGTGTGTGTGTGTGTGTGTGTGAGAGAGAGAGAGAGAGAGAGAGAGAATTACCTGTGAGAGGGAGAGAGAACTTTCAGAGAAAGCTACCTGAGAGTGTGGAAAAAAAGAATATGTGAGAGAAAGAGGGGGTGAGTGCGAGGGGGTATCATCAAGACAGAATAATTACTTAGACTGCCAAAAGAAAAAAATGCAGCGCAAAATTTGGGGAGTTAACTGAGAGAGGGACAGAGGCAGAGACAGCATGAGGAATAATTTGTTATTCAACCGAAATAGAAAGAAAATATATGTCCTGGACATAGAAAAATGATAGTAAATGACAGAATAGGAAGGAAAGATGACCGTGACGCATAAACACAGAGTCGTACGAATATATGATACACCACTCGTACAGCAGCGAAAACCCTGGCCGAGTCGAAAACATACGAAACTCACAAGTGAAACGCTTGATTCTGTGCTGGAAACGCAATTACCCTGGCGAATTCGGGGCTGTGGGCGTGTATTGGGGGTAGGGGTGGGGAGAGGTAGAAATGGGTGGGGTGGAGTAGGGAAGGGCCTGGTGGTGAGGGAGGAGAGGTAGAAATGGGTGGGGTGGGAGGGGTCTGGTGGAAGGGGAGGGGGTGATATAAGTGGATGGGGTGGGGTGGGGTGGGATGCGGTAGGCTGGGTAGAGGCAGAATGAATTTGAGGGGGACTTGAGTAGTAGGGGGAGAGAAGTGGCTGAGGAAATTTGGAGGGGTTAAGCCTGGGGATGTAGACAAAGGTAGAGTAAGGTGGAAATGGATGGAGTGGGTGAGGAGAGATGGATGAGGTCGGGTGAAATGAGGTAGAACGAGGAAGAAGTAGCAGAGGTGTTCTAAGGGGTGAGTAATGAGAGGTAACAAGGTTTTGGGAAAGGTAGAAGGGGTTGGGGAGGAAGTGGGGTGAAACAAAGTGGACTGGACGAGGTAGGATAAAAATTAGGGGGACTCAAGTGGTATGTGGGGATAACAAAAATATTTCTGAGGATGAGAGGAGGTAGAAAGGAATGGGGAAAGGCAGAGATGGGTGTGGTGGGAATGGGTTTTACGGAGGCGTGAGATAGAATGAATCTGTTGGGATATTGAGAGGAGGGTAGCACTTGGCGGATAGGGTTGAACTGGGGAGGGACGGAGACCGTGGGGGAGAGGTCGAAAGAGATGGGGCGAGATTTGGTAGGGATGAGACTAGGTTAGAGAAGGGATGTGTTGAGCTTGAGGGGGAGTTGAATAGGAATTTAAGGATAATTTGGAAGTTGAAATGGGAAGGACAAGGTGAGGTGGGTTAGAGGAAGGGAGGATAAACCTAAACGGGAGTTAAGTGAGGGCCAATATTACGGGATGAAGAGACAGGGGAAGAAGTAGGATAAATCTGAGGAGCAGCTGAGTGAGAGGGAGTGGAGAAGGGAATTGTTTAAAAAGAGCGGGAGGATGTGTTTGAGAGGTGAGTAGGAGAGGTAAAAAGAGGTAGGGATAAATAATAGAGGATGGGACGAGGATGACTGAGAGGGAGGAGGATGTACTTGACCGAAGGGGAGGTGAGAGAGGGGGAGGGAAGAAGATTGAAAAGGTAGAGACAGCGGTGGATGAAAGGTTGGGTGTGAGAGAGTTTTTGAATGAAAGAGGAAGGAATAGAGAAGGAAGAAAGGTTGGGGGGAGTGGGAGGAACATGACTTGATGAGAGAAGGGGTGTGAGAAAGAGAAATAAGTGAGAGCCAAAAGATCAATCAGAGGGAGGATAAAGGAAGATGAGGAATTGGATGAGAGAGGGAGGAAGTGAGTTGACAAGAGATGATCAGTGGAAGATGAATTTCAAGAGAAAGGGACAGAAATGTGGGGTAAGTGGGGGAAGATGAGTTTGAGGGAAGCGGTCCAGTGGGAGGGGGAAAAGAAGGGAAACAGGACTGAAAATAAAGAATTGGGTAAAACGGGACGTGACTGGGGAAGCTGGTAGAAAGGGTGATTTGGCGATGATGAGAGGGGCGAAAACGTTGGGGAAGGAGGAAAGGTAGCTGGGCAGGTAAGCTGAGGTGAACTGAGGAAGTGTGGTGCGTTGGGAATTTAGAGCCTGGTGAGAGGAGCTTGGAGAGAAAAAATATAATAATGGGAAAGAGAATACAGAAAGAATGAGGCCGGTGAGCGAAAAAAAAGGGGCAAAAAAGATTTTTGGGAAGAGATGAATGGGGAGAAGGTGGGGCGTGGACGAGGAGAGTAAGCTGGAGAAGTGAGGTAGTGTGGGGCGAAGCTTAAGAGGGAGGAAGAGAGAGGGAGGAGGAAAGGGTGAGGTAGGATGGACTGAAAGAGCAAGAGGGAGGACTGTATTCTCCCTCCCTTCCCTCCCTCTCTCTCTCTCTCTCTCTCTCTCTCTCTCTCTCTCTCTCTCCTACTCTAGTTTGGATAAAAGAAATGATGAACTGAAAGAAAAAGGGAGGGAAGTGAGATAATGGAAAAGAGAAAGAAAGAGACGTTGGAACTCTCTCTTTCTCTTTCTTTCTCTCTCTCTCTCTCTCTCTCTCTCTCTCTCTCTCTCTCTCTCTCTCTCTCTCTCTCTCCGCCGACCTGCCTCTGTTTTCTGATGCCGTTTGAGTTGTCCCTTAATAATGAATGGGATCAACTTGTCCGATCTCGGGCCCTGAGCATCGGCCTGAAACTTTCATACAACGACTTGCAATACACACCGCCACGCCATTCCCTCATCCACATCATCCACATCATCCACTCCAGACCCTTGGGTGGATGAGAAGAGGAGCATGAGTGGGTGAAAATAAGTGGACAGATGTGTATGGTAGAAGAGGAGGGAGGGTGGAAGGTGAAACGGATGGGGGTACGTGGATGATGATAAGAGGTGGATGGAAAGGAAATGTGGATGAGGAGAAAATGTGGAATGAGTGGAACGGTGGATGGGAGGAAAGGACTGTTCAAAATGAAGTGGATGATGTGGAGGAGAAATAAATGGGCGGTGAATGGTGAACGTTGTCAGATGGATGGAGCATAAATGTAGGATTTTTTGGGTGTGAGTGGATGAAGTGTACCGGTATGTGGTGGATGAAGGGAGAGATGGAAGGATGCTGGTCAGCAGGAAAAGATGGATGATGAGAAATGAGATGGATATTGTTAAACGGAGAATGGAAAGTAGAGTGGATATATACTGCATGGTTAGAATATTGTTGGGTGGATGAAGTGAATGTATGACAGATAATGTGGATGGCGGAGAATGAGGAGAGATGGGCTGATATAGAAAACAGAAAAGCACTGATGGTGAGAGGTGAGGCCGATATTACGAAATGCAGAGTGGATAACCGTTGAAAATGGTAGAGTTATGTGGCTAAAACTGGATGAGGTGAATGCAGGTGTATGGGGACAAGGTGAAACATAAAAATGATGAAATGGACGATGGGGAGAACTAGTGTAAATAAGGATACGGTAGGATTTTATGAGTAAGATTGATGAGATCGTGTATCGGTACACGGCTAGCACTAAATATCGTGCCACCGCTAGCACCAATAATGGAGTAGCAGTTGACTACATATTAAGTGTTCTGCTGTATAGTCCTCTGCCACGAGAAGGTGGTAGCTGGTCTGTTATTACGTGGTAGCGTAAGATGACAGAAATTAGCAGATTAAATCTCTCTTTATTGGGCACAGAATAATATAACTGCGACCCGAGAGATATGTAAGAGCGATACAACCTCCCTTTAAAACTGTAAAACGGCCTCTGACGCTGTACAGTCACCGAGCCGACTAGGGCGTTGGTGCTGAGGTCAGCTAAAAAGTGAGGTGCCGAGCATTACATATACTCTGGGCTTATGCAAAAAGTAGAGATAAATGACAACTCTACTAGCACATTATACACCTCTATAAAATGGTATTAAGTACATTCACATATACCAACATAATAAATGGTTCCCCAGGACTTTACACTTATGCACTATTCATATACCTTTTCACTTCTCCTAACCTTCTTTTTATAATTGAAACAGGGTGGCCCTTGTGGTCTGCCAACCACCTTCTTCCTATACCACAGCTAACAGCGAAATGATATTTGGTTGTTCATCACTCACACTTCATTACACACTGTTAATTATGACTAAACAGCTTTAAAAATTATTATGTAAAATGTGTGATACTACAACTTCATATGGAAAAAGATGTTGACACCAGAACAATCGATGTGGATGGAAAAGCTAGATGGCAATGGATGAGGAAAAACTGTGGATGGAAGGTAGTGAGAAACAGTGAATGATGGAAGGTGGTGGTGGGTTGGATAAAGTTAGAGTGTTAGTGATTGGGAATGGATGAGAATAATGGCCGTGGATGACTTATGAGGGATGGATAAGAGGTGGTAAGAAAAACTGATATTGGAAGGTGAAGTGGATGTTATCAAAACGAAGATGAATATGTATGGGTGAAAAAGTACGATTCTGTGGGAAAAATTTAATGAAGAAATGCAGATGGAAATTAGCTTGGAGGATAAAAGAGACATTTTTTTTTTTTTTTTTGGGGGGGTGTATGCAAATGAGGTGGATGGATGTAGACGTGGTGGATGACGCTGTCTAATGAAAGATGGATGTAAAGTGGGTGAGATAGTTTGAAAAGGGTGAAAAGTGCTGGAGAACGTTGATGTTGTGGATGGAAAAGGGGTAAGAAGCTAGTGGTCACTTGGATGAAAATGAAGATAGCTGAGCAGTAGGTGAGATGGATGACGCTGGACAAAAGAAGCACGATGCCAGTTGGTAAGGATGGCAATGTGTGGGTAATGCAGAATGGGAAACTGAGGGTGGAATGGATGAAGGTAGAGCATTGTGGAAGAGGTCGACAAATGTGGAGGAAAACGAACGATGCAGTGGAATAGATGAGAGAGGATGTGGGGTAATGTGATGAGGTGGATGAAATTAACAGGACAACGGAGAATGGATAGGATAAAAGTGTAAAATAGTGAAGTGGATGAAGGTAGTATTCTGTGACTGAGACTGACAGTGTGGATGAAAATGGAAGATGGAACGAAATGAAAAAGGGTGACAGATAGAATGAGATAACCGAGAGTGGGAGACAATGAGATGGCTGACAGTGGATGGTAGACTGCGAGGGATGAATTTTGAAAATGAAGTGAAATGGATGAGTAGAAGATGGAATGGGATAGCTGAGAGTGAAAGATGAAGTGAAATTGGCGAGAGTGGAAGATGTAGTGAGATGGATGAGATAGGACGTTATGTAATGGTATGATGTGGATGAGTCAGGTTCCGCTGGCTGAATATGGATGAGGTGGATGAGTATTAACTATGAAAATGAGGAGTTAATGTTAGGTGGCTGCGAATGGATGGGGAATGAGAGAGTGGATCTGGAGATTAGGCGAGTGTAGACGGGTGGATGAAAGGGTCATAAAAGAAGGTGAATAATCAAGGTGAGCAGATGGACAAGACGGATGACGGACGAGAATAGGTATGATAACGAAGGCGGATAAGTTAAATGAATGGGCATAGTAGAAGAACGGATGTGGAAAAACAAATGAACGAAAGTTGGTATGGAGGAGGGATTGACAAGGTAAATAAATGGCTGAGGGTAGGTGTAGTGAGTAAAGTGGGATTAGTGGATGGAATGACTTGGTGGATGGATAAATGATGGTAAGTGCCATGTGTGAAGCTGAACAATGTGCACGGGTGGATGTGGAAGACAGGTGACGGATGTGAAAAAAAAAAAAAAAAAAAAAGGATAATTTTGCTGCATAGGGCACATGAATGAATAAACCTTATAAATAAGTTATGATTCATTTAATCTGGACTTGGGTACCTCAGTAAGAGACAATGTACTGTATATGGATAAATGAGAATAGCTGCAAATGTATGTGGGAACGATTATGTAGATGGATATATGGTTTGGAAACTGCCTTGACTCCCGTTTGCTGATGATACAGTATGTTAAGTGCACATGAAGGAAAGCTGCAGTGCCTGGTGAATGAGTCTGGAAGTGTATGTAAGAAAAGAAATCTAAAAGTGAATGTAGCTAAGAGTAAAGTTATGGTCCTTGAGAGAAATAACGTTACAGAATGCACAGTGAGACAGTAGGATCAGGAAGTGGAGACTGTGAGTGTAGTGTGATGAGTAAGGATGGAAGATTTTAGGATGATGTACATGAAACTGTACGGTAGGGAAGAAAGGTTGCTGGTTCAACGAAAACAGTGATGAAGAACAGGGAAGTGAGCATGAAAGTAGGAAGTCGCAGTATGACAGTATTGTGATCCTCACTCTAACGTATGGAGGTGAAGCTTGGATTCTGTTGGAAGGACGTAAGTCAAGAGTGAGAGCACTGAAAATAAGTTATCTGAAAAGAACATGTGGATTACATGGATAGACAGACAGATAAGTGTGGAAGTGAAGAAAAGCCGTGTTGTTGATGTGGATGTGACTGAAAGCGTTAAGAGATACACCGTTAAGTGGTTTAAACATTTGGATAGGATGGAGAAATAGACAGTGACTAGAAGAGTGCATGTGTGTGAGGTGGAGGGGAAGAGCGGGATGGGGAAACCGAGGACGGGAAGCAGTGACGGGGTGGAGAGATGTATGAGGAAGGGGATGTGAGTTGGAGGGAAGATAGTCAAATTACGGAGGACAGGGTGACATGGTGGTGATTTGTTTGTGGGCACCCCTTACGGGATTGTGCCGTGTGGATTTAAGAATATATGACTGAATTAAATAATAATTCTGAATTTCTGTGAATGAGTGTGGAAATACTGATGTAGTGTATATGAATGAATGCTGAATATGGCAACACTTATATAAATGTATGTGCATACTGGATGAATGTAGGGAAAAATATATATATATATATATATATATATATATATATATATATATATATATATATATATATATATATATATATATATATCAAGATTAAATAAATAATTTTAAACCGCCACACAAGAAATACGTACTCCTGATTAGGTTTCTAATGCTGGTAGGCGGTAGAGGTGGGGAAGAAAAATCAAATTTAGTCAACATTTTGGTTAAGGTTGTTAGAAGGATACACTACAATTCTATCCGTATTTGCTGATGGTCATGGTAAAGAAAAAAAGCCACCGTTTAAACTAAAATGCTCATGAATAGTGTTAAGAAAGATAGTTCAGACTATGATGGTGGTAGTTAGTGGAGGTGAAAAACAACCAACCTCAGTGCAGTTTATAATACATAATACTAGTGGCTGCTTGTAGGGCAGAATAACCACAGTGCAGATTACAGTGTTGGTAGGCTAGGTGGAAGCAAGTAAAACAATAAACAATTCAGAAGAAAACAGACAAACAAGACAAATCACGATAGCAAAAAGCAAATGAAAATCAAACAGGAAAGTCGATACTCATTGTCAACCAGCCCAAGTCCCTCAAAACCAAGCAAGAGCATAGATATTCAGAACCACACAGCCAGAGCCAAGTAAACCAAAGCTGCTCATCTATAATGTTGGTAGATCAAACAACCACAATTACGCGGTGGTGGCGATGGTGGTGGGTGATTGTTGTTGTTTGCTGAGGAACATACGGCTTGGGTCCCCGAGGATGGAGAGAGGCGCTCTGTTTTATGGAGGAGGGTGAGAGGGCACTGTTTCTGGAGTTGGAGAGCGGGGACTTGGGGAGTGGGGGAATGAATTGAGTAAATGACTAGTGGTGAGTGAGTTAGTGAGGGAATGGAGGTGTGCGGGGAGGACTGAGAGGAGCAGAATGAGTAAAAGATGAGTGATAAGGGAGGAGTGTGAGTTGTGGAGATGTTGGAGTGGGGTGAAAGAGGCATGTGATTGGGATGTGAGGGTCAAGCAACAGTGGGAATAAGATAAGCAAAAATGGCGAGTGAGGGAGTAGGAGCATGGGGGGAGTGGAAGTGTGGGTGGGTGAGCTTGAGAGTGCCTGGGTTGGGGAAGTGGGAGAATGAGGTAAGTAAAATATGAGTGATCATCATTCATTGCCAGACTCCATGTATCCCAAACGGGGTGGTCAAGCAGCATGGTCGTCACACAGGTTTGGTCCGATTTTGACCAAAATTAGTGGAAGAGTAAAAAATACTTAAAGGACTATATTTTTCAATTTTGAGAAAAAAACTGTCAAAAGTAAAGATCACAGAGCAAGGCCAAAGTTTCGGCCTTTTAACTCCAATAAGTCTGATTCATTTTGGATTAAGCCTGGTGGACGGATTTGAGGTTAAGCGAGGATGAACTTAGTCTCCTATCAGAACAATACAATAAGGGTGAAGGTCACGGTGTGAGATCAACATAAACATTTTTGCTCCGATTTGAACTAAACTTGATGAATAGGTTTAAGGCCAGGAAAGGATGAAACGATTCCATTTTGAGACCAATCTTTCAATGACCAAGGGCACAGGGCGAGGTCAAAGGGTCGGCCTCAATGTACCTCCACAGGATCAGTGAACCCCTACCGTATCCGACAATGTTTCTCATCACTTTCAGAGTATGGTGAAGAATCGTGCTTTAGACAGTAGCTTAGAAGTGTGGAAACTGTTTCAGCTCATTATGTGTACATGATTATTTTGAACAATTATTATTATCAAACTCCCAAATCGCACGTGCGCGCTGACGGCGTGGACCCATTATTATGGGGCACGAGTTTTGCAGTCTCTGAGTGCTAATTTTTGCTGTTTCATCGCTTGGTGATGATGATCCTGACAATGATGATGATGATGATGATGATACTACACTCTCTTTTATCACTTTTTTCCCCACATGACTTTTTATCTGTTGTCGTCATCAATCCTCCTTCTTTAATTCATCATCGTCATCATCATCATCATCAGCATCAGCATTATCGTCATCATCATCATCATCATTGAACAGAAGATAATTACGGCCACATCACTAATCACTCTGCCTCTGGCCTAACTCCCTGTCTACCCCAGCTAACTCTGTCTGTATAGTGATGGGATAAGCTGACGGGACCGAGGACTTAATGTGCTTATATCGAAAATTAATTGAGTTTGAGAAAATAATTAAAAGGAAGATAAGGGGAAAGATGGCGAGGGAGAGACAGAGGGGGAGGTGGGAGATGAGGGCAGGGAAAGAGTGGGGGCAGGGCCTGGAGGAGGAAGGGGGAAGGAGAGAGAGGATGGAGAGGGTGTGAGAGGAGGGGAGGGAAAAATATAGGAAGAAGAGAGAGAAACAAGACCAAAAAGAGACAAGAAGGGAGAGAATGAAGGTATAAGGGAGGGAAAGATTGAGAGAGAGAGAGAGAGAGAGAGAGAGAGAGAGAGAATGGAAACAAACAGGAAGTAAGAGGAGCCAGAAAAAAGGAAGAAGTTCTAGAGCAAGAAGAAAAATGGAGAGACAGTAAGGTAGAGAGACAAAATGGCCGAGTATGAATGAAGAAAATAGGAAGAGGGAAGAGAAAATGAAGAAACTATAATAGTGGGATGGAGAGGAAAGAAGAGAGAAGGAAAGTGAATGGATGGAAGGAAAGTGATGAGAAGTGTGAGGTTGATTGGGAAAGGATAAGAGATGGGAGACCTAAAGAATGAAAAGAGAAGACAGGCAAAGGAAGAAGTTAAGAAGAAGAGGACAGAAGAGAAGAATGAGGAGGAGGGAAGAGGAAACAGCATGGGGATAGGAAGGCACGAAATGAAAAAGAGGAGAGAAGAGAAATTAAATGAAACAGGGAAGATGACGAGTGTTCTTGTTTTCCCTCATTTTCATTCCAAGACGATCACTTCTCTTCCTCGTCTCTCTCACTCCCTCACCTCATCTTTCTTATTCACCTCCTCTTTTCGCTCTTCCTTCTATGCCATTAATCTCTGATATTTCGTACTATAACTTCCATTCCCAATTTCAACACCACTTTTCAGCTTTTGCATTCATTTTCAATTATTCATTCTATCTTACTCTCCCTTCACTATTTTCTCATCCTTTCACTTCTCTTCACTTTCCTACTTTCATCTTCCACATCGTCATTCACTACCCTTTCCACATTTACCATTCTCATACGTAATCGTTACATTTACTTCCCATTCACTTCTTTCCTATCTCATTTTCATTTCCCATTCACTTTCCTCATTCCCCATCACAGTCCCTCCCTCTCATGACAAAATTTTCACATACCTTTTCCTTATTTCTTCATTCAGTCCCTCCTTTACTCCCCTCACTCACTCCCCAGCTCATTCCCCATTCCCCTACACCGTATCCTCCCCAACTTTATTCCCCCCTCTCTTGTTATGCATCCAAATTATTCTGTGCATAAATAAACAAAGAATATTGGAGGTGAAGATTACAAAGTCGACTTGCTGATAACACAACATATTCATGGGGGAAGGGGAGAGGGTGAGGGGGAAGAAGGGGAGATGATAAAGGGGAGGGAAGGGACAGAGAAAAGGGTGAAGAGAAGGAAAAGGGGAAAAGAGAAGGAAGGAGAGGGGAAAATGAAGGAAAAGGAAAGAATAGACTGGGAGAACAAAAGGGAAAGAAAAGAGGGAGAGAGAGAGAGAGAGAGAGAGAGAGAGAGAGAGAGACTAAATGGGCTATCATAAGGGAGGGGAAGGAGAGGGGCAGAGAAATCCAGAAGACAAGTAAAATCGATGAAAGGAGCATATAAGAAGGAAAGAGGGAGGGGAACTGAAGGGATGGGAAAGGAAGGCAGGGAAGGCTGAAATAAAATGAGGTAAAGAAAGTGAGAAGGACAAGAAGCCAAGAAAAAAAGGAAGGAGAGAAAAGTGAAAGGAAAAAAGTGAGCAAGGAAAAGTGAGAGAGAAAGGGCAAAGAAGAGGAGATATAGGAGAAGTAGATGAAAGAAACGAAAAGAACGAGAGAGGGGTCATACAAAGGATGGGAAAAAATAAAACTGAAAAGAATGTGACGAGAGGAAGGAAAGATGAGGGATGCAAGTGAGGGAGAGAGATAAGTAAGTAAGGAGAAAAGATTACAAAGCAAGAGGAGATGGAGCAGGGAGAGGAGAAACTTAGAAAGATTACGCTATAAGGATTAGTTAATAAAGGACAGTTACCATGGTATTCATAGTTTTTTCCATTATTTCCACGGTGAAGATTCTTTTCGCTAATATGCAAACAAGTCAACAGAGGAAGCGACCTTCAGCATCATCAGTTTTAGCAGACGTGCCATCTTTGGCCAAACACATACAGTTCCTCACAAATTATGTCAGCGATATACACCAAGTAATATAGTACTGCACACACAGTAACTGGTGGGAGGGATTTCTATCAGACGGCGAATATGTTTAATTTATTCTTGCTATCGCCGGGAGATTGTATTCAGTTTATGAAAAATCTCTCGAGATGGAGAGTTAGATCTAGATTTCATAAGCTCCTTTACTAGTGACCTTATCTAAAATCAGGCCTTGCAAAACGGCGTCATTGAACTGAGAGTTCATCCCTATACTACAAGAGGTCTTCCCTGATCCCTTCACTGCTGTAGCACCTTTATTTTCATTGTTGTTACTATTATATCACCTTATTTATGTATTTGTTGAACTTGAGGAAGCTTTCTATTAATCACTGAATTAATGAGAGCTACATTCTAGCCTCACCATTTCTAAAGTTCCTCCTAAGTCAACTAAAAGAGCCTAGAGTTTGCATTAATAATTCATATAACAAACGTCACCGTAATAAATGTATTAATTTGACTAACAACGTTCAGTGACAGCAAGGAAAAAAGGAAGAGATTTACGTCCTGTATAAGTTACGTAAACAACCTTCGCGCATATGGTCGTCTCAACAAAACATGTTCCACCCTCCCCATCTTCAACACAAGATGCAACATTCTGTTCGATTATATACTGTATACAGAATAAAGTATCTATCACTGGCAGCATGACAGTAAAGATCAATATCGCATAGAACAAAAACAAAAGTATACTATAAACAAACACATTTCGAACACATTAAAAACTACAGCAAACTACTCTTTACCAAAATTTTATCAAACAGGTTCAGAGCACAGTGTGATGAGTCCATGATTTCCTGTTTCTTTAAAGTAATTTCCTTGTAGCCATCAGTCAAGTGGAGCCTCGCATCAGAGCTTTGTTGATAACAGCAGTGTTGTTTAGCCTGTTTTAGTCCGTGTACCCCAACATCAAATTCATCCCAACCCACACACCCTGTCTCATGAAAGCTATTGCTAGGGGGGAAAAACTGTGGACAAACGTCCAAATCATACTTGTTAGCTAATTTGTGGTTGCGGAATCAATGTATTTATTATATTACTGTCGATAAATATGACAGAAAAATATCTATATATTCACAAGAAAAGGAGTCATTCCTTACCAAGAACGTGTCAAACGGGAAGAAGTCCTTGCTGCCAACAGAACCTAATTAATCTTACCCAGGAAATGCTATTTCTGGTACTATGCATAAATAATGAACACAGGCAGATAGTTCCCACACCCGCAGAACAATATTGTGCTGTATTTAACCCCTTCACTCCAAAGACGTATTTTTTTTTAGCTTGTTTCTGCTCCTTTCAAACTATTTTATTCAACTCAGGAAGGGCATCTTATACTGGAGGAGTTAATGATTTCCCCATAAAACTTACTCCGTTCGAGAAATTACTGCATAGCTGAATGAAATCGTCTGGCAGCAGTAGGCACAGAACAAAATCGCTAAGAATTAAAAGGTTAAGAAACTTTTAACATACGACCCCCTGATCAGGTCCAACACACCCCGCACCATCGCTTCGTCATCCCTCCATCATGATCCATTTTGACACTTTCAGTCCCATGACATATTTTTCAGTTCGTTCTTGCTATCTCCAAACGATTATTCGTTTTACCTGTTCAATGGCCATTTATAGTGACAGGGTTAGAAACAGTCTCCATTAAACTCTTCACAGCCTGATGTCTCTCCCTAAGCTGCATGAAATTGTATGAAGGTTGCAAGAACAAACTGTTAATGCATCACGAGTTCAAAGAGTTAAGTTATCTGGTGACGATACTCCATCCCCCCTTTCAGTTGAATGGTTGGTGCAAGTGAGGTGAGAAAGTATCGCACCTGTCCCTTGTTTCAGTTTAATATAATTAGCCTACTGCATCACAACCTTGCATCACCGGCAACAATGAATCTGTAATCCTATGATACGGGATAATTGATAATTTCGTGGCCTAAGGCAGAAGGAGATGAGCAATATAGTTTTCAATGAATGTGCCTGTGGTCATATTGTTGAATGATTGCACAGAAAGTATGAAGTTATTAGCTAGAGCTGTTTTGCTGTTGCAAAAATTAAACCTTGAAACTCAGTGGGTCATGGACAGAAGGAAAATAACAGTCGTCGTGCAGTCATCCGCTACATCGGCATCAAGGGCTCAACACCCAAGGAAGCCCATGAGGACATGATGGCCACATTAGGGGAATATGTCCCTTTGTATCATAAAGAAGTGGACTGCTAAGTTCAAACGTGGCAGGGAGAGCCGGGATGACGACCCCTGTCCGGGATGGTCAGTCACCATCACCCCAGAGGAGACCATTGCCAAGATTCGTGACATAATCATGGCATATCGACGAGTAACGGAGAGTTACATTGCAGCCGAGGTGGGTATCAGACAGGAACGCATCCATGCAGTCATCCGCAAGGAACTCCAGATGTCCAAGGTGTCGTCTAGAACATCCTTGAGTGTTAAACCCTTGAGGTTAAGGCAGCGGATGACTGCACGATGGCTGATGTTTTCCACTTGCTCAGGAACCCTCAAGATTTGATTACCCTTAACAGAAAAACAACTCTAGTTAAAAATTCCAAACTGTCTGTAAACATTAAATATATTTAACTGCACGCACCATCATTGATAACTGTTATGTTCATCTCTTTCTACCATAGGTCACGAATTTATCAGTCACCCATCGTGCAAGAAACATTAGTAAATAAACGTGGTGATTGTCAGCATAACTCAAGTGAAAATAGGTGTCTTAAACATATACACCTGTGACCCCATAAGGTTCACCTAATTACAGCTCAGTATTCAAGGTGGTCCACATTGCTAAGCTAAAGTAATATGACTAAAGGATAATTCAAAGCCATCATACATAAGAAAAGCCATCAAATGAAACTAGAAGTTAAATGAACTGTTTAAATCAGGCATATATACAATTGAACGTGTCTTTTTTTTTTTTTTGTGCACATAATGGCACATGATGTTAGTAAAATAGTTATAGAATACTGGGTTCCAGTAAATGAAAGACTTCAGTAAGGGAGACATTTCAGTAAAATACATTTTACTATGGGACGGTTTAGCAATAGAAAGCCCTCAGTCTAGGAAGTGTCATTAATTATCAGAAGCTTCATTAATTTACATGTTTTAGTACAAAAGACTTCGTTAAAGGATATGATTCACAGGAGGTTTTAGTGAGGGAGACAGTTCAGTAAGAGACATGCTTCAGTAAGGAAAGCTTCAGAAAAAAAAAAAAAAAAAAAAAAGCTTCAGTTAAGAATGGTTCAGAAGGAAAAACCTTTAAGAGTGGAGTAGGTTAAAAAACACTGATATTCTGTCCGGAAGCCTGCAAGTGGAGCGCTGATAAATCTGATAAGCCGCGAGAATATAACGGTGAAGGTGCCTCTCTCTCACCTGGGGACACTTGCCTCCTTGATTATAGGTGAGTGGGGAGACGAAGAGAGTTACGGGAGGGAGAGGTGGGGGGAGGGGAGGGAGTGAGGAGGTGGAGGGAAGATGGAGAGGAAGAGTGGAGGGAGAGGAAGGTGAGAAAAAGAGGGGTGGGGAAAGAGGAGGATTTTGGGATGGATAGGAGGCTAGGTAGATGAGGTGGGAAGGAAGTGTGAAGAGAGAGAAATTAATGTGTGCGAAGAGGAGTGAGGAGAAGAAAGGAAACTGGGAAAAGGAGGTTCAACGGAAAACTTAGGAAAATAAATAGCAACAAACTTAACAGACCTTTTGAGATTATCTGTTACAGAGAACACTTTGGCGATTCTATCTAATTCTGTGAGTCGAAGGTACAGTCACCAAAGTAAGAAGGTGTGGAAGAGATAAGAGAAAGAGGGGGAGGGTGATCTGGGTGAGAAGAAAATGGAAAAACAGAGGTGAGAAAAGGGCTAAGCGGTGAAGTAAGGATGAAGAAGATGAAAAAGAGGAATTAAGGGCATTGAGAAATGAGGAAGGAGAACTGAATGAGAAGAGATAAAGGGAGATAAGTTGGGTGAGTAGAGAGAGGTGAGGAGAGACGAGGGGGAACAAAGGTAGAAGACAGAGTTAAGAACGTGATGACCATGGAAAAGAATCCAACCGCTTTTGGATCACGGAAGGAATGGAAATGATGTCTTGGGGAACAGAAGTGTTGGGAGATAAGAAGGAAGGAGGGACTACGAGAGAAAGTGAATAAGAGGGAGAGAAAGGGAGATAGAAGCAGGATGGTGTGGGGTGAAGGAGAGGTAGTGTGCGACAGGTGAGAAAAATGGAGTAGGAAGATACAAGTTCGGGTGAGGAGGTGAGGAAGGAGGATGAGAAAAATGAGAGAAAAGGAAGTAACAAGATGTAAAGTGAGGAAGAGGAAATGAGAGCAGGATGAGAGAAAAGAAATAAAAGAGGTAAGATGGTTTGAGGGATGAGAGAGAAAGAGGTGAAAGAATAAAGCTTAGCGAGATGAGGACTGGTACCAACAATTTCGTCTCAGAAAAGAATAAGGGAAGTACTGATTTGGAAAGAGAATATTAAATGAGTGTCAAAGCCTGAATCCAGTTGGTTTAGAAGATTTCGTAACATCTTCTCTTCAGCATTGTGTATAATATTCCTTAAGACACAGGCTCCTATGACGCAGTCTCCAATGATTAAAATCCATTGGTGTTAGGTGGAATGAAATACTAAAGTTATTTCAACTACGAGAAGTTTAATGTAGGCAGCATAAACCGTCTGAGGTTCTTACGGCTAACTCTTAGCTGAATATAATCATTTGGGTTAGCTGGAAAAAGTACAAGAGGCAAATATGGGAGGATTAATATCCTTTTGCTGGCTATATCTGTATATGAAAAATATAATTATAATAAAAGTTTTAACATGAAAAAAATATTCAAAATATATTAATAAAGAAGATGTGCTGGGAAGTCTCCAGTGCTAGTGAAAGCACGGCTGTCAGTGTTACCCATTGATGTGACGGCTACTGCTGGCGAAAGCTTCGGAGAACAGATTAACAACTTCAGCTAGAGGATGATACATATTAATCTTATTGCTGCCAGATTTTTTACTAACCTTAGTAGAGCCCCCTGGAAGTAAATGGGCTAATGAAGGTCGTATGTAACTCCTTCCAGTTCGAACACTCCATTCTCAAGTTAGATGAAATCGTCAGACGGTAGCAAGAATGCAATGAAGACGTCCTCCACCTGAAGGGTCTAACACCTCTACAATGATGCCATTTTTTAGTTCATTTCTTCTAACTCTGAACAAGTTTATTATGTTTAGGACAGACTTTTGGAATTAAATTTGGTACATAAAATACTCCTATAATATGTTTAGTACCAGAGTTGAGCTGCACGTAGAGCCCTCATTAACTTCTTCATTACTACATCTTTAACTTGTTGCATAAATATTGCCTTTCAGTAGCCAAAATATAAGATACAAAGCTTCACCATATAGAAGGGGTTCTAACCTCCATTTAATGATTAGACGTCTTTGTAAAACGTGGGAAAGCCCCTCATAGAGAAGTGGAGTAATGAAGGCTGTACCTAATCCTCCAGTTCGAAAAGTCTGTCCTGTGCTGAACGAAGTCGTCTAGAGCTAGAAAAAATAAAATGAAAGACATCATCGTAGTGAAGGGGTTAGATAGGCAAGGATGTGTTAAGGAGCGGGTATGTAAAGTCCACTCCACTAGTAATACCCAATTCTATCGGTCCGGTGATGTTACTTTTGGCTTCTTCTCCCCAAAAATGGACAATTGTATTACACTTATACGTTTCGAAAGTGAGATTAAATACAACTTTCATTAACTCCTTTCCCACCAAATGTCTCTCCTCATGTGACTGAAACTGTCTTGTAACAACAGCAATAAAATATGAAGGCGTCACAGTACTGAAGGGGTTAAGATAATGATAGTCCAGTACAACGTGCAAAGTATCTTCCCAGGTGTGGTGAATATAACGAATAAAAGAGTCGCATCGTACAATTAATGCATTAGCCATTATCATATTTACGTTGCAAATAAAATGAAGACAAAGTTGGAAGATAATCTGGTCAGTTGTTGTAATGTGTATCATGTATTTTCCCAGTTTCGCGTGAAAAATATTAAAAAGTTGCAAACATAAACCAATTTTTTTTTTTTTTTTTTTTTTTTTTTTTTTTTTGCCTATCGACCATTGGGGCCGGAGCCCCTGGTCATTAAGGCAAAAATATATATATGTATATACATTGACATATATACATATATAAACGAACACATATATATACATACATATAACCAAAGTCTTGCTTGGACTAATACGCCTCTTGGAGGAGCTGACTTTCCTGTGAAGCGTTCACCAGGTGAATTGATGAAGTTGATACTGCAGAGTGTACCTGCACTGACCGCCGTATCCTCACATTCATTTGTTAAGTAGCTGACCAATGCTTCATTTTACTACTCTTTTTTAACATTTCTTGCAGATCCGACGGTTACTAGAGATCATCATACAAACGCAGGGTTTTAGCGTTTTTTTTTTTTTTCTGAGTAAGATCATTTACGTCTTTCAGTTCAGTTGATGATCAAGTGCTGTCAGACTGGAGGGTTGATTTGTCTATAAATAAGAGACGCTCAGTCTTATCTAACCACTAAGTTCTTTAAAGTTTATGAAACCACGACTTAGTAGGCTATGCCTTGTAACTGGTGCATTGTTTTTCTTTTTAGTCCACACTTTTAACAATTTACTTTATTTTTAAACAGAACATGGTAATCCTCGCTACTTTTTGAAGTTAGTTCCACTGCAGGGTTTGGGTGGAAATGGGGGTCCTTCCGCTCTGCTGCCCGCTTTATTCACGTTCTCCTGCTTAAGGTGTTTGGTCAGATCCTTAGACAATGGCTGTTTAGTATAGAACATCCCCTTCAGCGTATTGTTCTGGCAAATTATATACTTTGTTTTAATTCAGAAGGGGCTGGATGGTGATGATGATCATCATGAAATGGATGGAGGAGGAGAAGGAGGAGGAGGAGGAGGAGAAGGAGAAGGAAAAGGAGGGAGGGAGGGGGGGATGAAGGGAGGTAGATGAGGGGAATATAGATAAGGAGAGGGATGAAGGAAGGGGAAAAGGAAATGAAGGAGCAGGAAAGACAGAAGGAGTAGGGAGACAGGGTATGAAAAATTATTGGTGAGAGAATGAAGAAAAGATGTGGAGTCTTCGAAGGAAGGGAGCAAAGTGGTGCTCCTAAAGGGGACATGGAAGACAGAGATGAGAAAAAAATGAAGGATAAATGTGAAAGGAAAGAGTTTGTTAAGCAATGAAGACACATGAGAAAAACAAGAGGAAAGGAGAGAGAAGACATGGGAGAGAGGGAAAAGGAGAGAGAGGCAAGAATGGGACAAGGAACAGAAAAAGAAAGAAAGACAAGAGGCATTGAAGACGGAGATCAAATGAGAGTGAACAGAGAAATGCGAAAGAACTCCGAAGGAAAGAAAGGGATGCATGAAAAGATAACAGAGACACATTGAGAAAACAAGAGAAAGAAAGGGACATTTGTGAAAAGGGGCATGGAAGAAGGAGATAAAAAACAAAATTAATAAAGGAGTAAGCATGAGAGAGAACGAGGAGGGGGGCAGAGCAATATACTATAAGGGAGAAGAAAGAACATTCGAGGAGGGAAGTAAAGGAGGCATGAGAGAGAGGTAGGAAAGGAATAAAGAAGAAAGAGGTATGAAAGAGAAATGAAAGAAAAAAATATGGAGGAAGGGAGAGTAAACATACATGTAGAAAAGAGGAGGTAGAAGAACAGCGAAGGAAGGAGAAAGGGAGCATGAAAGAAAGGGGTGGATGGTGGGAAAAAGGAAATGAAGGACAGAGAACGAGGAAAGAAAAAGATACAGAAAAGAAAGAAATAATAAATAAAGGAATAAAAAGAAGTTTGATGAGGAACGATACAGAAAGAGAGTGACGCAGGAAGATGGAGAGAAAAAGACAGGAAAAAAAAAAGCAAGAATAAGCAAGACGAACGGTATGAAAAAGGAGAGGGAAGAGCAAGAGAAAAATACGTGGACAGCGAATGATAAGAAATTCAGAGGAGAGGAAAATATTGAGGCAAGAAAAGGGAGAGACGAAGACGGTCAGGAAAACGTTGGAAAAAGAAAGCATTGATAAAAACAAGAGAGAAAAAAAGACAGCATGGGACTGTGACTGGAGGAAGAGAAGAAGACGAAAAAGAAAAAGAAGAATAAGGAGAAGAAGAAGATGGAGAAGAAGAAGAAGAAGAAAGGAGGAGGAGGAGGGGAACGAGGAGGAGGAGGAGGAGGAGAAGAAGAAGAAGAAAAAGAAAAAGAAGAAGAACAAGAACAAGAACAAGAACATGAACAAGAAGAAAGCAGCAGCAGCAGCAGAAAAAGAAGAAGAAAGGAGGAGGAGGAAGAGGAGGAGGAGGAGGTGTGGAGGGGGAGAGAGAGAGAGAGAGACTGCACATCCTTTAATCTTCCCATTTTCTTATCCTTCTTTCACATACCTCTTTCATTCCATATACCTTTCACTTTTCACTCCATTCTTCATCCTCATCATATTTTCTTGTTCCCTCTCCCTCCCTATTCCCTTCTTTCTAACCATCATTCAGACGTTCCTTCATAATCTTCTCTCCAGTTTTCCCTCTTTCACTCCCTCCTCCTCCTCCTTCCTCTCTTTCCATTCCCTCTCTTTTTCCTTTTCACACTCTCAGACATCTCTCCTCTCCTGCCCTATTCCGTATCCTTGGGTTAGCGGTGGCGTGGTTGCTAAGGTCGCTGTTCACCATTTCAAAGAACCTGGGTTCAAATCTCTGGGCAAGTGGAGATTTTCTCAAACCTCAGGTTGACTCTGGGCTTACCCTGTTTGCCTTTTGGGGTACCTGCCATTGTACCTGCCGACTTGCGGGAGAGGGATTAGTTCCACCATCAGTAATACCGTCCGCCATAGGCCATAAAGGTACAGGTAGGGGCATATGCCATAATGCACTTTGTCAATCTGCTCATCTCTGTAACTGTGGCCTTTGATCCTGTTTTTTTTTTTTTATCCAGTATCCTGGAATACAAGGCCACTGTATCATCCATGTTACCACAGTTTCCCAGCATAGGTGTTATCCTAGGTACTCATTCTACCTACCAACCCAGAAAGGGTGGATGGACGCCTGGGTCGAGTGACATCAGCTGCCCGCACCAAGATTCGAACCCTGGCGCTAATGGGCCTACGGCTTTGCAGGCAGCAATGCTATTCGCTCAGCCACCGACATAGCTAGATTGAAGTTGCCGCTGTGGCCATTTGAGATTGCGAAGGGGGTTCATTCCTGAGTGTTTATTTGAGCCAATATCTATCCTCTTCCTGCATGATGCCTTTTGGCTCACGATTTTTATTATACCTCTAAACCTTAAACCTTGTCTCACTCCAGATTTCTAATCTTTTCTCTTCTTTCCAGCAGTTCCCGCTCTCCTTTTACCTCTTCCTCCATCTTACATCCCTCCTTTATCCTTCACTCTTACCCGTCTCACCTCTCTCCGTACCTTCCCTCTCATCGTTCTCCTCTCGAACCCGTATCACTCCTTTCTCAATCCCTCTCACATCTCTTCCACCTACCTTTCCCCCCTCTCGTCTTTCGTTCCTCCAGTTCCCTCTCTCACTCCGTCTCCCAGTTCTCCCCCACCTTTCCTTCTAACCCTTCTCCAGCCTCCTCTCGCTTTTTTTATCCCTCTTTTTTTCACACTTATCACTCTATACCTCTTCCAACGCCTTACCCTGTCCTTCCCTTTTCTCCACTTCGCCATCCCCCGCACACCAAATCTCTCTTTAGTTGCCCTTTTCACTCTCACTTATATATCCCATCCTTCTTTTGTTACTTCTAGTACTTTCTCCTCCATTTCTTCCTCTTTTTCCATTTTCCCTTCACTCCCCTTACACCCTCAATCCTCTCCTCTTACCTCATTCCCTTGTTGTCACAACCCTCCTCCACTTTCCCCTGTCTTTCTCCCCGTCTCTCTCTTTCCTCTTGCTTCATCACTAGTTAACCTTATTTTGTTTCCTTTACCACACTTCTCATTCACTCTCACGTACCTCTGCTCTCATATTTTTAGCAATTTCGATCCCTTCCCTTCTCATCCTTCCATCTATTCCCCCCTTCTCCTCCTCCTGCCCACTTAGCTCGTCTCTTCCCTCTTTCCTTCCCCTACCCAGTCCCCCCCTTCTCTCCGCTCTGAAGTCCTCACTCACCTATCCCTTCTTCCTTCCTTAGTCTCTCTCTCTCTCTCTCTCTCTCTCTCTCTCCTTTTCTTATCTAGCCATTCTCTCCTCCGACTTCTCTCTCTTCCTCCCTCCCTTCCTCCCTCTCTCCTAGTCTCCCTATCGCTCTCCCTCCTTCTTCCCCAGTCCCTTTTCTGTTTCACCTCCCTCCTCTTCCTCAGATCCCCACTTTATTTCCTCTCCCTTCTTACCAAGTTTCCCCCATACTCTTTGCCCCTCCTCCAGCTTCCCTCCCTTCCTCCTTCTCTCTCTCTCTCTCTCTCTCCTTTTAACAAGTCCCCCTTTTACTCCTCCAGCCGTCCTCTCTGTCTCCCTCTCCCAAGCTTCCTCCACGCTCCATCTCCTCCCTTTCATTCCCTCCTGCCTCCAGTTCATTCCCCACTTCCCACCTCCTGTACACCTCCAGATATCCCCTCATTCCCTCCACTCTGTATTTCCCCCCCCTCTCCCTCTCCATCCCTGCACTCCCACAGACACCTCCCCCCTCTCCCCATCCTCTCCCCAACCTCCCCCCACGCCACAACACACCCGGTAGTGAAATATTCGAAGGGCCGCCCCGTCTCCCCGCATATTTTCCCTCGCCCCGCTTAAAATTTAATAGGGCGGTGAAGCATGACAAAAAGTGTGGTCACCCCGAGGAATTTGCTGCCTCGTTCTTTCCCCTCCCTCCTCCCCCATCCCCACTCTCATGCTTCCCCTCTCTTCCTCACCGCCCTCTCTGTCACTCCACTCCCTCCCGTCCTCCGGCCAACCTCTTTCCTCTCTTGACTCCTCTCCCTCTCCATCTTCCTCGTATCTCTCAACCCTCCCCTTGCTGCATCCTCTTTTCGACTCTGTCCCCCTCCTCCCTCTCTTCCCTTGCCCCCTTTTCTTATCCTCCCTCCTGCACCCGCTCATCCTCCGTATTTCCTCTCCCCACTCTTTAACTCTTTCTCACTCCGTCTCCCTCTTACTTTCCCCTCCTCCCTTACTTCCAACTCTTCTCCATTCTCCTCTGTCCTCTCCTTCCCCTTGCGCCTTTCCCCTCTCTCCTTCCTGATTTCCCTTCCTCTTCCTTCTCTCCCCCTTCCCTTTCCCTTGTCTTCCTTGGCCACCATTTCCATTCTTACCTCACTCCTTCTCTCCCCTCTTATCACCTTTCAGCCATCTCCTTCTCTCTCACCTGTCTCTTTCCTTCCTTCTCTTCTATCCTCTTGCCCCTTTTCTCCTCTTACTCTCCCCATCTTATCTCTCCTTCTTGTCTCGTCCATCCTTTCTTCCCTACCACCACTCTCTTTCCTCCCTCTTACCTCCCTCTCTCCCCTCTTCTACTCCCTTCCCCTATATCCCGTCCTACCGTTCCTCTCGCCCTCCTCTTAACTCATCCACTTCTCTAGTCTCTCTCTTTTCCCCGCTGTTCACTTCTCCAGTCTCTTTTTCCACTCCCCTGTCTTCTCTCTTCCTTCTCCTTCCTCTCTTTTTCTCCATCCTTCCTCTCTCCATATGTTTTTTCTCCTGCTTCATTGGCACCTCCTTTCATACTCCTCCCTCCGCTACCCCTCTTTATCTCTTTTCTCCCTCGTACTTTCTTCCTCGCCCTTCCCTCTCTAGGCTTCAATTCCTCCCTCCCTCCCTCCCTCTCATTTCTCATGCTTGGCTGAATTCTCTTTCATTCTCTTCTCTTCTTTTCTCATCGTCCCCCCCCCTTCTCTCTTTCTCCCTGTTTCTTCAAGCACACACACACACACACACACACACACACACACACACACACACACACACACACACACACACACACACACACACACACACACACACACACACACACACATATACAGTATGTATATATATATATATATATATATATATATATATATAAAATCATCAGCCTCCCTCACCTTCTTCTTTCTCTTTCCCCTCCTCCTCCTCTTCCTCCTCCTTCTCTTCTTCCTCCTCCACCTCCTCTTCCTCACCAGTGAGTCTCCTTCCCTGTTCCTTTTTTCCTCCCCCCACCCAATCCCCCTTCCTTTTTACCCCCTCCCCCAAAGCAAACAAACACACGTAAACACAGCACTGTTTTATTTTCAACACGCAAACTTCACAACAGATGAGGAACCAAGGGAGACGAGGTGGGTGTGGATGTGAGTGTTTGTGTGAATGAAAGTGGATGTTGGCTTGGGGTTGGATGTGGGTGTGGCCGTGAATGAGAGTGGGTGTGGGTGTAAATGAGCGTGAGAGTGGGTGTGGGTGTAAATGAGAGTGAGAGTGGGTGTGGGTGTAAATGAGAGTGAGATTGGGTATGAGTGTGAATGAAAGCTGATATAAGTGTGGGTGTGAGTGTAGGTGTGAGTGTGGATATGAATGAGAGTGGGTGAGGGTGTGAATGTAAGTGAGAGATGATGTAAGTGTGGGTGTTGGACTGGGTAAAGTGAGAGAGGGTTTGGGTGTCGGTGTGAGCGTGGGAGTGGATGTTGTCGTGGGTTTGCGTGTGGGTATGGCGGTGGGTGTTGGAGGGAACTGATGTGGGTGCTGCCGTAGAGGCGGGTATGAGTATAAGTTGGAGGGGCATGTGCACACGGTATGGGCGTGAGCAGTATTGAATGTGAGTGTAGACTTGTAAGGATGTGTGTGTGTGTGTGTGTGTGTGTGTGTGTGTGTGTGTGTGTGCGAACTTTAGTCTTGTCTTTCGTCAGCATTAGCATCTTAGATAATTCTGCTTCTCTTAGTATATCATTTTGGTCGTACGCTTGACATACGCCAACAAACATATCATCAAAAGCTCTGTGCAAACACATTATATGCACGCTATCAAGCACTCACTACAAACGCACTAAGCACACAACCAAACACACAAACAGATGAACTACCATGGCTTTTAAAACTAATCTAACATAATCAACGCGCGCGCGCGTGCGCACACACACACACACACACACACACACACACACACACACACACACACACACACACACACACACACACACACACACACACAAACTGTTTTAACGCTCCAATGTCAAATTTTGTTTTATCTATTTACCATTCTTTAAACACTATTTCATTTTCTTTTCATCCCTTTAATTAGATGACGTTTAATACTTTACTTTCGTTGTTTTTAGGTGATTCTGTTTAGCTTACAAGATCTTTTTAGTAGTGAATAGGGTTAATGAAGGCTGCATAAAACCCTCCCGATTCAAATACAATCAACTACCGACAGCAAGAATAAATAGACAGATCAAGACATTGGGCTAAAAGTATTTACAACGCATATTTATATCAATCTTCCCTCAGGTTACATGATGTTCTTTTCTTGTAATTTTGTGCGGAGAATCTACAACTCCTGCTAAAGCAGACTACACGAAGTCGGATGTGCGAACTGTTTCCTATACTTTTATAACCCTTCCGAGGCTGTTGGGGTATTTAGGTATACTACTGACGTCATCATCAGACATTCTCCCCCGTCTGCGAGAAATCCTATTGGTTCCAGGCTCAAACTAAAGAGGCACTCAGTGGAGTGCATCTCTCCTGCAAGGACAACTTAATTTCCAAACCACTCTTCATAATGGGTTAGGTTTTCTCATTACTGATTAGGGTTCGCGAAAAGTGTTTTCCTGATCCAGAATATGTAATACGATCGGGATCGGTCCCAAAAGTTAATCACTTGTTACCTAGGACATGGGCTGTCTACCCACAAAATTTGTTCCAAATCTCTCTTTTAGTTTTTGTATAATCCTCCTAACAAACAAACTAACAAGCAAACAAACAAAAAAGGGGTGAAAACATTCCTTGTCGGAGAGAATAATCTCAGGTAACCCAATCGCTGGTACTGGTGCGCTTAGGACACGTATGGAGGGTATCAGTGGATAACATTATTTAGTGGAGAGAAATCCTGGCAGCCAAAGAATACTCATGGTAGTTGCAGGTTTCCTACAGGGGTTGTAGTGTCTCTCATTAAGTCCAATTCTCATGTGTGGGGTTGCCTCTCCACTAGTAGTCAGCGTCAATGAAGTGGAAAGAAAAGTACTTTGTCTCATCTGCTCTCATCTCACCAATTTCTTCCATTTTCTTTCTTCGCTGTAGTGTTGCAGGGCTCACTTTATTGTCGCTGTAACACTGAACAGTAACATGCATTCAAGATACATTCATCCAATCCCACCTATTTTCGACCTAGTTATCTGATGCAAAAATTAACCATTAGCCTCAGTCATTCAGTTCCTGCATGGTAAAGAACTTTTAGCTTCTTTCAGTCACATTATTTCTAGGCATATCACAACTGACTGACCTCACACTTGACTCTGTTTTCCTTATTTTGAAAGGGACCGTTTCTGATGGCTTTAGAGTTTTGATCAACCCTTTTTGCAGGCAAAAACAGTATATATACCGTGATGGTCAAGTGGATGTACTGGACAACTTACAAGATTTAGGGTTCGCCTCTAACACAGACAAGGAACAGCTAAGCGTCTCAGTTTCATTAACCCATTGGCTTCCAGAGTTCCTGTGCGAGGAATTTTGCTGGAAGGGCGCTAGGCGAACCGCTCTCCGCCTGTCGGTTCATAGTCGCGAAGCTCATAGGTCCCTTACCCGGGGTTCCCTTCTTTAATAAATTTTGAAAATGTCCAGTTCTGTCCTATATTGAGGTCACTGGGCGCTAATGGGTTAAACCTACCTATATTCTTTTTCCAAGAGCCTCACAGACATGGCATATACTTTACAGTAAGTACCGTATTAATATTGTCATACAGTTCCTGATGTGGTAATCCTATTATCTTCAAAAATAGCTTCAGATATTAGTGCCCGAGTGATGGCAGGTGAGCGTGTGTGTTGGCGCATTTAAGGACAGGTGACCCTCAGAGAAGAAGCTAAACTAGCGATGTTCATCTGGATACATAAGGAAAAAAGTATGAATGTTCGAATATTTTAGCAAGCAAATGCATATCGTTATACAAGCATACATGCTGCAGACTACAAACATAAACCGGTAGGCTATATAATACACATACATGAATAGTTATACATATGAGGGGATAGAACAAACGTTCTTGGCACATCTTAAATAAGTATCCTACACATTGCAAAGTTAATTTTGACTAACATTATTTTTTGCCTTACCTACAGGGGAGGCCAAACATTGTTTGTCCTTAACTGTTACTCGCTGACTTATGGAGTTGCTTTGCCTTTTTGAAGAACTGTGCCCAGATCTTATGAGAAAGGTGTTGCTTTACCTTGGAAAAAATAAATTTTTCACAGTAGAAAACCTCCGAGCCGGGTGGTCAAGTAGACTAAGGTGTTCTAACCGCAAGTGTTTATATCACAGGGATAATTGGGGTTTATTGCTCGTACAATGCCACTCAAGGATGAGTGGGGCTGCTCACCCCCGTCATAAATGTTGGGAGTGAGTAGCCTAGCCCATGGCTCCTGTGCTCCTGACGGGACAGTAATGGATTGGTTGATGAATGGATAGAAGGGATAGTAAGACTTCACCCGAATCAAGTTTTAAGCAGGGTAAAACTTCCGGGGGCCCCCTCCTGTTTGGGGAGGGGCAGTCCCAAGGGGGTCAGAGCCATTTTTTTTTTTTTTTTTGCTTAGGAATATCAAATCTTGCACAGTGGCATACCTGAATCCGAAAAAGGTTTTTAGGCAGGGTGAGACCCTCGAGGGGGGAGGGGACCCAAGGGACCTGCTCACCGCCGATACATGGCCATAGTTTTTTTTTTTTCCTTCCTTTTTTTATTTTGGAAAACTAAATATTGCACAGTAGTAGGTCTACATTCGCATCAGACATTAGGGAGGGTGAGACTCCCCTGTCCCCCAAGAAGTGGCTGCCATGAGAAAGTCAACACCATAGTTATTAATTAGGAAAACACAACTTTGCAAAAAGATAGACCTCCACCCGAACCAGGTTTTAGGCAGGATCCCCTCAGGCCCCTGAGGGGCGACCCCCATCTCAGGCAATGACTGTACGCAAGGCCTTAGTTTTTTACCTAGTAAAATAAAATGGTGCACATTAATATATCCCCACCTGCACCAAGTTATAGCCAGGTGGAACTCCGAAGGTCGCCCCCTGTAAATAATGACAATACTGTACTTCTTTCCTCACAGATTACTTCAGATGTGGTTGCAGCTTGCTATCAGAAATGTCCTCTGTCCTCTTAGGTATATATTCTGAAAACAAAATGTCTCCCCTATATTTTCCGTACATTTAAAGTTATACACAGCTGTCTGTGTGAAATAACCAAAGAAGTATTTAATGTTCAGTGTTTTTCGGCGGAAGGAATTACTCTAATGTGGGGCCATTTTGCTTGATTACTTTGGGAGGGAAACTGTATGTTCGGACGCCGTCATGTGGTGGCATCGATGTACCCGTGATTACATAAAGGTTCTACAGTTCCCTTACTATCCCCAGAGAGGATTGTGGGGTGAAGGAGAAGAGCAACTTCAGCCTACAGCCCATTAGCTTCACATCCAGATGAGTCTGGGTTGAAAGCAACAGCAACTGCTAACAGCTGCAAGTTAGGGTAGTATGAGATCAGCCGGTTTACTCCGGCGACCTACTGTTTATGTTCTTGCTGCCTTCAGACGATCCTCTTCACTTTATGACAGAGTTCTTGTTGCAAAAGGAGTTAATGGAGTTCGTTCATAATCCTTTCACTACTAGTCGCTCTCTAAGCCTTAAAGAAAATCGTGTGTTGGCTGCGAAAGTAATATGTTACATCTTACTGAAATGATTAAAATACATACACGGACACCAGCATCTAAATCATACGTACATACATACATACATGCATACATACATACACACATACATACATACACTGGAATCAAGTTTACTTTACATAATATATAACTATTATCACATTATCACTGCTCACACGCACCAACATATGCTGTTACATCCTCACACACCACCGTCTATATCGTAATACAACTAAGATGACTCATCAGGATTGTGGAGTGGTATTAGTAGGAGGTTTTAATGCAGTGTTGGACCACCTTGTTGAAAATAGTGAAAACAGTTTTGGCGAAATTTACATCTTAAACTATTCCCTGCAATACATGTGATGCTGTCAAATGTGAGGTAGCCCAACGAACTGAGTGCTGGATGAAAAACTTAAATCCAGTTACTGATACAGTGGGCCTGTTAGGGGGATCCAATAAATACAACTTGACTGTGTAGGTGTAAGTAGCCTACGCAATTAATCATGGCATTGTGAAATAAGACAGCCTTCTTTATTTTCAGTATATATGAGGTTCATTGCAGGCCCAGGCGTTCTGTCACGAGCAAAAGTTTGCCGAGAGTCATTTGTTACTACAGTATTGTGTCTTGCCTTTCGCTTTTCTCATTACTTCTCGGACGTTTGAGAGTATCTTCCTCATACTCTTTATCTGTATACTTCATAGTTTTATCACATAAAAATACTTCATGTAAATTGGTTCATTGCCACATTCTGCATGGAATCCTCGGGGAACTTTCAATTGTGAAAGTACAGTGACTGCCCGAATTTACCCTATCCCATGCTAGCTATGCACTAGTAAGGATGGGGTGTGTCGTGAGAGCAATGTATACGAAATATAACTGAAATAAAATATGAACAATCCTCTCTAAAACTTATTCATATCTTCCTTTCCCCCTGTATAAGTATACATATTCATACACGGGCGACTTTCATAAAAATTTAATGTTTCGTCTCTGTATTAGCCTGTTAACCCAGGGAGGGAAAATAAAGGCGGGTTTATGGAGTAGGGGGCCTAGACTGTCGCTCTTAAGGAATATTATGGGTTGGGGTGATGGGGAGTGAGTGGGAGGGAGGCGGGTTGAGGTGGTGGGGAGTGAATAGGAAAGGGGGAGGTGGATTGGGGATTAAATGGGAGGGTAATGGCACGAGGGAATGATGAAATGAGAGGTGGTAGGTATGGGGAGGTGAATGGGAGGAGTGGATTTTGGTGGTAATGTTGTGACTGAATGGGAGGTGGGTTTGGGTGGTGAGAAATATTTCAGCCGGGAGGTGGGTTCAGATTGTGAGGAATGAATGAGAGGGAGGAGGTTTGGGGTTGTAGAGAGTGCATGGGAAGGAGATGGGCTGATATGGTGGTGAAGAGTGACTGACAGGGATTTGGGTTGGAGATAAGTTGATGAAGATAAGATTGCAGGAATGGGTTGGCGGTGGTGAGATAGAATGAAGGGGTAGAATGGGGCAACGGAGAACAGATTGGTAAGAGGTAACAGAATGTTGTAACATGAGCTGGAGGGAATGAGTTGGGTTGCTGGTGAGTTCAGTGGAGGGGGATTGTTTGGAATGGTGGAGAAGTTAGTGAGAGGGAGATGGGTTGAGTTAGTTGGCAGCGAGTGCAATGGATGTGCGCTGAGGTGATTGAGGGGGGAAGGGAGTAGGTTCGGATGATGAGGGAGGGAGTGGGAGAGAGGTGGGTTGGGGTGATGGAGAGTAACGGAGGAGGAGGTGGGTTGGAGTGGAGGGAATTGATCGAGAGAGAGAGAGAGAGAGAGAGAGAGAGAGAGAGAGAGATGGGTTGGGGTGATTAGGGAATGAGAAGAAGCGAGATGGATTGGGAAGGTGAGGTACTGTAGCCTACTTGAGTCTGAGAATGGGGAGGAAGACATGGCTTAAAAGGAAAGGAGATAGAGTAAGTTGATTCATGGAGATGGAAAATGAGTTTAGGAGGTGGTAAAGCAGAGGTAATGGGGCGGGATGAAGTGATAGGGTAGGGAGATATGGGAAAGAAGTGGCAGACGAACTGAAAAGGGAGTGGGTGGGAAGGAAGGGGGATGATGGGGGCTGGGACAAAAGGGTTGTGATGATACGATGGATTGGGCGTGGTGGGATGGTAGGATAGGTGTGCCTGAGCAGGATAAGCTGAATGAATAGAACGAGTGATGGATGAAAATAGGTGTGGAGGGAAAATGGATTACAATTAAAAAAAAAAAAAAAAAAAGTTAACCTGGATGAGTTAGGATTTCAGGGACGGAAAAGTTTGATGTTTCTGTGAGGAAAGTAACAAAGTTAGGATTTATTTTAATACCCAATGCTGGACTAACTCTCCATGATTTTACAGTGAGAGGATAATAGATTGGATTGAGTTCAGGCAGAGAACTGAGTGGGGTGGGCTGGGAGTGCTGAAGTGACAATCTGGGGAAAAAACAGAGTGAAGTGTGGGGCTGAATGAGGAGATATAGTTCTGTAGCTGGAGACAGTGGATGACAGGCAGGTGGAATGACTGAAAGGGAGGAAGATGGGGTGCAAGAATGGTAGACAGGAGGGGAAGGATAGTACAGGAGGCTGGAGGATGTTACTTGGTCATATTCTAATTACTTGCAGACATTTTTTTTTTTTTTTTTCCAGTTTTCGGAGACTATTCTTTTTGAAGGGTTAATGAAATCTACATAAAAACCCTTCCAGCTCGAAAAGTCTTTTAAGCTGAACGAAGTCATCTGGCGGTACAAAAAATAGATATAAAAACGTCATTGTACTGAAAGTGTTAAAGACTGGGGGTAGGTAGAGATGACGTGAAAAGGGATGGTTTGAGAGCTAAGGGAAGGGCCAGGGGAAAGACAAAGAAGAAAGTAGATGAGGGAATGGCTATCACCTCCTTCAGTACGAGAGGTATCCTTCAATCTGAAAAAAATCGTCTGCTTGTAAGAAGAATGAAACAAAAACAACAGGCAAATGAAGGTTTTTTCTAACCCGTCAACATGAGGCTTTTCTTCTAAGATGAATGATAGTCTGGTTGTAAAAAGAAATAGACCGTTCCGCCGAGAATGTCTCTGCTGTACTGTTGCTATGATCAGATGATTGTATTAGACGCAGGATATCACTTAACCAGATGGGTTGGACACAGCTTTCAGTAAGTTCTTTAGTACGAGAGATCTTTGCTAACTTGGATGAATTCTTCTGGAAACAGCAGTAACAAGATGATAAAAGATTCCGTCAGTGGAGTACAATGACTGAACAAATAAGACGTCATCGAACTAAAGGGATTAGGAAAGGCGAAAAAAGGAAGTGAAGAGAAAAGAAAAGAAAAATGGAGGCAGAGATAGAAAAAAAGAGGGAGGAAAAAATGGGAATAAAGGTGACAAAAAAATCGGAAAGAGGAGAGGAAAGAAAGGGAAAGAGGAAGTGGGCTGAGAAGAGTATAGGGAAAGGGGGGAGAGAAAAGGGTACAAAGGAATGAAGAGAGGAGAACGGAGAAGAAAGTAGAGAAGTGATAACAAGAAACAAAGTGGACATGAGACGAAAACAAAAGGAAGGGTGAAAAAGAGGGAGGGAGGGAAAGAAACTGGAGAGGAGGAAGAGAAGAGGAGGAAAACAAAAAAGATATGAAGAGAGAAAGTGAAAAGTGGTTAAGAAATGAAGCGAGAAGAGAACGAAGGGAAGAGGAACAGCAAAAATAGTTAGAGAGAGGTTTGAATACTTGGAAAGAGAGAAAGAGAAAGAATGGGGAAGGGGAGAAATAGAGAGAAGTAAATTCCATTATCTTAGAAGACGAGACAGACTAGATAAAAAGAAACTGGAACAGAGGGAGGGTTCAAATCGTAAAATGAAGGAGAAAGCAATAATAATAATAATAATAAAAAAAAAAGACAGGGAAGAGAAAAGAGGAAAATTTGTGGTAGAAAAGATTAAAGAACAGAAAATGCAAAGACCGGAGAAGGAGAAAAGTAGGAAAATGGAATGGGAAGAGAAGAAATGAGACAAGGGCAAATGGAGGTGGAGAAAGGATTGTGAGAAGAGAGCAACAAAGAAAAGGAGGTAAAACTGGGAGAAGGGAGAGACTGGAATGAGGCGTGAGAAAAAAAGGGAAAATGAAAGAGGGGAGGGGATGGTGTAAAGACAGAAAGACGGATATGAAAATGATTATGTAGAGGGAAAGGGGAGAATGGAAGGGAAAAAGAAAAATAAGAGAAAAGAGGCATAACAAAGTAGGAGAAGAAATAGCAGAAGCTAGGGAAATACAAAAAAAAAAAAAAAACGAATGGGTAGATGGAAGTGAAAAGGAAGAATGGAGGAAATAAAAAAATGGATAACAGAAGAGACAAGATGACGGTCAAGAAGAAGGGGTAAGAGATAGGGTCGCTTTTGTTAACCTATTAAGAATTTAAAGACATACGGGAAACGAAATAAGTGAAGATGGAATAAGGGAGAGCGCAGGTAAGGATGATAGTGATGTAAAAGGGAAAGTGGGGGAAAACAATAAAATGAAAACAGGCAGAGGAAAATCAATAAGGGAGAAAAAGACAGAGAGCAGAAAATATGGAGAGAGAAAAAAAATGACAGGGTAAAAAGGGAATAAAAGGAAAGCAACGAAAGGGGAGTGAGAGAGTAAAAGAAAAAATAAAGAGGAAATAGGCAAACTTTAAAGAAGAAGGAAGCAGATGTAGTGATAAACGAAAATGGAAAAAGGGAAACAGGAAAGGAGGGGAAAAGGGGGAAATGGAAAGTGAAGAAAGTGAGAAAGAGTAAAAAAGGGAGCAAATGAAGTGAAAAAAGTGGCGAAGAGTTACTGGCATGAGAAGAACTAATGGAGAGAGAGAGAGAGAGAGAGAGAGAGAGAGTAGGATGCGAAAATGAGAAAATAGAAGGAAAAATGGATAGGGAAAAGGAAATAGGGTTGAGAGACTAAAAGAGTGAGAAATTAAGGGTGAGAAAATTATGACAAATGGAAAGTAGAAAGACAAGAGATCAGGGGGGATGAGGGGGGAAATAGAAGGGAAAGACGATGCATTCCGAGAATAGAGAACATAACTGCTGAAAAAGAGCAAGGAAAAGAAAATGGAGAGATCAGGATATGGAAATGGGGAGAATGGACAGGAAAGAAAGAAAAAATAATACACAAATATGAGACCGTATACGGCCAAAGGCAAGCAAAAAAGGATCGAGGTTTTTAATTTGCTTATCGCAAGTAAAGTCGAACTAGGCAAATATTGGTAGTGGGTCCTTACTCGACTTTAGTCCAAGGCTTGGGAATTTTTTTCGACCACATTACTTAATTCGGCAGTCATCGAGAAGGTTTGAAATGGACACTCATACTCGTCGGACTTTCTGGTGGCCTCTGGCATTTCTGCCAATGTAAACATGTGACGAGCTTCTCGTGCGGACCCACGCTGTCGCCGAGTAGGACGCTACCGCTATTTCACCTCGGGATCCACTTTTACAGGTAAGTTACGTACATAATACTATTACTGATAAACAGTGAACAACTAGGGAACAACGTGATGTATGAAATAATGCAATATTATTTCGTACAGCAAGAGAAATGTGCATGTGTTTATGGCACGCCATCAGCGAATCACCTCTGTAGCATACTTGGAGGTAATCTTATATTGAAATCGGGTTCAAACGACTCAGTAATAGGTGTGGGACAGCAAATAGGTGTGGGACAGCAAATAACTTTTAATGGGATACACAAAGATATGTGTGCATAAGTAGGCTAATAAGTGAAAGAATATAAAAACTTGTATCAAAATTCATGCCTGTCTGGAGCCCCAGCTGTTGTCACCCATTGTTGCTACATAGGAAGCCTGCACCATTTCCACCTCAAAATCCACCTATATTGGTAAAGCCTAGGTCACACAGTCACGGATGAAACGCCGGATGAAGCCAGAGGACTGGTTCACCATCATCTGTGGAGATCCCTGAGCACTGTTTAGAAGCCGGGTGTCGTATGCACAGAGTGACTTATGCTGAAAGTTACCGTTCCACTCAGTGCGCATGCGCCGAGTGGCCGTTTAGCTTCTGTTTTGAAAGTATCCGCATGTTATCTCAAATTTTGTGCCATTTATCAACACTGTATGAAATACATGTGTCAGGAAGATAGCTGGATGTCTTATCGACCTGTAGGTAATTATAGGTCGATATGTGGATATATATAAAGATATGTATGTTACAGGCAGATTGTGAAATGAGTCATTTCGTGAAGAGATTATTTTAGTTTAGGTGTATTTAGGTTAGGTTGATCGAGAATTAGGTTAGGTTTGGTTAGGTTAGGTCAATTTAGGCTTAATAGAGAAGGGAACGGTAACTTCCAGCATAAAGTCACTACGTGCATGTGACACCGGCCTGATGTCCGGCTGCATCTTGGCCATCCTTCATTGTCAAGCTGGATGGGAAAAAAAAAAAAAAAAATGAGCAGTGTTCATGTTTTCTTCCCGGATCTCTCGGAAGAAAACGATCCTTGTTGATGCCGGGAGCTGCCAGGAGTTGGCAGGAGCCTCCGTGAACCCACCGAAAACGTCCGTGTGCACCGTGTAGAGACTGGGGCCATCCGGGAGTCATAATTTCATCCAGGACAGCTCGAGGAATGCAGGTGCGTGCATGGATCTTTGGTATTATTTTACAAGTGGACAATATGCAGTTTTGGAACTTTAGCACCATTAACGTATAGTATAGTCTCTAAGGATCACAAAGAACCCCCATTACTCCATTCGGAAATTGATATTTTCAGAGATAATGAATTTAATTTAAAATTTCCAAAGAAACGTACCTTGGATCTTCACTCGGCCACTCCTGGTAAAAAAATGCGTGCGTTCATACATTTGTTTCTCTTCCCTTTGACTGCGCATGCATCTCATAGGTTTGTATCACCCACTCATATGCCTACTTTAGGTCACGTGATGGAATTTGGCCAATGATTTTAAATCACGCTTTTTGATTCAATGTGGATGGAAAATTCAAATCCTTCTCACTATTGTCTCTGAAGAAGAAAGATGTGCTGTGTATCCCTGGTGTGATATTGATTATTTACGAGTGATAAAGCGTTTCCACTCGAAATCTGAGGACACGGTGTACAGTAATCCCTCTACTTTCCGGACGTCCACTTTCCGGACATCCCCACTTACCAGACATTGTGGGCCTGGACCATTGGAACCGAAAATGGCCAAAAAAAGAAAAACATCCCCCAAAACGAATTTTTTCCCACCCGTAATTTGAAATTGCCGCGCGGCGCCAATCAGCTGCTTACACCATGGCCCCTTCACCCCTTCCTTCCTCCCCTATCCCCCCTTCCCTGTCAGGGTTGCCGTTTGTTATTTTTCATTACCAAATGCGGGCCAATTTGGTAATGAAAAATTCGTTTCGTAATGAATCAGAATAATGCATTACCATCGGATTTTTCACATGTATGAGGATACACAGGATGGAGATGGTGGATTGTTTGCTCTCTGATTAATCTGCTACCCTACATAGTGTGAAAATAATCAACATAGTGTTAATTATAAGGAGAGTGATTACATGTATTTCCACTTGTATATATAATTAGTGAAGAATAAATGCTAGCTTTACAAATTTGGTAATGAAAAGTTAAATTTGGTAATGAAAGTTGAGGAGATTGGCAATGTGGCCGTTGCAATCTGGCAACTCTGTTTCTCCGACATCAACATTTACTCTCTAATTTCGATTGTGAATAGACACTGGAAGCCACACGTGCATGTTTTTTGTGAATAAACAGTGAATATACTGCAATACCTCGCCTCTAGACCACAGGGAATTTACAGTGTTGTGCAGTGTTAAGAAATTTGAACTTCGAGTGCAAAGGATCAACTGTGGAGTGCAAATTGGCATTTTATCTGGCGGTTAGAACTGCAGTGGTGCAGTTAAGAACAATGTGCAGTGTTAAACAATTATAACTCACAGTGCAAAGAATTAAGTGCAGCACAACACTGGATTACTGTATGTGCTTCAAGAGCATTTTCACCACTGCCAAAACCTTAGAAAGGCAGCCACAAACGTGATGTAAGTACCCTGGCTGAGGTACAGTCACTTCTAATTCCTCATTATTTGGTTCCTTTTCATTTATTTCATGCTTTATGTCCATTATTGGTGTGAATAGAGTCTTAAATAGGTTTAAATAGGTGCTATGCATTTCCGGTAGGGAGTTATTTAGGTGGCTTTCAAATTTAGGCTGAATTAGGGTCTATAAGTACCAGTCCAGGAGGCTGGTGCCCACTATCCGGACAGGACCACTTTCCGGACGTGCCTTTGGCTCTATTACGTCAGATAGTGGAGGGATTACTTATTACCTTCGGAAGTTTATTGCCCAGACTGTCAGGAACCTTGTAAATTTTTAAAAGACAGACATCAGTCGTACTGTGGTTGGTACAAAAAATATGCAAAAACCAAGAAAAGGGTACAGTGTAGATTTTGTTTCTAACTGCAAAGGAACTTTTCTGGACAACACACACCTTCTGTCTTGAAAAATTATATTGTTCATAAACCACTGGATTCAAAGGTTCTGGAACCACGACGTGATTGCCAGACGACCCTCGTCCTGGACAATCGTATCTCAAGGGTAAGCATTCCCCTAGGATAGTTTAGTATATAGGGGTAGGTTTGGTTAGGTTTACTGTGTTTGGTGAGGTTACGTAATGTATTCCCCTAGGATAGGTTAGGTAGGTTTGGTTAGGTTTAGTGTGTTGGGTGAGGTTACGTTACGTATTCTCCTAGGATAGGTTAGGTATGTTGGGGTAGGTTTGGTTAGGTTTAGTGTGTTGGGTAAGGTTATGTTATGTATTCTCCTAGGATAGGTTAGGTATGTTGGGGTAGGTTTGGTTAGGTTTAATGTGTTGGGTGAGGTTACGTTACGTGTTCTCCTGGGATAGGTTATGTATGCTGGGTTACGTTTTGTTAGGTTTAGTGCGTTTGGTGAGGTTACTTACCCCTGTTTGGTTAGGTTTTGTCTGTTCTGTTATGTTACCCAGTGGTGCAGTATATTTTTCTGGTGGATTTTGATGTGATTTGAGTTGTTTTTTTACTTAATTTTTTTTGGAAAATGCTTGATTTCACCTACTTGTCCAATCAAAGTTCATGATTGGAAAAGAGGGGTAATGAGGCATTTCCGACAAAAATGAAGGTCAAAAACATTCGAATCGGATCAAAAACTACTAGAAAAATATATTGCACTACCTGTGGGGTGTATTGTCGACTTGTAAAAATTTACCGGATCTTTCTCGGAGGGAACACGGACACTCCCGGTCCTATCCCTGCAATGGTGAGACATAGGAGCCGGATGGTTCAGAGATTGCCATTCTGTTCACGGTGTGTTGCCGGACAGCTCGGAGTGTTAATGGTTTCTACTCGGTGGCGCCAAGGAGGGTGCAGAATCTAGCTGGCAGGGGGATGGTCGAATAAAAATGCATCCCGGATCAGAGCGCAGTCAGTCCACTGCAACACTTGCTAGGAGACAATCTGCGACTTTATCTACCTTCTGCTGGCTATTGTTTCCCATTGCATCTACGATACAACCCGAGAAGTCTGGGAAGAGGGGCAAAGCTGCTGCCGAGAAGTGAGCCCCAGCCCCAGCACCTGCCGCATCATCACCATGCACATCGACACCAGTTGCATCATCCAAGGTTTAACCCACGGGCGTTTCCTCTTTTGTCTTCTTTTTCTTCTCTGTTCTTCTTCTTGGCTCTGTGTTAACACAATCATTTTTGCTGCCAGTAGGTCCATTTCAGCTGTAGCCAACTGCAGTTGTAGTAATTCAGCATGCTCTGAAGAAATATACATCTTATTTGTTGGTGTTCACTCTCCAAAGTAAGTAGCAGAATGAGGAACAGCCTCTACGGTGTTCTTTTATATGCATCATGAGGCAGCACTGACTACAGTCCAGCGACAATCGGAAAAGACTGCCTGGAGATCGTCTAGGTCCTTCTGGACACCGTGTAAATCCGTCTTCCTCCGTATGTTTCGGCTTTATTCTGGTGCTATCCGCGCATACACTAGGAACATCTCTGGCAAGGACCGGCTAGTGACTGCGGTCTGCCGGCAAGAGACCCTAATTTTCCCTTTGCCTGCCGTGCTCAGACTGGCTTCGATGACGCCACAGCATCTTGATACGCCGGATCACCCCGGATGGCCGAAATTTGTCATCCGGCTTCATCTGCTGCTTCATCCGTGAATGTGTGACAGAGGCCTTAGTTACGTAGTTTGTAACTTAGAGCAGGAGTCCTACAGTAATAAATGTGCAATTGAATGCATGATATGATTACACTAATGACCAGCAGTAGCTAGTAAATTATTTTTTCCAGTTTTATAATCCATTATTTTACCACATATTCTTACATTCATGTATTTTTGAGTTTATATGATATCATAGTAATATTATGTGTTCTTCATTATTGTCTCATAGTTCCTACAGTTATTATAAGCATTCTGTGACAACAATTTATAACACATTTCCAGTCACTATTGTATTTGATTTCTGTATTTTTGCCATTGTTTTCATTATGGTTTCAGGTGTCAAAAACACAACAACTGTAAATTTATGATTTTTTGGAACTTTATAATTAACATTCGTACTTCTGGCAAAGTCTGAATATCATTTAAACTTTTTCCGTCAAATTATTTTATTCATTTACAAAAAATGAATGTTGTCAGTATGAAATATTAAAATTTGAGCTTATATACAGTTTCCAAGCATTTTCAGTGGCAGATTTTGAAACTTCATAGTCTAAACAACTTAGGAAATACAAGGAAAATATAAAGCAGGTACTATCATTTTTTGGTGGAAAAAGGGACTCATTCAGGAACCAACCGGAAATTGCGTGCGGTAGTCAAAGAGTTAACTCGTCACGTCCCAAGCTATTTCGCACCTCCGACAACCCCCAGTCCTGAGCCATTTTGGATTTTTTTTTTTTTTTTTAAACTAAAACCTCTGCTTTTGGTGAATAACATCAAAAATTCATAGAGAAATCGCTCACCTGAGGTTTAAAATACTCGATACAGGTAGCAACTCCTTGCCTTACTGGGTTTTCTATCAGGCTGGCTCCAAAAAAAACGAGTTCTGTGGGAGGGTAACTATTCCACATCACTCATAAACGGTATTTATTTATTTATTTGGTAAGAATTTATATGTAGTTTGAGAGTATATTGGTTTTAAAACAGTATTATATGCATTATAAGCATTGTTTCACTCAATAACTCCATTAACATACCTGACCTTTTTTGGTGACATTACCTGATCATCATTTCTGACTGTTTCTTCCTCTAATGATACGTAAACTTTGTCCTCCACATTGTCATCGATTGGGGAATCACTCTGGCCCTGAATGTCTTTATTGGCCAGGTCACTGGTAACGGGTGAATTGCTGAGACAATGGCATGTGGGGGGGGGAGGTTATGCGGTGTAAGGCATTGTCCCTGTCTGGCATCTTGTAAAGGAATAGAGGAAGGTGTCCCGTGTATACGTAACAAATGTCACGCGCGAAAATTGAAAATTGTGCAAATTATGAACCTTGCAATTGCGCAACGTATCACTGCGTCGACGGGACTAGCTGTGACAAAACGTTGCGACGTACCCATACGTCAATGGGATGCCTCGGGTTAAGGGAGAGGTGAATGTGAGGTAGAGGAAAATTATAAGGAAAAATTGCAAAAGGGGCAGCCAAAAAAGAACAAAGACAAAATAAGGAAAGATAGGAGAAAAAGGAAACAAGGGGGAAATGTAAATGAAGGAGAAACATGAGAAAAAAGAGGAAAAAGGAACCGTATAATTAAAGGAATGGGAAAGACGGCAGGAACAAAAGAGAGGGATGATTAAGGTGAAAGAGAAAAAAAACAAGAAAAGGGAGAGGAAAAAATACGTGAGCAAAAAACTGACGTATCAGAAGTAAAAGGAAGAAGGGTGGGTGTGGGTAGTGTGAGGGAGGGGAATTTCATGAACCACAGAACTGAATAAATATGAAAGGAAGAACAGATATGAAAATAACAAGAGAGGAATAAGGATAGCAGCCAGTCAGCAAGGTAGGAAAGGAATGAGGTACAAGCAAAAGGAAGAAGGGAAAATATTGAGTTAAAAAATGATAAAAGTGAAAGTGATAACCGTAGAAGGAAGGGGAAAAAAAGGGGGCTCTAGAGAGAAGTAAAAGGAGGGGAGAAGAGAGAGGAAAAAGAAGTAATATAAGAAAATAGGAAAATGGACAGAAAAAAGAGGTAAATAGTAACTAGCTAAAAGTCAAAGCAAGAGATGTGGGAGTGAATACGTGGGTAGAGGTGCATTTCACGCCACAGAAAACCGGGTAAAGGTTGGGAAAATTGGATAAAGATATAGCAGAGAGAGAGAGAGAGAGAGAGAGAGAGAGAGAGAGAGAAGGAGCACTAAGAGAATGTAACACTTGTGACCTCCATTTTTGTATACGGACCGAATACTTGACGTCGCCCTGTGTCTTATCCGCTTACTCTCAGAATCGTACTCCTTCATTTTAGCCTAACAGTGAACTCTTCCACCTATTCTGGTTCAGATCAAATAATAACTGTTCGAACTTATTTTGCTTCGTGACCTTGACCTTCGACCTTCCACGTGACCTTGACCTTTGACACTGTTCTGAAAATCGAGTTCCTTCATCATTGTTTAACCTGAACCCCATGTGACTATTCCATGTGACATTGACTTTGACCTATAAAAAAAAAAAGTCAACCGTTAGGGTGATTCTCAAACAATGCACCAATTTTGATCCAAATCAGATCTAAGCTGTTTCAGTGGTTTAGTTAAACACACACACACACACACACACACACACACACACACACACACACACACACACACCCCCGCACACACATACACTCAAACACACACACACACACACACACACACACACACACACACACACACACACGGACGAGAGAAAAACCATGTGGTAATGAGGAAAATGATACCAGAAAAAGAAGTGCAAATACAAACAAGCCAAAAATAAAATTAAGAAGGGTTGGTGCGGATTGGTGGGCGTGGGGCACATTTCACGCCACACTGAACCAAGTAAAGGTAATCAATTTACGGGCAGGTGTGATGCTCAGGTGTGTCAGACCCCACCCCCATCCCACCCTTACCTACCACTACCACCCCACCACGCAGCTCAGGTGGCGCCAGGTGCATATGAATACCTGGTTTAATTAATCTTACGTAAAGTAGTGGGATGGGGAAAAAAGTCAATAGTTAATAAGAGTGAATGATGAATATGTTTATGCAAGACCAAACCTTCTCCTCGAAAAAAAGAGTGAGCCAAAATGAACCCTATCCTTATGGTGGAGAGTTATGAATGGGAAAATGGGAAAGGGGTGTCTGTAGGAAGAGTGAAGTGGAAGTCAAAGTATTGTAATGCCAAATATATATATATATATATATATATATATATATATATATATATATATATATATATATATATATATATATATGTGTGTGTGTGTGTGTGTGTATACTGTTAGTGTCTGTATATGTCATCAGTAGAACCGACGGGATGTGAACTAATGCAAACATATGAGAGGACAGTACCACCATCCACCTTCGGAACAACCAGAGAAACTCACATGGGATGTTTACTTCAAGTCCATCTAATAGCCTAGCAGGAGCACACACACACACACACACACACACACACACACACACACACACACACACACACACACACACACACACACACACACACACACAAAAAAATCTCGCGCAACGAAATAGGGCTGGTTACCGAAACTGATAACATCATGCGTCGCAGGACTGATACTACTGGTATTAATAACAATGACATTAATGTTGGTATTAATAGTTAAAAAGTAATATATTCTGCGATGAGGATAGTACTGATGATAAATAAATGCTGAGGAACACATACACAAAAAGTACCGTAGTGCTACATGGTACATTTAGTACGTATTAGGCTACCATAATTTGAAAATGAACTGGTGACGTTAACATCATATAACTAGAAAGCACTCAGAAAGCGCATATCTCCGCTAGTGTAATTGCCATTAAAAAGGATCCGGATCCGGATCCAATCTCCACGGATCCGAATCCGCATCCAGATCCGCCCCCAAATTTAATCACTTCTTCCTTTGCCCGTGGTCACCCTTACACAAAATTTCATTGAAATTCATTGAGAACTTTCGGAGATATCGCCCGGACAATCAGACAAACACAGGCAAACATAGGTGCATACATAAGCTCTAACTTCGTTGGCGGAGGTGTGAAAACATGTAAGCCACTGCCAAAATGTGAGTAACTTTCCCCATCCTTCTCCCCCCCCCCTTTCTCTCTCTCTCTCTCTCTCTCTCTTGTATCTCAAATGGGTAATCCATATGCTTTCTCATTTTTTGTATTCACGCTAGGAGATTGTATATGAATGAGGTGGAGGTAAAGGGGTGAAGGGGAGATGGAAGATGCGATGGAGGGATGAGGAGTAGAGGTAAATTAGTGAAGGGAGTGTGAGTTGGAGAGAGGGCAGTCTGACAGCGGAAGACAAAATGCCAAGGTGTTTCGTCAGTGGTCATCCCATCTAGAACTAAAGTGGCTGACTACAGATGTACAGTTAAATAGATCTGTTTCTCTTTATATCATTATCTACTTATCGATCGAGAGATACAGTAGATAGACCTGAAACAATGTTATATATCTATCTATCTATATGTATGTACAGTATCTACATATCTATATCTATATCTATATCAGTGTCTATCTATCAATCTATCTGTCTATCTATCTATCTGTCCATCTGTCTATGTATATACCGGTATATATATATATATATATATATATATATATATATATATATATATATATATATATATATATATATTATGCGAGGAAGAAGGAACCAAACGCCATGAGCCCGCAGTAACAGTTCCCTCCAAGAGAAAAACAAAATACAATAGAGGGCCAAATTCAAGATCCGATCATTTTGAGATGCCTGGACACACTGCGTTTGAAAGACTGGAGATCATAGGCAGCAAGAAATACAGACAGAGGGAGACAGTTCCAGAGCTGACCTGTTGCATAAATGAAAGACTGGGAGTAACGGTTAACTCTTGCATTAGAGAGTTGGACAGAAAAGGGATGAGAGTTTGCTGCCAGACGGGTGCTACGCGCCCGTCGTAGAGGTGGAGGAATGCAAGCAGACAGTTCAGAGGAGCAGTGACCATTAAAGTAGCGACAGAAAAGAGATAAAGATGCAACAGTGCGGCGAAGAGACAGAGGTTGAAGGGAGTCAGTAAGAGGAGGAGAGTTCTATCTATCTATCTATTGCCAGACGCCTCAATCCCGTTTGGGGTGGCCACAAACAAATCGCCTCCAAGTCGTCCTGTCCCCCGCCATTTCACTCCCCTGCTCCCAACTCACACCCCCCTCTCTCATATACCTCTCCACCCCATCTCTCCATCTCATCCTCGGCCTCCCCCTCCCTCTTTCCCCCTCCACCTCACTCACATACACTCTCTTCGTCAGTCTTTCACCCTCCATCCTCTCCACATGGCCAAACCACCTCAGTGTGTTCCTCATAACGCTTCCTATTACATCCACATCCACACCACAACGCTTCTTTATATCCTCATTCGTCAGCCTGTCTCTCCATGTGACTCCACAGGCTCCTCTTAAATAACTCATTTCCACGGCTCTCACTCTTGACTTGTGTCCTTCCAACAACGTCCAAGCTTCACTTCCGTACGTTAGAGTTGGTATCACAATACTGTCATGTAGTAACTTTTTCACTTCCATGCTCACTTCCCTGTTTCTTATCACTGCTTTCAAAGAACCAGCAACCTTTCTTCCCTGCTGTACCCTTTCAAGCACTTCACCCTCCAAACCTCCATCCTTACTCATCACACTACCCAAGTACTTAAACGTACTCACATTTTCCAATTCCTCACCATCCAACCTCGCTGTACATTCACTGACTTCACCTCTCTCAAAGACCATCACTTTACTCTTCCCTACATTCACCTTTAGATTCCGTTTCTTACACACTCTCTCAAACTCATCCACCAAGCCTTGCAGCTCCCCTTCGTCTTCACTCAACAACACGGTATCATCTGCAAACAACAGTACAGGGAGTTTCCAAACACTATCCTCTCTCACCAGGGCCACTCCAACATCCACTACCCTACCTTGTACCTCTTTTATTACCCCATCCATGTACAGATTGAACAACCATGGAGACATGACACATCCCTGTTTCAACCCAACTTTCAAAGAGAAAAATTCACTTAGTTCACCATCCACACGCACTGCAGCCTTCGCACCATCGTACATACTCTTCACAGCATTCAACAACTTCCCATCTATTCCATATATTCTTAACACTTTCCACAATCCTAGTCTAAAAGCCTTTGACCCCACCCTATTGAGAAGAGCTGTATGTGGGGAGCCTCCCCACACATGAGAGTTGTACTCCACACAGGGGTGGATAAAACCCCTGTATAGAGTCAACAATTGTGCAGGGGTAAAGAAAGAGCGGAGTCGGCTTAGCACACCCAATCTCTTGGAAGCAGATTTTACAAGAGATGTAATATGATCTTTCCAAGATTAATCCCGAGTAAATGAAACCCCAAGCATGTTCAAGGATGATGCAAGATTAAGCTGAATATTATTAAACATTAGTGGGTATACCTGTGGAAGATTTTGTCGGGTTGATAGGTGTAAGAACTGAGTCTTAGATGCATTAAAAACAACCATATTATTTTTACCCCAGTCAGAGATACGAACCAAGTCAGACATTAGGTGTGCCATAGCCTCATCCCTTGTGTGTTGAAGTAACTGTTGAGATGGGCGTTGCAGGAACCGAATGGAAAGGTGAAGCGTGGAGTCATCAGCGTATGAATGGATAGGGTTAGATGTACAGCTTAGAAGATCATTGATGAATAAAAGGAAGAGAGTTGGTGATAGGACAGAGCCCTAAGGAACACCACTGTTGATAGATCTAGGAGAAGAACGATGGCCGTCTACAACAGCGGCTATAGAATGACCAGAAAGGAAGCTAGCGATGAAGGCACAGATAGAAGGATCGAAACCGTAGGAGGACAGTTTGGAAATTAAAGATTTATGCCAGACTCGATCGAAAGCCTTTGAGATGTCAAGTGCAATGGCAAAGCTTTCGCCAAAGTCCCGAAAGGAGGATGACCAGGAGTCTGAAAGGTAGGTGAGAAGATCGCCAGCGGAGCGTCCCTGACGGAACTCATACTGACGATCGGAAAGAAGGTTATGATTGGAAAGATGCCTTAAAATTTTTCTATTGAGAATTGACTCGAAAACTTTTGAAATACAAGACGTTAAAGCAGTTGGACGATAGTTGGAGGCTTGGGAGTGGTCACCCTTCTTTGGGAATGGCTGAATGAGAGCAAACTTCCAGCAAGAAGGAAAGGTACAAGTTGACAGACAAAGGCGAAAGAGTTTGCCTAGGCAGGGTGTAAGCACAGAAGCACAGTTCTTGAGAACAACAGGAGGGACCCCATCAGGCCCATATGCCTTGTTAGTACTGAGGCCAGTGATGGCAGAAAATACATCAACTGAAGAAATTTTAATGTCAGCCATGAGGAAGTCAGAGGGGGGAAGTGATGGAGGAACAGCACCGGAATCGTCTAAGGTGGAATTGGAGGAGAAAGTCTGTGCGAAGAGATCTGCTTTATCAGTAGAAGAAATAACTACAGAAACATCAGAGTAGAAAAGAGGAGGAAAGGACGATGAGGTAAAGTTGTTAGAAAGATTTTTGGCAAGGTGCCAGAAGGAGCAGGAAGAATTGAGTTGGAGAGTTGAGAGCATTTAGTATGGATGAAATTATTTTTAGTAGAGTGAAGAACAGACTTAGCACGATTCCGGGCAGAAACGTAAAGATGATGTGATTCAGGGGTGGGTTGGCTCCGGTACCTTTTGTAGGCCCTCTCCTCGTTGCGGACAGCATTAGAACAGGCGTGATTAAACCAAGGCTTTCTTGCGTTAGTCAAAGGATATGAGAAAGGAATGTATGCTTCCATGCCCGAGAGAATAACCTCCGTAATGCGCAAGGCACACTCAGATGGCTCACGGCCATGGAAGCAATAATCATTCCAGGGAAAATCAAAGAAGTACTGCCTGAGGGCCTCCCAGTCCGCGGCTCCAAAATGCCACAAACGACATTTCCCTGGAGGGTCCACAGGCCGTACTGGAGTGAAAGGACAGGTTAAGGTAATAAGGTTGTGATCGGAGGAGCCCAACGGAGAGAAAAGATTAACAGAGTAAGCAGAAGGATTAGTTGTGAGAAAGAGGTCAGGTATGTTGGAGCTCTCTCCAAGGCGAGGTCAGGGGTACGGGTAGGGTGCTGTACAAGCTGCTCTAGGTCATTAAGGATAGAAAAGATGTAGGCTTGTTCACCAGGTGGATCCGTGAAAGGAGAGGAGAGCCAAAGGTGGTGGTGAACATTGAAATTTCCAAGAATGGAGATTTCAGAGAAAGGAGAAATGGATAGAATGTGTTCCATTGTAGAAGTAAGATAGTCGAAGAATTTTTGATAGTCAGTAGAATTAGGGGATAAGTAAACAGCACAGATATATTTAGTCAGAGAATGACAGGAAAGCCGAAGCCAGAGTGTGGAGAATTCAGAAGAATCAAGTTCAGGAACACGAGAGCAAGATAAGTCGTTGCGTATATATACACAACAGCCACCTTTGGCTTTGAAATGAGTATAGAGAAAGTAGGAGGATACAGAAAAGGGTTTGCTGTCAGTTGCCTCAGACAGCTGAGTCTCCGTTAGAAAAAGAAGGTGAGGTTTAGAGGAGGAGAGGTGGTGCTCAACAGAGCGAAAGTTAGAGGAAAGCCGCGAATGTTGCAGAAATGAATAAGAAGAGAGTCAGACAGTGGTTCCAGGCACCTCGAGTCGTCATCGGGAGAGGGGCGGATGGTGGGGGCATTTATGGTCCCCCCCCCCCCGGAACTCCGGGGCTTGATGAAGCGACGCCATTTTTGGTGAATTTTGAATAGGAAGTGTAGTGTGTACTGTGCATGTAGTTTGGTGTAGATAGTTAGAGAAATTTGTACTGGAGAGCATGCTGGCCTACTCTCTGTGTAACTGAGACACTGAAAAAGTTCAGCAAAGGGGGATGGTCAGGAACTAGTCCTGAGGGCTGATGAAACGGGAGCTCCAGCACTTCCTGTCATCAGCTTTCCATCCACCTCGGGAATACTGCCCTGCTCGACTGGTGCTACAGTCTACTACTCATATATATATATATATATATATATATATATATATATATATATATATATATATATATATATATGTACGTGTTTCCCCTTCGATGAATAATGTCTATCGATTCCTGTGCCTGCTTCTCTCCATTAGCCTACCTGTCTATCTTGGCTGTTGTTCCTTATTTTCAGGCCTGAGTTCCGTTTTTCTTTGTTGTTCTCTTCATCCATCTCATTATCCACTGCTTCTACACTTACTTTCTATTCTGTCACTTGCCTCGTGCGTTACTTCATCACTCAGTCTATTGATCCTCGTTTTTCGGAGTATAATTATGGCTCACCTAACCATCCACATATGCATCAGCTCATCCAGCATTCCAATAAGCAAACCACTCACTCATCCAGTAATCCGTTCATCCTTTCATTTTTCCAGGTATTCGTCCACCTACCAACCTATTCAACCTTGCACTCATCCATCCACCTACCCACCCACTTATCCAACCACCCTCTCATCCTTCCACATGCCAGTTCAGCTATCCACTCGTGAAGCCATCCACCCACTCATCAAACTATCAACTAATCCAGTCATCCATCGTTCGGACACTTCATTCATCCAGCCACCATTCCAACATATTATCCACACATCTTACCGTCCACTCGTCCAATCACCCTCCCACCCACTCGTCCATCCACTCATCTAGCTATCAACTCAATTCATCCAACCACTCACCCATTCATGCCCCTTCCCACAAAACTAACTGTCCAACTAAATCCCCATCCATCCAACCCCCTATTCATACCATCTCCTCATCTAACCATACACTTGTCTACAAAACTATTTCCACACTTAATAACCAAATCCTTTTCGTATTCACCCAGCTATCCACGTTATCAGCAACTCACCTTACCGTTAGTTAATATGATTACCTGCCCACACAAGCACCTATTCATCCAATCAGATAATCCATCCTGACATTTAAGCTACATCCACTATGCCTCGGTCAGGTCAGTTCTGTACTTTTTATAACTCTCCACAAATCCATGAAGCCTTTTGTCACATACCTTGTCATCATTCACCACATTATTACCTTTTTTTTTCACTCATCCAGTCCTTCATTCTCCTATTCCTTCCTTCTGTTCATCTATCCAATCACCAGCCTGTCAAAATATTTTAACCCTCTATTCTTCGATAAGATTTTGTTTAACCTTTCATCTACGGTAAAGCTTTGTTCCTTGGCTCAATTATTCTTTCATCCATATAACTCACCCACTTCACCTTGTCATTCACTTGTCCATTCAGTCATTGTTATTCACCCATCCATCCATCAAAATAAGAATTCAGCGTTCACTTATTCACTTATTTCTTCTTACAATTACTTATCCTTTCATTCACCTATTCGTCAATTGACTCACTGATTAGTCCACACATTTGATAATCTGTTCATTCGTTCATTCATCATATTTTGCTTCCATCCATTCATCCAACCTTTCATTCACTGACGCATTCTATTATTTGCCTTTCCTTCATGTGGGATACTAATTTTTTCTATTGTATCTACATTCAGTTCCTGAATTTTCCACTTAGCCATTCTTCCTTATCCGCAACTCATCCAATTATCCATTCTTTCATTTTCCATTTTTTTTTCATTTACTCTCTTTCATTAACACTTTACATAATTTGCGTTTTAGCTGCTTATTACCACGCAAACGGTTGCCACAGACGAATTGCCTCCAAATAACCCCGCCCTCCACCATCAGGCTACCCTCCCTCCAGCTTATACCCCGCTCACTTATATACTTTTTCATCACATTACCCACCTCATCCTGGTTCTCCCTTTCCCTTCCCCTCTCACCACCTCACTGACATACACTCCTAGTTAGTCTCTCATTCTCCATTCTCTCCACATGGCCAAAGCATCTCAAGATGCTTTTCCTAAACGCTCCTTCACGTCCTTAAATGTGGAAATGTCTCTGGGCGTCACTCCACATTTGTTCACTCCAATCTTTCATTAAGTTTACTTGCCTACCTATTCATTCTCTCATCCTCCCTTTTTACCCATCTCCCTCATCCATCATGCCATCCTTCATTCCCTTTCATTCATTCATGCATACATCCACTTGTCCACTTATTCATCCGTCATCCATGTAATTCATCCACACAGTCATCCGTCCTTCTTCTCCATACATCCTTTTCATTCACCTACGCACCTTATCTTTCGTTTACTTACTTATTCGCTCCTTAATTCCCTTTCTGACATCCCCTCAGCCTTCCATTCATTCCCATCATCCTTCTATCCATGCATTTATTCATTTTACTCATCCTTTCATCTTCCTCATCCACCGACTCTTCTATCCACCCAGTCGTTCATCAGCGCCTCCATTGGGCCTTCATCCGGCCATCCATTTACCTCCTTCGTCCTTCCAACCATCCGCTTGATCTTTCATTTACTTAACTACGTTTTTATTTCTTATTCACCTCCTTCATCGATCTTGTTAATCCACTTCTTCATATATCTATCCATCCATGTAATCGTCTTATTCATTCTTCTAGTTGCTCAGATTGTTCATCCCTTGTCCACCGCCTCATCCAACCCCTCATCCATGTATTCCCATCTATTCATTTCTTCATTCTCTCATCCTTGCAGTCACCCATTCACGGCCCCAAGTAATTTCTTCAACACCCTCCATCCGCCCATCCACCTATTCCCTTCATCCACCCTTCTCATTGATCATTTTCATCCACCATCATCATCTTCCCCGTCATTAATCAGCCCTCTTCATCCATCTCTTCATCCCTCCGCTCATCCATCCTTCCACTCATCCATCTGCGCCCCAATCTGCGTGCTGTAGTAAACAAATGAGGGGGAACTATAAGATATGAAGGCAGTATTTCCCTCACAATCTAACGCCGAGTCCAACCACCCAACTTCCACCCTCCATCTTCCATCGCTCTTGACGTGACGGGGGGAGGCAGGGAGGGAGGGAGTGAAGGAGAGGAAGAAGAGGAACGAGAAGTGAAGGAGGAATAAGAAAGAGAAGAAGGAAAGACGGGCAAAGAAGGAGAAGGGAGGGAAAAAAAACAGAAGATAGGAAAGGGGGAGGGGAAGAAAGAGAGACGGAGGAAAGAAGTGAAAGGAGGAGGATGAAGAGAAATGGAGGGAACAAAGGAAGGAAGAAGGGAAGGGGGAGGTGGATGGAGATAAAGGATGAGGATATGAGGAAATAGGAGAGCTGATAGGGAAGGAATTCGGAAAAGAGGGGAGAAGGAATGAATGAAAGAGGGAGGAAGGGAAGAGGTAGGGAAGAAAGTACGGGGGAGAAGAATGAAGGGATGAAAGTGTGGCAGAAAAGAAGGGAGAGAGGGAGGAAGGAGGAACATGCTGGGAAACCGTCGAAGTAAGAAAGGGGTAAGAAGGAAGGAATTAAGAGAAGACGGAAGAGAGAAGGAGGGAGGGACAAGTGATGTAAAAAGAAGAGGAGGAAAGAAAACATGACAGGAGGAAGAAAAGGGACAAGCTGGGGAAAGGGTGGAGAAGCGAAAAGGAGGTGAGAGGGAAGGAGTTACAGATGACAGAAGATGGAGGTAGGGGAGGAAGGGAGGAGGGGGAAGGTGGGACTGAAGGAAGGCAAGGAAAGAGAGAAGCAAGGGACAGGAAAGGAATTACGAATGGGGAGAAGAGAAGAGGAGGGATGGGAGGGAAGGCAGGAAGAAGGAAGGTGAGGGCAGAAAAAGGAAAAGGAGTGGGAAGGTCGGAGGAGTGGATTGAGGGGGAGAGTGGTAGTGAATGTTATAGAGGAATGGAAGGGAGAGGTGGGGAAAGCGAAGAAAGGAGGGAAAGTGAGAGAAATGAAGAGATAACGGAGACGATAGGGTGAAGGAGTCGGAGATGATGTGGAAAAAGGACAGAAGAAAAAAGTCGAAAGGAGAGAGGGAGAAAAAAAGAAAGAAAAAAGCGTGAGAGGAAGAAAGAACTAATGGGAGCAGAGGTTCAGGTGATCGGAGATGTGAGGATACCGGAAGGGAAAGGGAGGAACAAAAGAAAGGAAGGCGAAGGAGAAGAAGGAAATGGTAAAATGAATTACTGGAGAGGGAGAGAGAGAGAGAGAGAGGGGGGGGATGGGAAGTAAATCGGACACGTACGATCAAATACGTACCTCTCTCTCTCTCTCTCTCTCTCTCTCTCTCTCTCTTTCTCTTTCTCTGTCTGTGTCTGTCTGTCTGTCTGTCTGTCTGTCTGTCTGTCTCTCTCTCTCTCTCTCTCTCTCTCTCTCTCTCTCTCACCCCTATTCTTTCCTCATCCTCTTATCCTTCCTCGCCAATCTCTCCACTCTCTCACACATTCGTTCTTTTTGCCATTCCCCTCCCTCTCTTTTTCCCTTTTTCCCTTAGACCTTATAACACTTTTTCACTTCTATTCCCTCGTTCTGTATCTCACTCTCTCTGTCTCGTCATCTCCCCTCAGTTCCTTCCTTCTTCCCCTTTCCATGCTTTGTTACGCCTTCTATCATCACTTTTTACCTCTCTCTTACCTGGTCACTCTCTACAGCACCACCTTTTCGCACTCTCTATCCTTCTCCCCCTCCATCAGTTCTCAATCACCTCTCCCTCTTATTCTTTTTTCCTCTTCTGTTCACTCCTTCCCCTCTCCCTCTCCTTTTTTCCTTCTCTTTCGCTCCTACACACACTCTCTTACCTTTCTCCCTGGTTCTCACTTTTTCTCATCGTAACTCTGTCTCCCTTATTCTCTCACTCCCACTCTCCCCCCCTCTTTCTTTCCATTACCACTTCACCCCTCCATCTCTGCCACTCACTGCCCTCTCTCTCACTCACTGGCTCTCATTCCCTCTACTTTTTCTCTCTCTCTCTCCCTTCTCATTTCTCCCAGTTCTTCCCCTTCTTCCCCTCTCCCTTTCTCGCTCCCAGTCTCCCTTTCTCCTCCCCCTCTCCCTCCCACTTTCCATCAGCCCTCTCGCTCCCCTCCATCACCCTTCCTCTCGCACCCTCTCCTTCACACCCCGCCGTCCAGCCTGTCAGATCATATATAGCAAGGAACCACATCATATATTCTACAGCCTTCCGCATACATACTGCCCCGTCCGCTCTACCTCAGACACACACACACACACACACACACACACACACACACACACACACACACACACACACACACACACACACACACACACACACACACACACACACACACACACACACACACACACACACACACGCTCGTATATTTACTCACTTTTGCTCACATACATATTTATTCTTGTTTGCACATAACCTACACTTGCATGCACATTCACTCACTTTTGCACACACGCTGTCTTGTACACTCACTCACTGTTGTACACATGCTTATATCCATACGCCCACTCGCTCACCTTCTTGCGAACTCCTGTAGGCTACTTCATTTAGCACATACATTCTATCTTTGGCTGACTCACTCTGTTTTGCACACATAAATACGCACTTTGCCACACTTTTTTGCATACTCACTTATTTTTGCACATCTGCTTTCATTTCTGCTTCCATTCACAGTTTTTCAAATCACCCTTTCGGGTACACACACACACACACACACACACACACACACACACACACACACACACACACACACACACACACACACACACACACACACACACACACACACACACACATCCCCACGATTATCTATCAATCTGTTTATCTACCTATATATTATATATACAGTATATATATATATATATGTGTGTGTGTGTGTGCACCAGTGTATACATACATACATATGTGCACAAACACATATACATAAGTTAAATCGCACATACACACATACATATATTTTTCTCCTTCTTAAGGGATTGGAATGCATTTGCAGCAGAAAATAACTTGCTTGCGCATGCATTTCAAAAATTTTTCGCACATGGAGAACCAAGTCAACAAACACATATCACATACAGACAAGCATGCAGACTAACAAGACACCTAGAGACATAAAACAGAGGTATTAAAGTCATCCGTACACTAATATACACATAAATACACAAACACATGCACTCACTAACAGCCCAGCTTCCTCGCAAACTCCATGGGCACACAAATTCCCTCATTCACACACACACACACACACACACACACACACACACACACACACACACACACACACACACACACACACACACACACACACACACACACACACACACACACACACACACACACACATGCCAGTAAGTTTATGCCAAGACAACGTATTCTGTGAGGGAAAACAGAGATGAACAAGATAATTATAATGAAAATATAACTAAATAAATTTCTTATACTTAAAAAAAACTTCCATATATAATTACATTAACGATAATACATGGAATGGATAAAATTAATATAAAGGAATGGAAAATGACTAGATTTATCATAATGGCCATCAGTATCATCATCATCATCATTACTCTCATAATTACCATCATCATACCACTATAATTACTACTATTATTGCTTTCGTCATCCTTATCATCATCACATCGTCATCGTCATTATCATCATCGTCTTATTGGCCTTTATTCCCACCTAAAAATGGGCTAGAGTTATATTCTAGAACAAGGAAGGGAAATTATGGGCAGTACAGAATATAAAAACATGGCTATGCAATCATTCATCCATTATTATTATTATTATTATCATATCACAGGTTAATAATGACGTTAGGAAGTGTTCGACAATAACCTGTTCATGGTGTAAGTACTTTCATGATTTTATATGGAGAGCTCACTTAGGTTTTCACATACAGAAACGTTCTCTCTCTCTCTCTCTCTCTCTCTCTCTCTCGCACACAGTCACACACAGAGACCAGCCCCTTACACACACACACACACACACACACACACACACACACACACACACACACACACACACACACACACACACACACACACCAACCCGTGTATTCAGTATTCCAGGCGTCGCGAGGTCGCTTGTCAAACTTTACGCAACTTGTCCTGCCTCGTATTACCCTCCCCTCCCCTTCCTTCCCCTTCACTCCCCTTCCCTCCCCATCTCTTTCTCTCCCCTTTCCTTCCTTTACTCTTTACCCTTTCCTTCCCTACCCTAATTTCCCTTTCCATCCCATTCTCTCTCTTTTCTTTCTTCCCACACATGTTTCACTCCACCTTGCTTCCTTTTTCCTTCCTTGTTCATTATTTGCTGCCCTACCTTCCCTTCCGCTTCCTTTCCCATCCCTATCCTTTCCTCACCTCTTACTCCTCCTTTTCCCCGTCCTTTTCCATCCCTCACTGCATTACTATCGCGTCCGTTCTCTTCACTCCTTCAACTCATAGCGTACATACCTCAGTTAAATCCTAGCCTTTTGAATACAGCCTCCAAAAGACCAATAGCTCCGTTGCAACTTTCTCTCTCCCTTGTACATTTGTTTTACTTTCCTTCCATTTCCTTCTTTTCCTTTTCTGCTCCAATACCACACTGTCCGGATATCCCCTCTCTACCCCTCCTTTCTTTCTCTTGCCCATCTCCTTGTTTCCCTTTCCCTTCCTTTCCTCATTCCTCTGCACCCCTCCCAGTCCTATTTTACCTTTCGCTCCTTTTCCTTCTTTTCGTCATCTCTTCTTTACCCTTTCCTCCCCACATATCACTGCCCAACCTTATCCTCTCTCCCTTTTCTATCCCTTTCTCTTCAACATCTCTCCTTTCAACGTCCCCTTACTTTCCTTCCCTTTGATTCCTTTCCTTCCCCTCCCCTCCCATTCTCTTATATTTCATCCCACTCCATCTTTCTATCATTCTTTCTTTCATTTCCTTCGGTTATTCCCACTTCTCTTACTTTCCATTATGTTCATTTTCATACATTTTCCAGTGTCTTCTGCAGTATTTCTTCCTCATTTTTCTCTTTTCTTCTCCCCTCTTTCCCTCTAACTCTTCTTCTCAGCACCTCTGTCCTTTTCTTGTTTTTCCTTATCATTATATTCTCTCTCTCTCTCTCTCTCTCTCTCTCTCTCTCTCTCTCACACACACACACACACACACACACACACACACACACACACACACACACACACACACACACACACACACACACACACACACACACACACACACACACACACATTCAGTTTCCCTTCATCCACTCTGTCTTGTTATTTCCTTCTCTTCTTCTCATCGTCCTCTCCTTTATTCTTTCTGCTGATTTTACTTACAGTTACTTTCCCCTCACCTTGCCTTCTCCTCTTCCTTCTTCTCTTCATCTCCCCTCTTGCTTTTCCATTTCTTTTCCCCTACTTCTCCCTCATTTCTCATCCTCCCTTTTCCTTTCTACTGTAATCTCTTCTCCCCCCTTTGGAGCCCAGCCCCAGGTATTCACTCACTTATTATTTTCTGATTATTTTATTTCGCCTTCCCCATTTGCCCTTCCCTCCACCATGTTCCTCCCTTTCCTGTTCCACCTCTTTCTTTTTGCCTACCATTTCTCCTTCCTCCCCTTCATCCTCTCCCCTCTCCGTCCTCACCCTACTCCACTATACTTACTGCCTTCCCTCCTTACTCCACTGCGCTTGCTTTCCATCTCCAAGTCAGCCCTACTTTCACCCCTCTCACCTCTTCTCCTTCCCTCACATGTCTTCACTCTGCCCTCCCCTCCTCCCTTCACCCCCTCTTCTTCCCCTTTCCTACACATGCCATCCCCTCCTCACTTCATTCCCTCTCTTCTTCCCCCTACCCTTTCATCTCTTCTCACACCCCTCTCCCTTCCCCACCCCACACCCTATACCTCCGTTTCTCCATCTTCCCCTCTCATCTTTCCATGTATTCTTTTCTCCTCGTTCTTCTCCTTTTATTTTATTGGTCCACTTTCCTTCTCTCATCCACTCCACTCGACCTTTATGTTTTCAACTCAGCACCCCCCTCCCTCTCGTGCTCCTTTCCTCTTCCCTTTTCCTCTTCACCACCCTTACTCTCTCCTCTCCTCATCTCTCTTTTCTCTCCTCTCCCTCCCTTCCCCTCCCCTCCCCTCTACGTTTGTATTCTCCTCTCATATTCTCCTCTCCCCTCCTCTCCATCTAGCCTATCTTTCCTCTCTCTAGTTTCACATCCCCGTTCCCCATCTCTCCTCGCCCCTCCTCACCTCCCCCTCCCTCTCCCCTTGTATTCTGCACCGTATTATTCTATTCATTTCCATGTATATGAAAGGAGGAACAGTTTTTGGGCCTGAGTCTGTCACTGTCTGCACACGGATTCATGTTAGGCGAACGTGTGTGTGTGTGTGTGTGTGTGTGTGTGTGTGTGTACTTGGTTGTCTGCCTGAACGAACTCAGTGTCTAGGGAGTGATTTTATATATATATATATATATATATATATATATATATATATATATATATATATATATATATATATACGCTGTATACCGTATATATACATAATTGTATACAAGCATCGTCCGGACCCTTTTTCCCTCAGAAACACATTCTCTCTCTCTCTCTCTCTCTCTCTCTCTCTCTCTCTCTCTCTCTCTCTCTGTACAAAGTTACAAACGACCATTACCGACCCTTCATTACACTCTAATGTGTCCTAGCCATATTTATGATGCACAATTCACACACACTGACACACTTTAATGTATATACACACTCGAGACACATTTATGCTCCTAGATACACACCAACCTATATGCTTACTTCAATATACACACTACAGGTGCAAGTATCTGCTTCTTCTAATACTTACTCTAGACACATACACTCAAGATAAACTCTAGTAAACACACACTGCATATATTTTTATACGCTTCAGTATGCACACTCAAAGCCTATTACACCGTCCACATTATACACTTCAGACACATTTACACCCTTCAGTATATACCAAGGCTTACACACTTCAGCAAACACGCCGACACACTACACACCTTGTCATGCACAGTCGACATTTACACACCCCAGTAGGCATATTCCAAACAACTGCAACTTTCCAGTTTAACGGACACCTTATACACTCCAGATATTTGCACATTTCAATATACTTGCTTCAGACACATTTACAAACTTATGTGTACACATTCCAAACAGCTTTACACAAAAATATACACTCAGATACCCTCCAATATGCATACCCTAGGAATATCAGTATACACATTTCTGGCATTTTACACAGTTCACGAGACAAGCTCCAGTTGCGTACACTACAGTACGTACAGTACACTCCAGATACATTCACACACTCCAGTATAATCACTCCAGATTCAAGAGGATACTAGTCCAATTTATGCTTTTCGATACATACACACCAGAAACATATAAGCACTGCAGTATACAATACACAATCCAGACACACTGACACACGCTAGAAATATTTACATACTCCAGCACATAAACTCCAGGGACATTTACACACTCTAGTACGTACCTTCCAGACACATTTACTCATTCCAGTACATACATTCCAGGCAAATTGACTCATTCCAGTGCATACATTCCAGAAACAAATTTTACACATTCCAGTATTTACATGCTAGACACATTTATACACTCCAGTAATGACATATCAGATACGCTTATACACACCTGTATAAATTAAATCGCATCATATCAACATTTATGAAGTTACTGAAGTTGCATTCGATTCCTTCAATAAACATCCTTTTTAGGATACTATGCACACACACACACACACACACACACACACACACACACACACACACACACACACACACACACACACACACACACACACACCGGATATTAAGCAGGGGTGGCGGCAAATGTCATTATTCTCACTAAACTTGGCCTCATTTTATCTCCATCAACGTAATGGCCTAATACATTTAAAGCATCACCAACTTGGGGGAGGAATAGGACGATCGAGTGGCTTTATACTCCTCCAAGCCTTCTGTTCCCCACCGCCTCCATTCCCCAACACCCTCATTCCCCACCATCCAGAGCCCCTCACCACCTTCATCTTCCCCACCCATTAACATACCTTTACTTTTCAAGACATTCCCACTTCATTTACCTGTCTCTCTTCCCCATCTTATCAAGGTCTCTCTTCCCAACTTCCTCTGCTTCCGTCCCTTCCCCTACCAATTGTGTCTTCCACCTACTAATCCCCTCCACATATCTATTATTTTTTTCCTCCCCCGTCCCCTTCCATTCCAAACCCGACACATATTCTCCCTTTCCACCTCCTCCACTTTTCTCCTTACCCAAATTCCGCCCCCTCCATCTTTCCCACTCCCTCGACTTCTCTACTACCTTATTTTTCTCCTCCAACCCTCCCATTCATTTCCCCCTCTCCCCCCAGCTCTCTCCCTCACCCTTTCAGTGTCCCTTCCTCCTGACGTTCCTCACCCTATCCACCGCCCTATTTCTCTTCTTTCTCTCTTCCTCCACTCGTCTCTCCTCAAGCCGTCTCCCATACACATCTCACCCTCCAGCTGTCTCCCTCCAACTCCTCTTCACCCCCCATATCCATCTCCCCTCTCCATTTCTCCTATCCATCTCCAGCTAACCCCCACCCCCATCCTCACCCCTTTCCTCCCTCCTCCCTCACTCTTTCTCTCTCTCTCTCTTCGACCCCCTTCCAATTGCAATCCGTCATCGGCGATCTGTATTGAACTCTTTTCATTTTAACTAACTTTGCACATTTGTTGCTGGTAATATTGTGAAAGTTTTAAGTTTTGATATATGTGCGAAGTTGTGCCTGGCGTCTTGGCCGGCATTTTGAAATAAGAAAGTTGGAGGAGGAAGAGGCGTCTATAGTTACCTCCACCTTAAAGGCTATTTTGCCGCAGGGTTTGGTGGGGATTTTCGACCTTAAGGCTGGCGGGTTCCTTGGGCGACTGGGGTCCCGGGGTGGGTTGCATTTTGGCCTCTCGGATATAATCTTATTTATACTTTTCTCGTCTCATCCGTCTTCATAGATCAGGATTGTGCTTCAAATTCTCTAATTTATCTTAAGTGTGGTCGGCCATAACTTGTAAGATCAGTATAATTTATCTGTGCGCCGAGCTCGGGATGGGGGGAAACTGGACGCTCCCTCACACACACACACACACACACACACACACACACACACACACACACACACACACACACACACACACACACACACACACACACACACACACACACGCACGCACGCACGCACGCACGCACACACACACACACACACACACACACACACACACACACACACACACACACACACACACACACACACACACACACACACACACACACACACACACACACACACACACACACACACATCTTTCCCCTTCTTTCCCCTCACTCACTTTTAGGAAATTTTAGCCGATGGTGAATTTTATTGATGTTTCTGACGGCGGGACGTGAGGGAGGAAGGGACGGGCAGGGCAAGGAGGGGAGGGGAGGGGAGAGGAGGGGAGTGGAGGGTAAGGGGAGGGAGGGGGAATGGTATGAAGGGGAGGGTCGAGGAGCGAAGGAGAGGAAAGAGTGGGAGAGAGGAAGAGGAAAGGTAGGGAGAGGAAGGGATGGGGGGAGGGGAGGGAAGGGGAGGGGAGACGAGAATAGAAGAGAGGAAGTAAGGGCAAATGAGAAGATAGGAGAGGAGAGAGGAGGGGACAAGAGGGAGAGGATGAGAGGGGAGTGGCGGTGAAAGGAAAGGGGAACAGGGTAGGGGAGAGGAGAGGAGGGAAGAGGAAAAGGGAAGAGCCGATGAAAGGGAAGAGAAGGGAGAGTAAAGGAGGGAAAATATAAAGCAGTGTCAGAAAGAGAGAGAGAGAGAAACAAAGAGAGGCGCAGAGTAGATAACAAGGCAAATGAAGAGAAGGCAAGACAGGGCAGATCTGAGCAGGTTGGAGCAGGCTAGGAAGACTCGTACAGGACATGGGACGGCAGGAAAAGAGAGAGCAGGGAAGGGCACGGCAGGACACAGCAGGACAGGTTAGAAGAAGGCAGGTTATGATATGAAAGGACAAGGCAGGGTTGGGCAGGACAAGCATATAGCCTACGGACTCCTACTGTGAAGTCCCAGGTACGATTCCCAGGGCGCTCGTGACACCACTGGGCAAGGAGTTCTGTTTTTTCTTCACCTCATCCTTGGCCGGGAAAAGAGGTAGAACGGAAGCAGTAAACACCCATCAGGCATCAGCAAGACTTCATACATTCACACACACACACACACACACACACACACACACACACACACACACACACACACACACACACACACACACACACACACGCGCCAAGACTAGCTCCCATACACCCGCAAACACGTACAGTATACGTACACAGAAAACCAACCGCGCACAAACGCTCACATCATGTCCCTTGGTGTGTGTGTGTGTGTGTGTGTGTGTGTGTGTGTGTGTGTGTGTGTGTGAGGGTTTTTCAAGGGCTTAGGACTGACGGAGACGAAGGAGGAGGGGGAGGAGGAGGAGGAGGAGGAGGAAGGAAAGAAAGAGGGGAAAAGTAATGAGAAAACAGATGCAAGGAAGTTGAAGAAAAGAAGTAGGAGAGAGAGAGAGAGAGAGAGAGAGAGAGAGAGAGAGAGAGAGCTAAGACGTCGTCTCTACCCTGTGTCCTCCTTCACTAAGCTCAAAGACTAGAATAATTACCAGCATGACAGATGACGCTACACGCAGACGCACTTCCATTTGGTACACACACACACACACACACACACACACACACACACACACACACACACACACACACACACACACACACACACACACACACACACACACACACACACACACACACACACACACCTTGATGTACATAAATACATACCGGTATAGCTAAAGTCACACAGTAAACACAAACACAAAGCAAAGGAACGCAACGAATATAACCAAAATAGATACTGTGAATACTGTAAAGTTACAAATATAGATACTCAGCAGAGCACATGCACGTAAAGAGCAATATACAAGCAGTACATAACTAACACTAGAGTTTATCACGTGCCCCTGATTCATCTTCTGGCAGGGGGATGGTTAAACCTTATCGGAATACAGGATCATAATGCTGGGGAAAGATACTCCTTCGTGGCACAGATATAATGGAGGTATTGCTACCCACTTACGCAAACATCCCTTGACGCTTCCTTTTTGTTTTCGCAAAGGAGGCTGGTAAACCGTATGAAAACGACAGATTCAGCATTAAGTCTACGGTCCATGTGAACCTGGGGCCACAGCAACAACGATAACAACAACAACACAGGGCTAAAAGAGATTCCGTGGTATGGCTTCTTTACCTATATTCTTTACCTATATAAATCATGATAGTTGTTCACACTGAAAAGGAACCTGTATCTTTAATCCGTTCACTGCGCCAACAACATTTATTAATGTCATCCAGATTAACTTCAGGCGCTTATATTGATCAGATTTAAACTCGCCATGACCCAGTAGGTGGTAATGTGTGCTGGCTCATAAAGTCTAGATAGCAGCACAGTAACTTTGACAAGATGTCGTAGTTATTCAAACACCGACACGAATTTACCAGCATGATGATAAATGGCCGTCTGTATTCCTTGACTTCATCACTGTAAAGTATTACAATGTGTATTGTACCTGAATATAGTCTCGTAAGCAATGCATACATTTAGATGCAGCATCCATATTCAGTCAAGCCCCAGCTTAGTTGGTGGCGGCAGAGAGTCTGTTCACTGCTTTAGGCTTCATCACTGCCACACTCCTCCAGCATGATAATAATATATGCATACTAGAATACGGACACATACATGTAAAGATGTACACGTGCATACACATATACCAAAACACACATTTAACCATAACCGTCCTGACCATTTTCTCCACTAACGGACGGAGTGAGGAGTAAAGGTACAAAAGTCATATTGATTAAGTTTATCATTTGCAAAAACGCTTATACTCACTCTTTTCATACAGAAAACTATTACTGACTCCCCTAAAAATAAGATACTTTTCGCCTACTTGCACTCTGAAAAATTGGAGAACTTCCTTCCACTTGTCAATATTTTTCTCAAAAAATGAAAAACGAGAAGAAAAAGAGAGTCGGCATTTGTCAAAACTTTTCACTTCCCTCCTCCTCCCTCAATTCTGTATCTTCCTTCGGCCTCCTGCCATATCCCCTCCCTCATCTATCTGCCTTAGCTCTCCTATCAACCCTTTTCCGACTTTTCTCCACATCCCCTCGTTCCACGCTCTTCCCTTCACTGCTCTTCGACTTCCCTTTCTTCAACCCCAAAACTAAACTATCTTCAATCCCTCAAACCTGAAACCATTTTTCTCCCCCATCTTCCCTCTCTCTTAAACTCCCGAGCCTTCCCCCTTCATCTCCCGGCTTCCCTCTCTCCCAGTAATCAACTCTTTCCTTTCCTCTCCCTTCAAGTTACCTTCCTATCTCTTCCCTCTACTAACGAACTCTTCCCTCTCCCATCCATCTACTTTGAACTTCTTACCTTTTCACTCCCTTGTCTCGTAACCTTCCTTATCTCCTGCATCTACTTATTCTCACCCGTTTCTCCACTTCCTTTCCTCTTTTTTCTCTTCCCACCCCATCTTTTGCTTTCCTTTCCCTCTGCCTCTTCCTTCTTCCCTCTTTATACAGCTGATGATCTGGTTCATTTCGCTTCCTTGTAGTTTTACTGGGAGCTACCAGATCACACACACACACACACACACACACACACACACACACACACACACACACACACACACACACACACACACACACACACACACACACACACACACACACACACACACACACACACAAGCTACACACACTCTCTCTCTCTCTCTCTCTCTCTCTCTCTATTACAGCTTGTAACAAGTGGTGCCAGGCACAACAAACCTCGTCCGACAGCAGTGATTTTACTGCTGTTAAATACTGACTCGTTTCTGCTATTTATTTTCATTCAACAATTGAAGTCTAACGTCATGGCAAAAATATTTTGAAGTTATGCCCTCTGAAAGTCCATGATCTTGCATTTGACCTTTCAGCGTCACTCAGGGTCAAAGGTCATGCTGCCAAATGAAAGCCCATATGAGACTTGCTATGTCGGTAATAGTAAATAACTATTTTCAACAAGTTTCGAGTTATAGCCCCCTGAATATCCGAGACCTTGAGTTTGACCTTTCAAGGTCACTTACGGTCAAAGGTCATGGTAGCGATTCAAAACCCACTTGGGATTTCCAGTATGTTGATAATAGTAATTATCTCTCTATCTTCAACCAATTTCGAGTTATAGCCCTTTGAATATCCGTGACCCTGAGTTTGACCTTTAAAGGTCATTCAAGGTAAAAGGTCTTGGGGTCAAATGAAAGCACATATTACGAGTTCCTGTAAATTTCTGATAGTAAATATATCTTAACCGTTTTCAAGTTATAGTCCTCAGAAAACCCGTGAACTTGATTTTGACCTTGCAGGGTCACTCGATTACCTCCAATATTTAATCTTTTTCGTTTGGGACCAGTGCCCACACATCCTGAAAGTTTCATATAATTTCATTCAGCCGTTTTTCCGTAATATTGCTAACAAACAATGGAACAAACAAACAAATTCGACCAAAAACAATACCTCGTCGGAGTCCGTCCGGGCGAGGTAATAACCTCACTTTTGTTCAAAACCTAACCAGTTCATCTATGGATATGAAGAAGGTGATAGGAAGGTTAGAAGGAGGTAAGAGGGAGGCAAGAGGGAGGCAAGAGATAGATAAGAGAGAGAGGTAAGGTAGGTAAGAGGAAGGTATGAGGTGGGTAAGAGGGACGTAAGAAGGAAGTAGGAGGGAGGTGTGAAAAAGTTTACTGGAAGGTAAGAGGAAGGTAAAGAGGAGTGAAAGCGAGGTAAGACGGAGGTAAGGCTGATGTGATAGGGAGGTATGAGGAAGGTAATGGGGATGTAAGAGGGAAGTAAGAGAGAGATGGTGGGTGGTGATGGGGAGGTAAGAGGGAAGTGACAGGGAGGTTAGAGGAATATGACAGGGAGGTAAGAGGGAGGTGATATGGAGGTAAGGAGGAGGTGACTGGGAAGTAAGAGGAAGATGATAGGGAGGTAAGGGGAAGGTGATAGGGAGGTATGAGGGAAGTGATAAGGAAATAAGAGGAGAATGATAGGGAGGTAAGAAGGAGGTGACTGGGAGGTAAGAGGAAGGTGAGAGGGAAATATGAGAAGACTATCGAAAAGGTAAAAGGGAAGTATGAAGGAGGTAAGAGGGAAGTAAGAAGACAGTAAGAGGGAAGTTAGGGGCAAGTAACAGTATAGTAAGGGGAAGGTAAGAATTAGGCAAAAGACACGTAAGAGGGAGGAAAGGGGTAGTAAGAAATGGGTAAGGAGGAGGTAGGAGGGAGGCAAGCGAGGAGAGATAGAAGGGTGGCTTGAGAAGGGAGTAAGAGAGAGTCAAAAGGGCAATAAGAATGGGTGAAAGTGAGGTAAGAGGGAAGTAAGAGGGAACATAAGTGAGATAGAATCATAGAAGTTAGAAGGTAGTAACAGAGAGTATGAGGGAGGAACGAGACACGTGCAGCTGGGAGACATAGGTCGATGGTACGAAGGAGTGAGGCGGATATAGGCAAAAGGTAAGCAGGGGGAAGCATAGGCAGAAGGTAGGGGGAGTGAGGCAGGTGAGGGCGTGAGGTAGCAATAATTAGCCCGTACACCTGCACACCACACCTTCCCTCACCTGTACCGCCTCTCAATGGTGTGTGTGTGTGTGTGTGTGTGTGTGTGTGTGTGTGTGTGTGTGTGTGTGTGTGTGTGTGTGTGTGTGTGTGTTTCCTTTCAAAGGAATATGTATACATATTATGTACCAATCTATGTATAGATGTGTTTATGAATGCACGTGTATGAGTCGTAGTTTATTTATGTTTAGGTTAACACCTGCATTTACATATAGATATGTAAATATAAGCCTATGCAAACATACACAATATATATATATATATATATATATATATATATATATATCTATATATATATATATATATATATATATATATATATATATATAACTTGTGCATATACTGTATATCTGCAAGTGAAAATAACATACCGGTATGTTTGTGTAGCGTGTATATGCATTAATGATCTTACATACATGTGAATGGTGCGTATATGAAAAGACGCAGGTGTGCAAATTAGGTGTGAACTGTGTGTATGTGTGTGTGTGTACTGGTAGCTTATAAATCCTTTCAGCAACAGAACGTCAGTCATATTTTATTTTTATATCTCCACATGATTTAATTCAGCCATGCGACCGGTGGTGTTGAATATAGTCTTCTTCAACCCCTTCACCTGAAAACGCATCCTTGCATTGAATATAATTGTCAGGCATCAGCAAGAAGAAAATACAGCACGTCACAGGACTGGAAATTAAAAATAAATGCTTCTGTGATGAATGAGAATAATTTCGATCGGTGGTCTCCGAACACCAGAAACCCTGTGGAAAAAGAGACTGTACAGCCAATACTTTCAGCTGCTTGCTGTTCGGTCGGACGGCATGGTGGCATTTTTGTGCAAACACTTCACAGCCCGGGTGCTGGCTGACTGCAGGTTCGTCTAAAAATATCGTCACCTGCTGTGATACATGACTGATTGATGAATAAAATGTCGCTATAATTGTAGTATATTCTGTTAATTTGACCCACTGAAAACTTCCGTTTTAATCTTCGTCTCTATATGCGAATTTTACTTCAAAGTACACCTAAACACTGAGATAATCACTAAATTATAATGCTAACAAACCAAACTGTTGGTAGTCACATAATGGGGGATGCTGTATTCTTGTACTGGTGCTTTTTTGTCGTGATTAATAGTTTGATTGTGCTGCACTTGGGTGCAGTAATACCCGTTAGGTCCTCTGTGCGACTTCTGTGAGTCCCTTGTCATCCACCAAGAATGAAATTATGGTCTGCAAGTGAGTGTTGTCGGCTTTGCTAGGCAAGTTTTATTTATTTCACATGTATTTTGCCCACATCCTCATAAGCCAAGATAATATCCTGATAGAAAAGGCTACCATAATTGTGGATATCATGAACAACAATTTTTAAATTCAACCAAAACTCCATCAAATTTAAAAACTGCGGGCAAAATAAGTAAACACGGCTGGTGTTAATCGATCTAGTGTCGTCTGGCAACCCGTCCCAGATCTTGATATGCTTTAAAATTAACGTAGCTGATATATAGAGGAAACTCACATTTTTATACAGCTTATCAAGAAAGCACCATTTGTGCAAACATAGCATAACAGATGTTCAAAAACACACCATAAAATATGAAAAGCATTTAAGTGACATGGTGTTATCTAGCAATGATCACTGATCTTTATACATACTTGAGTGATGCCCAGCAAACAACCATTCCCTGCATCAACATGCTGGCTGTCTAGTCTCTCTTTCTACAGGGTCTCAACGGAACACAAGACATCACGCATGGCAACAATCTACATCTTCCTTTGAAGAAGTAAACAGCAATGCTGATCGAACGAACATGTTGGATATGGAATTTTAACACATCAAGCAACGAAAAATAGTGTTTATATACAAGCAAAATAAGTATACATAAAAGTGAACTGAAAACTTACGGTTAAAACTGTATTTAGTTAACAACTGCAGTATCACTGGTAGTATGACACATTAAAAAGCAGAATTTAATGCTCGGTAGCCTGTAAAACGCCACTTGCATAGATGGATGTAGTACATGATGAGACTAACAAAATCACCCAGACAGGGGACAGTTGGGTACTCTCCCATGTTCACCCCATACTTCCTCTGAGTGTGTCTTTGGCAAATGAGTTGCTTAGAAGTTTCAGAAATTTATCTTGAACAGCCACGGGGATTGCTCTACTAGAGATGGTAAACAGAAAAATGGATCCCTCACAAATCTCGCCACAGACAAATTATAATGCATCATTTTCTCTGATGACTCTTGCTACTTAAGATCATCCCATGGCCCCCCTGAAAAATGCACCTGGGATATAAATATTCATTGGCCATTCTTCCCTTCTTGTCAAAATGCTGTTGTCTATACTAAGTTATCGTGGCACCCGTTTCTCTCTCTCTCTCTCTCTCTCTCTCTCTCTCTCTCTCTCCTTAACTTTATATATTAGTCACATTTTAAGTTTACTCTCATATTAGATCTACTTTTTATCCCAAACATTCAATAAAAATTTCAATCCAGGATATAACGTTTTCAGTCTGACAGTCTTACTCCCCATTTCTTACCATCAAGACTTCACTCTCCAAAAGAAAGAAGATATGAAAGAAGAAACCCCCCTAAACAAGTATGGCATTTTTCTTCATAGTCTCACTCTCTAGTAGTATCAATACCATTCCCAGAGGAACTTGCAGGTACCGATTCTCCTATACGTCAGTCCTATTCTCAACGTTGTTACTAAGAAATGTCCCTGAAAAAGAGAACTTCCACTCCAAGTATAATATTCTTATCAATTAATTCATCCGTTTACGTTATCAAAAAGACCTACCTCTAAAAAAAAAAAATCTTCCATATATATTTCATTTTGCTTCTGTCGTTTCCATTTCCTGGTATTATCACAGACATATGACCCTCGCTATCTCCAGACATTTTTATCGAGCTATGGGAGGCATCCTTTAGCACCGAAAGTCTCTCTAAAGCCGAGTAAAACCGTCTGGTTGTAGCAAGAAGAATGTATAAAAGACGTCTTCATAGAGAAAAGGCTCGATTCTCTTTGGATGATCCCTACTTCTCCCCTTCCTCTTTTCCCCTTCATCGCCCACTCCCTTCCTCAATCTCACATTCGCAAAAAACTTCCTCTCCTTTCCTCCCTCTCCATCTCCCACCAGTCGTTCAAAATCTCCCCCTCCATTCTTCCCCTCTCTGTCTCTCACTGGTCACTCCCTCTCCCTCTCCTTTCCTCCCTCGCCGTCGCCTTCCCGTCACTATACAGTACTCCTTCCCTAGGTCAAGAGAATTAAGCTCCTTCCCATCCTTTCCTCCTTCCCCGTCTCCCTACAATCACTCAACCCCTCCCTCACCTTTTCTCCCTCTCTTTCGTTCCATCCTCTCACTTCCCTTCTCATAGAATACACACACTCTCCACTCATACCCTAACAAAAGTCCTTAGAACGTAAACTTGGAAGCGTTCTGGGAGGAATGGAATGAATATGTCTGGTACCACATGGAGGGATAAGAAGGAAATTCTGATGAGTATATATACATACACACACATACACACACACACACATATATATATATATATATATATATATATATATATATATATATATATATATATATATATGTGTGTGTGTGTGTGTGTGTGTGTGTGTGTGTGTGTGTGTCCGACTCTGGGCATAGGTTTCACAGCCTGTTTCACAGCCTGCTATCAAGGCCCAGCAGTCCTCCTACATACCATACACCTCTACATGTCACCACTTCGGCGCCAACACCCACAGTCCATATATACTAAATATATGCTAGGGCTGTCTCATACAGGACTGGTGCATTGGTATTAATAGGGGTTTTTTTACGACGTGTCGGCGGGTCATCTGGTAGATCAGTGAAGCCTGATTTAATGAAATTTAAATCCTTAAACTGTTCCCTGCCCCAGCGAGGATTTGAACTTGGGTCCGTTAGGACTGCAGGCCACCTCTCTACCGATTGAGCCACCGCCTCAGGAGACATCATCATCATCCTGGCTTTTTTCTCATCTAGGGATGGGGGGAGGAAATGAACACCCTGTTAACTATCCATTTATCTATTGCCAGATTCCTTAATCCCGTTAGGGGGTGACCACAAACAAATCGCCTCCATGTCGGCCTGTCCCCCTCCATTTCATTACCCTGCTCCCAACTCATACCTCCTCTCTCATATACCTCTCGACTTCATCCCTCCATCTCATCCTTGGCTTCCCCCTCCCTCCCCCCCCTTCCACCTCACTCTCATACACTCTCCTCATCAGTCACTCTCCATCCTCTCCATATGGCCAAACCACCTCAGTGTATTTTTTCTCCTAACACTTTCTATCACATCCACAGCAACACCACAATGCTCCTTCATTTCCTTATTTGTCAGTCTGACTCTTCATGTGACTCCACATGCTCCTCTCAAATAACTCATTTCCACTGCTCTCACTCTTGACTTGTGTCCCTCTAATAAGGTCCAAGCTTCACTTTCATACGTTAGAGTTGGTATCACAGTACTGTCATGCAGCAAATATTTTACTTCCATGCTCACTTCCCTGTTTCTTATCACTGCTTTCAAAGAACCAGCAATGTTTCTTCCTTGTTGTACCCTTTATAGCACTTCACCCGCTAAACTTCCATCCTTACTCATCACACTACCCAGGTACTTGAATGCACTCACATTTACCTTTTCCTCATCATCCAACCTAACTGTACATTCAGTGACTTCATTTCTCTCGAAGACATTACTTTTCCCTACATTCACCTTTAGATTCCGTTTCTTACACACACTCCTAAACTCATCCACCAAGCCTTGCAGCACCTATTCATCTTCACTTAACAACACAGTATCATCTGCAAACAACAGTACAGAGAGTTTCTAAACACTGCTCTCTCTCATTAGGGCCGCTCCAACATCCACTGCCCTACCTTGTATCTCTTTTATAACCCCATCCATATACAGATTGAACAACCATGGAGACATGGCACATGTGTTTCAATCCAACCTTCAAATAGAAAAATTCACTCAGTTCATTGTCCACACGAACTGCAGCCTTAGCACCCTCATACATACTCTTCATGGCATTCAGGAACTTCCCATTTACTCCATATCTTCTTAATACTTTCCACATTCCTTTTCTATCCACATTGTCATATGCTTTCTTCAAATCCATGAAGGCCGCATGCAACTTCATTCCCTTCTCTAGAAACTTTTCCATTAATGACCTAAGAATAAATATCTGATCTATACAACCTCTTCCCTTCCTGAAACCTCCCTGTTCTACTCCAACTAATTCCTCTGTTATTTCCCAAACTCTGTCAGTAAATATCCTACCATATACTTTTCCTTTTTACACTAAGAAGGCATATGCCCCTGTGATTACCACACACTTCTTTTCCCCCTTTTCCTTTGTACTGGAGAATAATTATACTTGACATCCGATCCTCCGGGACTCTACCTTCCTCCCAGGCCAATCTGCACATATTCCACATCCATTCAACTACTATCTCTCCCCCATGCTTCAGCACTTCACCACACACTCCATCAGTTCCTTGGGCTTTTCCGATGTTGACTTTCCTCATTGCTTCCACAACTTCCATCTTACTAATTCCTTCCTCTCTTCTGACCTCCCTCTTTCTCCCAGCCATTCCCGAGCCACTTATACTCACAAGACTTTCATTCTTTATGTTCAACAATTCCTTAAGGTGTTTTCTTTTTGTGTTTCACACAAGTGGAAAATATTATCACCACACTTGAATAGAAAAGGTTGATAATGTTATTTTTGTTGTTGTTGCTTAACCCTGGGTTTTCTGGACGAACAGACCCATCACTTAAAGGCAAACAACTGCTCATATGGAGCCGTCCTGCCGGCACAGTACATTTCTTACACCGTGCAGGGATTTGGCGCCTCCTTATGGTAGACAGAGTTTCGCTGGGGTCGGACCAGGGTCCTTCTCACAGAGAGGTACAGGGAAGTATGATGAGGTTTGACTCCTGTGTGGACGCTCCTGCTGCTCGATCTAGGGTAATAGCACCATTACGTGCAGGCTCCTCTTCAGCGCCGAAAAAAAAAAAAAAATATTGGACGTCAGCAGGTCACCTTTTTCTCTTTCAACAGGTGAAAGATAGATGGCTAGATTAACTAAGAAATGGAATTGGAAGAAGGTAGATTATGATCAAGATGGGGAAATAATCTTTAAGACAGAAGACAAAATGGAAACAGACTAACATCCAATAGGTCAGGGTGGAGAGAGCAGAGAAATCTTTTTATTGCAATTGACGGATAGAGGCTGCTGCTGCTGCTGCTGCTCCTCCTCATGATGATGATAGTGATGATGACCCCCCTTTTCTCTCCACTGCCCTTTTCGTATCATCCCCTCCCAACTCCTCTGCCTCCCTCATCCCACTCATAATATTTTAATGTGAGGTCTTTCCATCCTCTGTATTAAATCGTAGTGGTCGCCGGAGTAAAATTTTTAACGTGATCTCATTCCTCTGCTCCTTTCCTTCCCGCCATCTGGTAACCCATTCCCCTTCATTATCCCTCCTTTCCCCTCTCGCGACCCAGTGTCTTCTCATCACCTTTTTCCCTCACTTCTCACTCTTTCATCTCATCACCCACTCCTCTACCCTTCCCTTCAACACTCCCTCCCTCCACCAATGTCAGCCACTCATATCTCCCCCTCCGGTATAATACAGCACACCTACTAAGCCCGCCCACTCCAGTTTCCCTCCCCTTTCACCTTATCACTCACCACACTACCCTTCCTCTCGTCATTATCCCTTTCATGCAGTAACCAACCACCCACTTCTAACTTGCAATAATGCAACACGCCCACTAACTTCTTGCGCTTCACTTTTCTTCCAGCTTTTTCCCGAATCCATCTTCAGTCTCCCCCTTCCCCATCCTTCCTTTTTTTTTTTTTTTTTTCCAGATATCACTCATCTGTTCAGCCCTTTTCTTCCCTCCTCACTTTCTGTCAACGACTGCCATTGTAACAGCACACTCACATCTTCCCCACTTTCCTCCTTTCACATTATTCTTTCTTAAATTTCCTTCCATTTCCATATATTATACATCAACTCTTCCCCTTCCTCACTCCTCCCCCATCTTAGCACATCCACAAATCCTCCCAGCCTCTATACTCGTCTCCCCACCGCTCTCCACCATCCTCTCCACTTCCCTTTCACCTTTCATCCCGATCGCTTCCCCTGCACTTTTCCCCAACGTATCAGACCCTTCACTCCATTCCTGTCACCTTACCTCTCCATTCTATCCTGCCGTCCTATTTTTTTTTTTTTGTGGGCCGGAGGGAGGTCGCAACTTCACTCCATTCCTCCCATTATATTTCTTTCACAACCCATGTCTCCTCAACCTCATTATCTCACTTTACCTTCCTTCCTCCGTCCTATGCTTTACTTACCTTACTAATCCTTCCCCCCCCCCTCTGTCTTTTTCCTTCCTCTATCTTACCATTACATCCTTTCCTCTATCCCATTACTCCCCTCACCTATCCATTCCATCCCTTTGTCCACCTCATTCCCTCCACAAATTTCCCTCTCACCACAGCCACCCCTGCTACTTCTCTATTCCATCACCACCTTCAGAGTTTCTTCTCTCCATTTTCTCTCTCACTACACTGTCCCCTGTCCAACCCATCTATCACCATCACATCGCCATTCCCTCTCCAGTTATTTATTCCTCTTTTTTTTTTTTTTTTTTTTTAATTGTTTCATCACTCCCCCCTGTCCTATTCCCCTGCCTGTCGATTCAAATACCCTACATCATCACTTCCTCTTTTTTCATCTACTCTCCACATCATCACTTCCTCTTTTTTCATCTACTCTCCTTCTCTATCCCTTCCTTCGTCCACTTCTCCACCATATCCACCTCATTCCTTCCCCCTCTCCTTTCCTGATCATATCACCATTCCACTCGTACCCAACCATTCCCCACTTATTATCCATCCATCCATCATTACGTCTCTCTACCCCACTCACTCCATTCCTTCCCATTACTTCATTTTCTCTTTCTCCATCCATTTTCTCCCATCTCTCCACCCTCTTCCTCCCCCACACCGTCATCCCCTCTTTCTTTCCATCCCTTCCTTCCCTCCTCTTCACCTTATTCTCCTCGCACATTACTATTTTCCCTCTCTCCAGTCTTTCTTTCCTCCATATCTCCATCTAACACAACTCATTCCTTCGCGTACATTACCATTCTCTGCTTCTCCACCCATCTCTTCAACCCTCCATTCACCCCCCCCCCCTCCAACCTCTCCAGCCCTGCTCCTCCTTCCCAAATACTACACACTCACTCGAAGTAATTCAGGCTGGGCTCTGCGACGACCTGCACAATTCATCACACCAGGGCCACAAGTGAGGGTCGCGTGAATGTTGTATGGCCAGGCGTGTTTTCCCATCCTAGGGTGTGTCCGGCTATTTTCTGAAGGCGGCGGTGCTCCGGGTATTGACTTACTATTACTATGTTTAATCTCTCGTTTTCATATGCCAGGTGGACCATATGAACGACTTTCAATGTACAATCACCGTCATCAATATCAGTACATATTTGCGATCCCTATCAGTACAGTATTTGTCTCTCATTCTCATAGTCCAAACTGCCTATACAGTACACGCATCTCTTTCAAGGCTCTATACAGCCATGGTCAGTAACGCCTTATATGTCTGGGGCCTTTATTACTGCGTTTGCATCTCGTCCTCATATTCCAGGTAGATGTACAGTTGCAATCAATAATTCCTTCATGTCTTTTTGAAGCTATTTTAAATTCCAAAGATATTTTCCTCAGCTAACCAGTAACATCCAGGCCACTTGGAGAGGTTGGGATCTCGTTTGACGCGTTAGAAAACCAAGACTTGCAAGAGTGTTACTGTCCTCCACTGTTCCTACTCATTTCGAGCTACAGCCTAGGTCAATACTACCTATCCGAATCTGAGGTCATCATTACTACATTTATATTTCGTTCTCACTGCCCATCACGAATTCGTTCCTTTGGAGTTACAGACATCGGTTTCGAAATCATGATGCAACATTCAGATCTCCTTAAATATCAGCATTACTGATTTTTGTTGCAAGATCTATTTGGAGTTTTGATCCATTTTCGATGCAGTGTATAGGAACTTCTGGCTTTGACTTTACAAGCAGGTTTCGGCTTGAGTGTGCTTTTCTGTTTCTGACGGTATCATACACAGGTGGGTCTAACTATTAGCAGAGAAGGTGGACTATACTGTAGACGGGATGTATTATTCTATGTACTGATGACAAGTACCACAACCAGTTACTGCCATCACCAGTGCCATAAACAATTATCGCTATCATTACCACTACTGCTATAATTACTTTCATTACTGCTCTGTTACAGTATATAGACATACTATTAATATACAGTTGTCAACAGCATCGTTATCATAATGGCCAGAACCACTACCATTACTACCAAAATGAGCCTCATTAACATTCTACATCATGAACTATGCCTACTGCTAATATTTTATATCGCTGCTGTCACAATCACCATTACCACCAAGACAGTAACCATTACCACTACCACCATTACTGCTACAATAAAGCTATTACCATTCTTCAGCAAGTACTGGGCCTAATACTAGTAATAACCTCTCAACCATAATTATCACAGCTACCCCTATGACAACCACCATTTTCACCACCACTATCATTACTACTACAGTGCGCTTCATTACCATTCTGAGACAGGTACGAGGCCTACTACTAATATTAATCCCACTACTATTACTACACACCTTGGCCTATGAATATCGCAGTGAACACGTTTCCTGTCCACTACTTGATCCATCTTACATCACCACTACATAATTTTCTTCACCTCATTGTATTCACACACTCTTGCCATGTCCCACGCTCTCCTACACTTGTCTACCTTACTCTATACCATCTCCATCTTACATTAGTCTACCTCAGTTAGCCCGTCCTCCCGAACCTTACCCTACTAACCTCAGCATTATTCGTCTCTGTTCTACCCATCTCCTATCACTGTCTTTTTCATTGTCTCGGCTAAATACTTTTAACTAGCACAGGAAGTGTGCAACAATTAGTATCTCTTTTAAACACCTCTTGTCCTACGGGATTCTTCCTGGCCTTGCTCAACCAAATTCACCCTTATTCTACACTGCATTACTACCTGCCTACAGTACTTACCTACCCTCTCCGTCTTTTCCATACCTTACCACGGAATTGTTCTTCTTTACCTCATTGATTTGTTTTCCTGCGTAATCCTACCCCACGTTGTCTATTCCAGTCTTTGCAGCCTTCCACTGCACTGGCCTATTTCATATTGTTTTCCTAACTACCCCCACCTCGCTACCCTGCGTATCAGCACATTCCCATACGCAGACTTACTATACTTTGCCTGTCATGCTTTGCCATCTTGTGACCAACAACTCTTTCTTCCTTACCTTGCTTTCCTCGCATATCCTGCCCTGCCCTGGCCAACAACCCTCCCTCCTCTCCCCTCTTTCCATACCCTCCCGTGCCTTACAGCATTTCACTGTTTTCTTGGTCACTGCACCTAAGGCTCACCTACTCTTGCTTGTTGTCTTTCATATTTGACTCCAGTGTTATCAACCCTTCCCTTTCCTTCGTCTTTTCTTTTCGTATCATCTTGTTTCTCCCATTTTGTTTTTTTTCCTATTCCCCTCCTTCTCCGTTCTTTTCTTCAGTCCCCCTTCTTCACTTGCATCTTTTTTATCCCCGTTCTTCTTTAATTTGTTACCCAATCCATTTTTTACTGCCACAGACTTCATTTCTAGTCCTTTTCCTTTCCTCTTCTCTTTCAGTTTCACACATTCTTTTCATTCCTTTATCCCTTCACTGTCTAGGTACTCTTACTTCCCACCCCTCTGTATGAAGACCTCTACATCCTCCCCTCCTCTCATCCCTAAGTTGTTTCTGCGCTTGCTTTGCCACTTACTTAGCAACTTTCTGATCCACTCTTCATTCCCCACACAACCCTCGTTTAATTACCACATAGATTTCTGTTATTCTTTTCTCATTTACTTAGTCCCTCTACCTATTTTCCCCCCTAACATCCACTTTATGTACACTATTTCCTCCATCTGTCATTCCCTTCCTGGTCCCCTACATAATCCTTCTTTCACCCTTTTCCTTTCTAACTCATGCTTTTTATCTCCAGTTCGTTTTACTTTCGGGCTCAATTCACCTTTCCCAATTCAAATTTTTTCTCTTGTCCCACCTAATCCTCTTTTCCCCACTTTTCCACTTACCCTCTCACTTTCAAGGTTGTTCCCTTTTATCCTATACCCCTGCTTCCTCTTCCAAGTTCCTGTTTATTCATCTTATATCCTCCTTTCTTTCATCACCTCTTTCCTTATCCAACTGCACTCTCTCCTGCATGTTTCCCTCTCCGAAGTCCCTCTCCTTGTTCAGTTATCTGTATCTTAATAAGTCTATTTTCCCCTCTGACACAGTCCTCCCCTCCTTCCCCCTCTGCTCTACCCAACCTGAACCACTTACTAGGGTGACATCATTTTAATTACGTTACCACCAAACGATTTTTTTTCAACTTAGGAGGGGTCTCTAGTATTGCAGGGATCAGTAAAGGATGTATCTTACACCTGCATGGATAATAGCTTCCAGGCTTCCCTAAACTAAATAATATCACGTCATCGAAAAGTCAGGGGTTAACCTCTTCCCGATATAATTTTGCCCTGTCCACCCTTTCTTCCTCATTCTCTCCTTTATCTTTGCCTCTCCATTAACTGGTCTCTTCCGTTCTCACCCCAAACTCCATCTTTTCCCTTCTCTGTCTCTCCTCCTCCCCATCTACCCTATCCTCTTCTCCCCCTTCCCAGCCCCCTCCCTCCTTCATACCAACCAATGTAGACATGTTTAATGCATGTTCCCACTTTTCCCCTCCCTTATGGTAGACTAAACACTTTTTCTTCTTATTTTTCCTCGACCACATGAAAGTTTATAGTCCTGGTGTTGGTTTACCTCTGGTGTCGACAGGTCGGGGAAGGAGGGGAAGGGGTGGGGTGTATTGGGTGGGAGAGAGAAGGGGAGGGAATGGGAGAGATGGGGAGGGGAGGGGTTTAGTTGGAGGAGAGGCAGGGTTGTGGATGAGGAGGAGGGATTTGGAAGGGTGCAGATGAGGAAGGGAGGGGAGGGGGAAGAGGGGTAGGGTAGGGAAGGGGGAGGGGGGAGGAGGAGGAGTGTAGATAGGAAATGAGAGGGGCTTATGGGTGGGTGAAGAAGGGGCAGGGTGCAGATGCTTGGGTGGGAAAGGGTAGTGGTGGAGTGGGAAGTGGAGTGGTATAATAGGTGGAAGGGATGTTGTGGGTCGGGGAGGGAGGGAAGGGGTTTTGTGGGGAGAGTTGTTGTAGGTGTGGAAGGGGAGTGGAAGGGTGGAGTATTGTGAGTGTGTGAGGAGGGAAAGGGGGTGTCGTGGGCAGGAAAGGGGAGGGGAAGGGTGGGGTGTTGTTGATTTTTAGAAAAGGAGAGGAGTGTTTTGGATAGGGGTGGGAAGGGGAGACGAGGAATGTTGTGAGTGGGGAGAGAAGGAGAGGGCTATTGTCAGTGGTAGATGGAAAGGATGTTGTGACTGAGAGAGGGAAGGACAAAGGTGTTGTGAGTGAGGTAGGGGAAAGGTAAAACGTGTGGTGGAGGAAAGGGAGGTGTGTTGTGGTTGGGGGAGGGGTGTGTGGGCAGAGGAAGGTATGGTGGGTGGGAAGAGAAGAGGAAATAGACGTAGTGGGCGGGGGGTGGCGAGGGAGTTGTTGACGGGTGAAGGGGAGGGGATTATTGGTGAGGAAAGTGGGGCCAAGAAGGGTAGTGGGCAGAGGGGATGTTGTGAGTTGGGGACAGGAGTGGGAGAGCAATGAATCTGGAAGTTAGAAAGAGAGGATATAATGGGTGGGGAAGGGGATGGAAGTGGGTGTGGTGGGTGGGTAGGGGTGCGGTGGGAAAAAAAAAGGGGGGGTGTTTTGTGGGTGTGGGAAGGATGGAGAGGTGTATTGTGACTGGGGGTAAGGTAGGAGGGGTTAAGAGTAATGTTGGAAGAAGGGAGGGGGAAAGTAGAAATGGCTTGGGAGCTGTGGGGTGTACATGGGAGGGGTGGAATGAATTAAGGTAGGCAGTGGTGAGGGTGAAGTAAGTGTAGGAAGGAAAGTAGTTGGTGGAGGGAGGTGGTAGGGAGTATGGAAGGGTGTGGTACGTATAGCACGAATGTAATGACCTGAAGAATGGTTGGAGTGTACATAGGAGAGGAGTGAGGTGGGTGTAGTTAGTGGGGTAGGGTGGGTGTAGATTGGAAGAGGTGAGGGGCAGGATAGATGCTGATTTAGTGAAGGTGTAGCGTGATTGTACAGAGCGTGTGGAGGTGTAATGTAGATGCTAAAAAGTTGTAGGAAAGTGGATGTGTAGTATGAGTGATGCAGCGAATTATAAGGGATATTGTGAGTGTAGAGATGATGCAGTGCTTGTAGAGAGTGTTGTGCGGACATGGGAAATAGTATGTGAGCAGTGACTGAGGTTACACAAAGGAAGATGGGAGCAGGTGGAATGAAGTAGGAATAAAAGCAGTGCCTTTAATTTGTGAGGATTGAGCAAGAGATGCATGCATATATGTAGGGTATATTCAGAAGTATATAATCAAATATATATATATATATATAATGTATACAGTTTGTGTGTGTGTGTGTTTGTGTGAAGAACAGTAGACATGAAAGTAGAAGTCACAGACAAATGAACGTTGTATAAACTGAGAGATAAGGTTGGTGGCCAGTTAATAATTGGACAACACAAGTTATGGCTTATCTCACAAAACTGCAGCAACTCAGCGCAGGTTGGCAAGAGAACGGGCATTAATAGGAAAGGGCCTTCCAACCCAAACCCAGTAAGGTGAGCAGGAAAGACAGCTGGGGTCAGTTTAACGTGCAGTTCAAATAACAACAGAAAAAACTTAAGAACTCAAACATACTTCTCAGTCACCCATGCCATCCCTTCCCCTCCTACTTTACTCCTGCTGCATCTACTATCCTCCCAGCCTATCCAGTTCCTCAACTCTTTTCCCAAATACCCTTACCTCATCCTTCCTTTCACCTGTTCTCTACCTCGTCCCTTCTCCCGCTTACACCATTTCCTATCCGTTCCCCCATCTGCCCCATCCTTACCTCTCCTACTTCACCTCTTCTCCCAATTACCCACCGCTCGTTCCTTACATAACCCCTTTCCCACTGCCTCTCCATTTACCCCTTTTACTCATCTCTTCTCCACCGACCCTGTACTCCGCAGCTCCTCCCCTCCCCTCCACATTTCACCTTCCACCCCATTTTTTTTTTTTTTAATGCAAGAAAGAAGGAACCAATGGCCAAGGGCCCGCAAACCGTTCGTTCCAAGAAAACAAAAACAATACAAAGGAGAGGCAAAATCAAGATTCGTTCATTTCGAGATGCCTGGACACACTGCGTTTGAAAGACTGGAGATCATAGGAAGTAGGAAATACAGGCAGAGGGAGACAGTTCCAGAGTTGACCTGTTGCATAAATGAAGGACTGGGAGTAACGGTTAACTCTTGCATTTGAGAGCTGGACAGAAAAGGGATGAGAGTTTGTTGTTAGACGGGTGCTACGCGACCGACGTAGAGGTGGAGGGATGCAAGCAGACAACTCCCACTCCTTCTTCAGTAGATTTGTAAACAGATGAAAAAAAAAAAAAAAAAAAAAACTGCCTATGAATGTGACACCCTGTGATACATTAATAACATTTAAAAGTTGCATAGCTGAATATCTAGTTCCTAATCCCCAGTTAACGAAATCAGCGTTATAAAAAAACTGAATAATTACTTTTCTCTCATACAGATCATGGATAATACAGCATCAATCGTTAAACAATTAATGGCAAATTTCCATTACAAATTATATTAATGTATAATATAGTTTACATTCATCTTTTTAATATGAAGTTACAATGACAATTTTTCCACACTGCATGGTAATCCTTCTCATATTTTATTTGCCGGATTTAGTGGGTGGGAAAAATCCTCTCGCATTACTAAACTTATTTTCACTCTTAAATTTGACAGTAACCTTTATTCTTTTTACAGAACAGTCTCGAAAGAACCATTATATCTGTTACTGTCAGTGCTCCTTTATACTCTCACACTTCCTCCTCTCACTCTTCTACCCACTTCTTTCTCTCCATCTCTCATCTGTACTTTTCTCTTACCTATCCCTTCCCCTTCCATTTTCCCACCCCCTTCTTCCTCCTCCATACTCCTTCTCTCATCCCTTTTTCATCGCACCAACCCCTTACCCCTTTTGCCCCCCCTCTCTCACCTTTCCCATCCACCCCCCCCCAAAAAAAAAAAAAAAAAAATCATTCGAAATTCCGCTTGTACAAAAAAAAAAAAAAAAAAAAAATCCCCCAACGCAGGACAATTTCATAACAGACTCGCATTATGGAAAAAAAAAAAAGGTCGAAGAAAACAGAAATAAAATCCTATATCACCACTAAGCTTCATGAACCAAAAATTCCTGTTTTACGTGGGGGTCCGACCTGACTATAGTACGCGTGTTTAATGAGACGTTTTTGTTTCTGTCTCTGTCTGTTTGTCTCATATTCAATTATTTCTAAGATTTTTTTTTCTGATCCATTTAATGTGAAAAAAAATCATTTGCCGAAATTATAATTATCTCTGTCAATGGCTGTTTATCCGACTCTCTCTCTCTCTCTCTCTCTCTCTCTCTCTCTCTCAAGTAAATATAGTTAGACAGATAGATAGATAGATAGATAAATAGATAGGTAGATAGATAGATAGACAGACTGATATGCATAAATACATTGTGTGTGTGTGTGTGTGTGTGTGTGTGTGTGTGTGTGTGTGTGTGTGCATACAGTGAAAACACTTAATACAGAAACAATACAGAAACAAAAGCTTTCAAAGTACCCACAACAAAGCCTATGTTTTGTTCTCCGGACATTCTTCGAGTGGTGTGGGAAAATTGGCCAAAATTTTGTCAAACCTGCTGGACCCTATCAAATCTAATATGCTGACCTGAACTGATATACCCCCTCATGAACTCAGCCTTTTCAGCCCTATAATTTTCACGTAACATGTACCGGTCTCTGCGCAGTCGTGCCTTTGCCTAATATCTGTTCTGTTTTGCTAGAATGAAAACCATTACCTGAATTACTGTAGACCCAACCCGCAGGACCAGTGCACCTTTCCCCTGATGCACATATGACGCATGGTGGCTTTTAAGGAGGAAACGGGATGTGGCGTAATCATTCAATTTTGAGTTTTTTTTTACTCTTCCCCGCCCCGGAGGGGCTCGGGAACGGGTATTGTTTTCACTCGGTTTGTCTGTTTGTCTGTCTGTCTGTCTTTTAACAACTTTACGCGAAAACTGTTGGTGCGATTTTGTTTATAATTACAGGGATGATGGGCTGTGACCTTTAGATTACCTGATTCCAGGCTGTTGTCCCAAAAAATGTAAAAAAAAAAAAAAAAGTTTTCTCGCCATAACTCCTTTCAAATTCGTCATATCGACATGAAACCAAAACCTAACGGTGCATCTTTTAATTCTACATCCTATAACATGGCACATTACATCAGGGGAGGTCACCCTCGAGTTAGTGGTAGGGGGGATCAGGGTCAGGTGGGTCGGGTCTAAAATTTCGAATGGGCATAAAATCTTCAATTTTCACCCGATTTATTCCATATTTGATATGTGACATCTTTGACTAGATATCCTGTTGTGTTTATATGTCTACTAAAATGACTGCCCGGCACGGGTTTGCAGTGCTTTGCCACCGCTTGTTTTTTTTTTTTTTTAAATTAAATCGCAGACTATAATTTGTAACGGTGACTTCTGAATAATACCAGAGACAATACACTCGTTTTTTCGTACCTTTTCCATTCAAGTGTCAGATAGACCCACGCGCAGGTAACTCAAGGCGCTGGTGACACGTCATGTTACTTGAAGAAGACCGTAGGGAAGGTGGATCTTCTTTCATGTTAAAAATCTGTGAAGAGAATAAACAAAGGGCATATCCTCTAGTATAAAGAACTGAGGCTACATCTAACTCTTTCCTAAAATTTCTTATAATTAGCTATTCTTTTTATTATGAGATGCCCACCCGTAAGTTCTGTGTAATCGTCTAGCGACACCAGTACTGTATAGGAAGAAGTAAAAAAAAAAAAATAAGTATCTGGGCTTAAGTATACCTTCAGACGTACAGAAAGGAGAATGATCAGATAAATGTGTAGTGCGTCTTTGAATGGCAGGCCTGGGAGATGCAATGCAGAGTTGAGTGAAAGGATGGGACCTGAATACATTAGTGATGTCGTATGAAAAGGTAGACGGAGATGTGTTGGACACGTGGAGAGGATGTAGGATGGCAACTGGGTGCTGATGATGAGAGGTGTGAATATTGAGTGCATAGTTGCGAGAGGGAGACCGAAAAAGACATGGAATGAGGTCATACAGTGTGGCCTCAGGATTAAAGGAGTGAACAGAGACTGCTAAAGATCGAACAATGTGAAGATCTACCATTAGGTGACCACGGCCGATGCATGCAATCGTGTTGATGCCTATATGAGCGAAATGAAAAATGAATGAGCTAAAGGGCATATAATTCTTGCCGTTTCATTACAAGAGATCCTTTCCAAGATAAATAAATCGTCGGTTGCAAGAAGAAACAAAATGGTATCATACTAAATGGGTTAAAACAAACAAACAAAAACTTACAGAAGAAGGAGAATTAGGATTAGGAGTAGGATTTGGATTAGGAGGAGGAGGAAAATCAACTCTCTCTCTCTCTCTCTCTCTCTCTCTCTCTCTCTCTCTCTCTCTCACACACACACACACACACACACACACACACACACACACACACACACACACACACACACACACACACACACACACACACACACACACACACACACACACACACACACACACACACACATTCCCAAACCGTAAAACTACAATTATTTCCCAACAAATCGAGACGACCTCACACCGATTAAAGGATCCTATCGCCTGTAAGCGGTTTGAATCCCTTTTGCTTGTATTGTCAACAGGGCTAATGGGGAAACATGAGGGATTGGAAGCAAAGGAGGGAATCAGAGGGAGAACGTCTGTGGTTTTTGTATTGGTCGGACTCTGTGCCTGTAGCCGATGTATTTCTCCATACCTGCTCTTGTAGTTGTATTTCTCGGAGTCGACGCGCTTTCTTTTGTTTTTTTAATGTCTGCGTATGTACTTGTTGCATTTTTTAGTCTATTCTTGTATTTTCTACTGCATTTCTAAGAGTCTGTGTCTGCATATTCCGTACTGAATCAAGTTTTTTGAGTATAAAGGATGACTGGGTCGTACAGAACAAAAGCTTCTATGCAGTAAAGTTATTAATAAATATATTATCTTTTTGCATACATATTTATTACTAATGTTATCATATCAGTCGTGAGACTTTTTTTTTCTGAGCGGGATGAAATCCTCCGGTGTTAGCCAGATTAGAAACTTATGTGTTCGGGCTGAGGAGTAAAGGTTCTTTCTAATACTTTCAGGTACAGGACGTTGTTCCTACGCTGAACAAAGTCGTCTGACCTTAGTTGGAATGAAATAAGGAAGAGATACTCGGACTGAAGGGGCTTATGTAAGTAGACAACATCCACATTTCTCAGTAGACACTCTTACAGCTGTACTCTGTTTCTCAATACCTTTCTACCCGTCGCAGTAACACCACTGCCCGATACACAGTTCAAACCAAAATAGCTCGCCATCCAGCCATTAAAGTATTCCAATATTCCCTACATAACTGTTTAAGAAAAAAAATATACAGGTATATGGTATATAGTACTTCGCTTAATCATTTCCCTAAAGTAACGTGTGTTGTATGCACAGTATTCTGGTTGCCTTCAGGCGACTTTATTCACCTTGTAGGAGACTTCTTGTAGTGCAGGGGTTACAGTCATTCCTTATTAATCTTTTCACTACGATAACATCTCTTTGCATCATTCTTGCTACAGTCGGACATCTTTTTAAAATTATATTCTTGCCATCTAATGATTTCATTCAGCTTAGGATGGACTATCCGAAGTGGAGTGATTAGATATCTTCTCTTTATTACCAGAGTGAAATTTCTGAAAATGGAATAAAATCGTCTGCCAGCCGCAAGAATAAAAAGGGCGCCGGATTCAAAGGGATAAGCTCAGGTAGGGCGCCTGGGGATGAAGAGGTCCAGTAAAACAGATCCAGCCAAGCCGTACGGTTTTAATCCCCAGTGACGCTGCGTACAAGGGGGATTTACGGTGGGATTTGGCCAGTCAGTTGCCCAAATCCTACTCCATTACTGCCTCGCCGCCCATGGAAAAATAAAATAATAATTGAAGTCTGCTGTGGTCGGACGGGAAGGTATACTGGGGGTGGGAACGAGGGAGGGGGGAAAGAGGGAACCTTGTGTGTGTGTGTGTGTGTGTGTGTGTGTGTGTGTGTGTGTGTGTGTGTGTGTGTGTGTGTCATAATATTCCTTAAACTGTTGGAACGCAAATGAAAGGGTTTTATTAAAAGATCTAGGCTTGGAAAAAGACTATAGGAGAAAAGATATTGCTGGATGAAAAGAAGGAAATGGAATAAAAGAAAAAGGAAAAGAAGAGTGTGAGAGGGAATGAAGGATGAGAAGGAACTAGACAGTGCGATGGATGGAGGAAACGATGGGAAGGGGATAAACTAAGTATTGAGGGAGATAGTGTATGGAAGGGAAGAACGAAGGACGGAGAGAAGGGGGCGGAAAATAAGAAACCTGTAAATAAGGGGACGGGAAAAGAAATGCGGAAGAATGATTAGAATGGGACACCGGAGGGAAGGAAAGGGGGATAAGAAAAGGAATAGACGAAGAGGAGGATGAAAGTGAGGAGAAATGATAAAAGACTGACGAATGAAAGCATGAACGGTCGGAGAAAGACAGAGGCTAGGAAAAAGAAAGAGGACGAAGTTACAGGGAAAAATGGAAGGGAAAGACGAAAAGGAAGAGGAAAGATGGCAAGAAAGATCCATTGATTGTAGGGGAAAGGCCAGAGATAAAGGAGGTTTCGATAATGTTAGACATGATGGAGAATTGTAACAGGAACAGAAGGAGGGAGGGTAATGAAAAAAAAAAAAAAAGAAGCAGAGAAAGAGTGGGGAGGGGATCAGAACAGGAGGAAAGAACGAAAATAAAGGAGGCAGGTGAGAAGAAGGATGTGGAAAATGAACTGAGTGTCGAAGAATAATAAGGAAGATGAAAAGAGAAGGATGAAAAAGGAAGAGTACGAAAGGATGAGAACGTAAGAGAAAGAAAGGATGAAACAAGTAGAAGGAAGAAAAACATAGCCATGGAAGGAGAGAAGGATCAAATGGGGGAAGTAATGAAGAACATGGTAAGAGATAAAAAATTGTAAGAATAATGAGAGATTAAGAGATGATGAGTAATACAAAGAGAGATGATCCAGCACAACGCATTTCAGTTTCCTCTTTGGTGAACTTCCAGTCAGATGAAGATCATATGGCAGTACTTGAGATACATCCACTCTGTCTGAACAGTAGAAACAATATTGCTGTAATAATGATGATAATGATGATGATAATGATAATGATGGACAGCATATATTCTCCTGTCAGCCAGTAACACAAACATTAATATCCATCTTCTTCGTCAAATACTTACAAATATTTACCTCTCTGGAAGCCAGTTTCTAAGCTTTACCAAATATGCAACTTTTCGTCAACTATATACCACCAGTAAGGTACCAGCAGCTACCTTTCCGTCAGCCAGTAAGAGTTTCTGCCTAAGGGCACGTGGAAAGTGAAGCTCAGATCTGCCATATTTCCCGTTGGCGTTATAGACATCCTCCCCGCCGTCCGCTGACCCGGAACTAAAGACCTTCTTTAAAAACATGAGAAACAAGACCCGGACAGAATACCCCCACCCCCTCCCCCTCCCGACCCCTGACCCCTACCACCCAACCACCACCCCCACATTTCCCTCAGAACTCTTCTCCTTATTTCACTCCAAATCATCCCTCCTCTTTCCCCTTCCCCCTCCCCGACTTTCCTCCCAAGTAAATAAATAAATAAATAAATTCTTCACATCTGACTTCTCCTGTCTCCCTCACCGTATAAAACCTCCATTTTCATCGGAGCCTACTTCCTCCTGCTGGTCTCCAACATCCCTTCTCCCCATCCGTGGAACCCTCTTATCTCCTCCCCCTTAGCTCCTCTCCCTGCTTAACACTCCCCAACCTCTCCAAATCTATCCCATTAACCCACCCACCCACACATCCAACCCCCTGGCCCCCTTAAAAAAATAAAAAAAAAATAAAAAGACAGCCGCCTATTGAGACTTCTATGAACCCTTTGAATACGTTGACATTTTTTCTGTCTTGTCACTACCACACGATTTTATTCAGCCTAGGTGAGGTTTTTCGAACTTCATTACGAATCGGTTTTCTTTCACCGAATATAATTGCCCAGCAGTAGCAGTCATAAAGTACTAAAAATGACCTCACTGTAGTAAAGGGGTTAACTTCGTTCATGACCCTCGCCATGACGCTCGCAATGAATTTGCCTTCATCTCTCCCTTCGTACTCTCACTCACCTTGCCCTTCATACCCCGTCTTCTATTCCCCCTCACCCCATCGCTTGTGACCACACTTCATATTTTCAGACCTTTCCCCCTTCTTCATACTTCTCTGTCCCTCAACATCTCTCTCCCTATTTCACATTCCTCTCTCTCTCTCTCTCTCTCTCTCTCTCTCTCTCTCTCTCTCTCTCTCTCTCTCTCAGTCATTCACATGTCTCGATCCTGTGAAATCTCTTTCCTTCACTCACACTCCCACCTCGTGCAGCATACGCCACTCTCTTCTTCACACTCCTCCATCCTTTAACACTCCTTTCCCTCCTTCACAATCCTCTTTCCTTTAAAATCTCCCTTCTGTCTTTACACTCCGTCCTCGCTCAAAAGCCTTCCACCTCTTTTAAATTTTTCTAACCCTCCTTTCCTCCAAATCCTTCACAACAATATCTTCATTATCTCCAATATCTTCCCCTTTCATGACCCTTTCCTTCCTCTCTTGCCTCCTTTCACCCCTCCCTATTGTATGAGCTAATTTTTCCACTAGTCTTCTTCCTCCCCCCTTCCATCTGCCAAACTTTTCTAAACGTCTAAACCCCCAACTCATCCATTCTTACCATCCTTCCCTCTGCATTTACCTATCCCCCTCCTTCTGTCTCTCCAAGACTCCTACGTCCTTCCAAAACCTCTGACTCCCTTTAACTGTTACTCTGTTCATTCACGATCCCATTTACCCCTAATATCCTTACCTTTGTGACCTCATTCTACTTCCCGCTCCACTCTACAAGACTACTTACATTCTCTCATGACCAGTTCTAGCTCCTTTATGACAATTTGTTTCCTCCTCACAACTCCATCTTCTTCTCACATTTCCCGTCTCTCTCATGCTTCACGACCCCTTTTCATTCAGACATCCCTCCTTCAGCCAGACTTCCCCACTCCTTCACATTCGTCCACACTACACCTCCCGCGACTCTTCCTCCCTTCCCTTCCCTGACTATCTCCTCCCTCAACTCCCGGCACAGCCCCTCCAATCCGCCTCCTTTTTGACTCCTCCACCTCCCTTTGCCAGACTCCTACTTCCATCCACAATCGCCATCTGCAACTGTCTGTGATCTGTTCATTCTCGATCCTCCTCCACCCCCCACCTCCCTCAACCTGACGACCCCTCATCATCATTAATTTTCTCCATACACGTTTCACGACCACTCCAGCCCTCTCTCATGACTCATCCTACAGGTGATTCATCAGTGACGCTTTCTGTCTTCCCCACGACACCATCTTCTCCTTAACCCACATAGCACTATGACCTACCCTTCCATGACGCCCTCCCTCAGTGATCCCAGCATGATTTTCTCCACTTTCCGCAACTGTCCTCCCATCATCGACCTCCTTAATGACGAGAAGTCTTCCATAGTTTAACAGATGGTGGTATGAACAAACAAATATATTATACGTCAGCTTATTTTATAGATTGCTTGGAACAGTTTTACTACGAAAGGTCATTCCTGTGCTAGAATGGAATAAATAAGACGTCAACTTACCGAAGGGGTTACAGCACACACACACACACACACACACACACACACACACACACACACACACACACACACACACACACACACACACACACACACACACACACACACACACACACACACACACACACACACACACACACACACACACACACACACACACACACACACACACACACACACACACACACACACCTCCGCCACTAATTTTTACACTGATTTTACATTTCATTTCCAAAGTTATATATGACTCACCGTTCGCTCATCTTTCTTGCCATCTTTATTCCTCTTCTCTTCATTTTTCCATCTGTTTCTGTATCCCCATATATCCGTCCATCCTCCCCTCCTGTTCCTTCTCCAGTCCTCCTCCTTCTTCCTTTGCTATCATTGTCTTCAGCCCACATAAATACGAGCATATATTATCATCTCACGTTTTTCCGTGGCAAGCAGCATCAAAATACCATTATAATGTTGTCGTTTTCTTTCCATTGTCCTCCTCTATACTTATAGTCTCCTCCAGTCCCTCCCCTTCCTTTCCTTCAGTTCTCCTCCCTAAATATTCTTCTTCAGTTTCCTCACCGCCTTCTGATCTCTCTTCAGCCATACCTCCTCCCAACATCTCCCTACTTCAAACTGGTAGTTTATAGATATAGTATTACAGAATATAACATTTCCTTTTCAGTCTTTCCTATGAAATTTCCATTTCAGTTTTCCATACTGCAACATGGTGGTCCTTCTCACTTATTCCTGGAGGGTTTGGAGGCGGGGGGAGCCTTCTTGCTTTACTATGTTTGTCCTTCAGCATATAGAAATAGATCTCGTAGTCATAGTCTGCACTGACTCAAACAGCCTCGAAAGGACCATAAGGTCTGTTGCTGTTTGCTTTCCTTTGTATTCCTTTGTACTCCTTTGTACCTAACCTCTTCCCTTCCCCGTCCATCGACAGTCACTTCAGTCCACTCTCTTTTTCTTCTTTCCATCCTCTTCTCTCTCTCTCTCTCTCTCTCTCTCTCTCCCCATATTCCCCTCCAACCCCATCTCATTTTCATTATTTCCTGATCTCTCTCCACATTTATTCCTCCCTTCACTCCCTGCATCTCCCTTTCTATCACTCTCCTCTAACTTCCTCCATCCCTTCACCACTTTCACCATTTCTTCCTCCTTCCTGCCATCACCTTCTTCCTCCCCACTTTCTGCACATCACCTCCCATCATTCTCTGCAAAATTCTCTCCACACTCCTTTAACCCCCCCCCCCCACACACACACTTTACCCTTTCCACTTCTTCATACCTCCCATCTTCACTTCTTCCTCTTCTCTTTCCTCTTTCTCCCTCATCTTTCCAGTTCTCCACCACATCGTCCCTCACTTTCCTCTCCTCATCCCTCCTCACCCCTCCCCACTTCCTCAGTCACCCCTTCCCCCTCTTCCCCCTCCCCCTTCACCATCAGCCGGGCCTCCCCAGCAGTAACAGTATTCAAATAATATTCCTTATAAGAGGGGAACCTGTGAGTGTAGTGATTTTTAAGATTCGGGGGTGCCAATGTATGTATGTATGTATGTATGTATGTATGTATTTATGCATGTTTGTAGGAATACATGTATGCATGTGCGATAAATGTATACATTGTGAATGTATATATGTGTCCATAATAACATGTCTGCTACACTGTTTCTTCACAGCAACATTTGCTGTTTTTGATGTATCCTACCGTCATGCAAATACATTTGAATATACAGTGAACTTTTGTTTGATCTAAGATATTCCTTACATGTCCCGTATTCTTGGAGAGGGGTGCCGTACACATAGGCTACGTATTAGTAGAGATATTTCTTAATTCTTCCATGATCGGAACAATTCCAGTATTCTATTCCAGCGCACGCAAGACGGTTTTATGCCGAGACTGGAAAATGTTACTACTATTACTATGAATCCTCTCGTGGTCGGGACAGTTCCAGCTAACGTCAGACGATTATTTTCAGCTGAGTAAGTCACAGGAACCTGAGATTGTTACTGTTTCATCCAGTGTTTCAGTATGGAAAGGAGGGAAAAGTAAAAGCGTTTATTAAGGAAGATTGTACACATACTCTTACATGTATCGCCTGGTTCACTCACCTTAACTGGTGTTCGGTGGCTCGTCTGTCTATCGTCTGTCTCTCTGTCTGTCATCTTACTTCTAAAATACAGGATGGGTCTATTTAAATTTGTAGTGCATGTCTGGAACGGCTGTGGTGAGTGTCAGTCAAGCAGCATCGGCTCAATCCACCAGTCTCCCTCCTCCCTCCATCCACCACCACCCGTCCTCCACCATTAAAAAAGGGTGTCAACTGATATTTTTCTTTGCTTATGTATTTCTTTTTGCCATTCACACCAAAATATTCGGGATCAAAATACTGCCCCGGTCAATTATTTCGTCACAATTCTGTGGCTCCGACAGAAGAAAGCGAAAGCCCACTTCTCATATTATGCATTGCCGTTTAGCTGGAGGACTCGTTAGGTTTTGTTACAGTTTCAAAACGGCGAGGAGGAACAGTCGACCACAACTGCACGGAGACGAAATCTGTATGTACCCATATACGGCATTTTATCTACTTTCGTTTGGGAATTGCTAACCGACTGCTTTCAATCAAGGAGCATTATAGGTAAAGTATGTCACCCAGAGCCAAACACCCTTCCTACAATAACTGCTCTTTCCGATTTCAGGGGCCACAACTACAGTACCATCCTCTCCCCTATCACCCCAGACACGACTCAAACACTCCTTCCTACCACAAGCACCAATCAGCTGTAAGTCTTTCCTACCCCAACAACCAAAAGTTTCCAGACCAGTTTCAACGTTAATTCCCTCGTCTACCACAACTCTCAGGCTTCATCACCACAAGTCCGCCTTCCTACCACAGTCATAACTAGTTTCAGCCTGCACCCTACCGATCCAACCACTATCAAAACTCTGCTTCCTATCACAACTCCTCTCTCCTACGAATACCACCATGACTACCAACCACCACCCTCCCCACCGAGCCACGACTCAAACTCCCCTCCCTACCACAACTACCACAACTACCACCATCCAGCCAGTTTAGGAGATAATTCAGCGTAAACAGTCTGAAGTTGGCTTAAAAATATGGCAGTTGTGCTAATGATCACGCTGTAAATATGTTTGTAAATTCTGCACCAACAACTGCTTGAATCATTTGTAAATTACCGAGAGAACAGTTCGAACACAGCTGCAGCTGGGGGATGTATAGGACAGGTCTGTGTAGGGGGGTGGCAGGGTGAGGGAGGGGCAGGTGCGTGGATGGGAAGGTGCGAAATGTAGGGTGTGAATAAGAGAATTAGTGGAAAATAACGATGGCTAATGATGTTGTTGATGATGATGATAATGGTGATGATGTGTATGGGAAGGAAAGTGAAGTAGTTAGGTGGTGGGAAGGTGGAACGGGAGGCAGTTGCGTGAGTGGGAAGGTTAAAAATGGGGAAAGGTTTGTATGGGAGGAGGTGTGTGTGTGCTTGTATGCAAAAGGTGACTGTGAAAGACAACAGAAAGGTGCAAAGATTAGAAAGGTAAAGGATATGTAAGAGATCAGGCGGTGGGAGTGTGAGAGGGAGGTGGGGGGTAAGATAAGTAAATGAGTGGAGAGGTGAGAGTTTTAAGGGAATGTGGGAACGAGGGTGGGGCTTGCGTGTGTAGAAAAAAAGGGGAGGATAAGAAAGGTATGTGAGAAGGAGGTTTGGGGAATAGTGGTTTTGTGGATGGTGTGGGAGTGAAGCTGAAGCTGATAGGTGTGTGAGAGGGAAAGTAAGGATAGGAATAATGTGCGAGGGGTCTGGAAGTGGCAGATGTGCCGGAGTGGCAGATGTGGGATTGTCAGTACAAGGATATGTGAAATGGTTGAGGAATAGGTACCTGAGCAGATGGCTGGAACTGAGACAGAAGTGTGAAAATTAGAAGATGGGATAAGGTAGGTTTGTGCGAAAGATGGAAGGATAAATGATTAATGCATGGGAGTGAAGGGTGGAGTGAAGCAAGAGAAATGAGGTTGGTGTGATAGTGGCAGATTCAGAGAAACACATGCACTGAAGGAGATAAGGAGGGGTGGAGGATGAGAGGTGTCTGGGTGGGAATGAAATGCGTGAAGTGTTTGGAATGGGTAAATTGGTGGGGAAAGGGTGAGTGGGATAGGGAAAAGAACAAACAGTGAGATAATGAGGGACGATGGGAGGATGACAGGCGTGCAGGTTGGAGTGTGGGGGAAGGGGTAGTATGGAGGGGGGGGTGAACGGGTTAGGGTAAGTGTGTGATGGGAGTTTAGGAGAGAGAGGTGCGTGGGAGGAAAGGAAGAGTAAAGTTAATTGTGTGGGAAGGAGTGCACGGAAGGCCAGAGTCGTACGTGTGGGAGTGTGAAAGTGTGAAAGGATGACTCTATGTGGTATGGAGTGCTCGGAGGGCCAGAGCTGTATGTGTGGGAGTGTGGGAGGACGTATGTACATGGGAGGGAGAAAAGGGTTAGGTTATATGTAGGAAAGGGGGAAAATGGGAGGGTACGATGAGTATGGGAATGCGATAGGTTAAGTTGGGTGTGTGGGAGGGAGTGCGGGGGGGAGAGAGAGGTAGGGAGGACGAAAGATGTTTGGGGAGAGAGGGATGGACAAGGTTAGGTGCATATGTGGGTGGTTGGGGGGGGAGAATAGGGGGTAAGGTGTATGGGATAATTTAAGGTACGGGATAATTTAGGTTTGTGGTGAGTGTGTAAGAGAGAAAGGTGTATGGAAAGGAGGGATGGGTTAATTTAAATGTTTAGATGGGAGTGGAGGGGGTGGAGGGGGCGACTTACTAGAAAGCCAAGTAGGTAGAAAGGAGGGGAAGGGGTAGATGTATGAAAGGGAGGGTGACGTGTGTGTGTATGAGTGTAAGGGAAATGTGTCTGGGAGGGAAAGACAGGTTAGGTTAGGAATGTATGAGGAAATGTAGGGAGGATGAGAGATGTAAGAGAAGAAAGAATGGGTTAGGTTAGATTTGTACGAGGGAGTGTAGGGAGGATTTGAGGCGTAAGGAAGAGAGGAACAAATCAGGTTATGTGTGTGAGTAGGAGTGAAGAAGGAAGGTCTGTAAGAGGGTGGGGCTGGTTAAGTTAGGCGTGTAGGTGGGTATATAGTTGGAGGGAACAGTGTATGGGAGAGAGGAAAGTGTTACTTTAAATGTGTGGAACGGGGGAGACTGAGAGAGTGAGAGGCGTATGTGACTGAGTATGGGGGAAAGAAGTCCGTGGGGAATGGATATGTTAATTTAGATGCGTGAGTGAGGTGTATATGTAGGGAGAGGTGTGCATGGGTGTGAGAAACGGGTTAGGATACGTGTGTGTGACAAACCGCACAGCAAGTGAAGGGACAGTGCAAAAGTGAGGAACAGGTGTGCGAGTAATGAAGGAAAAGAAGACACGGAAGATTGGGGGTGAGATAGGGGGCGTTAAGTGAGCAGGTATGACGAAGATGAAGTAACAGATGATAAGTGACATTGATGACAGTTCATTTTGTTGTTCGAGTGGGTGAACCGATCGAGTAAGAACACTTTAACAGATATGAACGATTATACAACGCATACCAGCAAAAGTGTGCTATTTCAGAGACTGTTAATGCTACAGGGATGTACATATATTGTTGGAAAGCTTATGAAAAATGTAACTAGCGATAATAAGGCGATGTTTATCATAATTCGTCAAAATGAGCGCCAAAGTTGTGCTGTCTCCGAAATTATTAAAACGACAGTGGACCTACCTCCATCATTGGAAGAGTTGTATAAAATTAATGTGTTACTTAACTGCCTTATCTAAAAATTTGCCACCATACAGTTGAAAAAGTAAAACAAACAAAAAAAGCGTCAAATGCAACACCACAGTTTGATCACGTCGGAAATTATTAACCAACAGCCGACCCACGCGCATTGCTGGAAAGCTTATGGAAAAGTAATAGGTGTTACCCAAGTTTATTTTTCCTAAATTCGCCACCTTGTTGCCGGAAAAAGTTGAAAGCGCCAAACTAAGCATTAAAATTGAATTATACTGTAAGTTATTGAGTTTGTAGCGCATCTTCACGTACCATTGGAAAGATTATGAAAATTTAACATGTTCAATTATTTTTCTCAAAATTCGCCATTATACATCTGAAATAAAAAGCAAACAGTAACAAATTAAGCATCAATCTTTTGTTATCTAAAATTATTAAACTTCAATTGGCGGTGAAAAGCTTATGGAAAGTAAGAGGTGTTATTTACGTATTTTTTCTCAGAATTTGCCATCATATTGCTGAAAAAAGCACAGAAGACACCAGCCTGGTTTGTCTCAGATATTCTTAAATCTATAGGGGTCAGTGGCACACATCGCTGGAAAGCTAAACCAACATCATTAGCAAGGTCGCTTTTTCGAACACATTCTACTCTTTCAAGGATAAACAACAATAACTTCACTTTACCTCTGTTACCACCAGATGATTTATGCAGCATCAGGAGCACCTATTGTAAAACATTTCCCATTAATTCTTTCAGTTCAGTGACACCTTTTTATATAACGGTAATAGTCATGCATCCATCAGACAACTTCATTTGCCTTAGGAAGGACCCCTCGTAGAGATTCATCGGGAAGACTGTAAAGCAAAAGTGTGCTAGGTTAAAATTATACACCGACCTGGAGGAGGAGGAGGAGGAGGAGGACGCGGGGAGGAGGAGGACGAGGGGAGGAAAAAGAAGAAGAAGAAGAAGAAATAGTCTAAATTTAAAAACTACTCGCTGTTCACTAATTATAACTCCGCACCTGATAAGAATCAGGATGTCTTCAAGGCTCGAACCTCCGCCTCCACACAACGCACACACTGCCCCAGCCGTATGGGAAAAGAAAGAATGAAAAAAGATCTAGCAGCTGGAGCTAAAAGTCCACAAAATATAGACTGTCGACCAATACAAAATTAGTTTGTAATAAATAGTGATTTATAGAAGGAACATTAACTCTAGTCAAAGACGAATATTTTCAAAACAAAGAGCAAATGTCAAAACAAAGGCAATATGCATGTTAGCTCTCCAACATAATACGTGATAATACCGTAATTAACCACAAGCATAGAAGTGCAACAGCAAAAACACTAACGAAAATGTATCTGCCTTTATTTAAGCCTTCAAATCTGAATGGTATCGCTTAACCACAATAAAATCGCCTGGAATTATCTAGCATAAGAGACAGCACAGTACCTACAACTTAACCCCTTCAGCCCGAGAGATTCTCCTATGGTGAATAAATTCTTAAGTCAGAATAAAAGAATAATATAAGTATCTATCACCCCTTTCAGCTCATGTTTCTTAAGTCACACAAACCTGTCCGGCATTAGTCAGAAAAAAATAAAGAATAAAGACTAAACTTACAATTTAATCTCTTCAGTCTAGACCACTCCCTTAAGCTGAAAAATTTCTCTGGCAAGTCACAATTAAATAACAGAAAAGTACTATGCCAACAATTTCACCTCCTCATCTGAAAGCTCTCCTAGGAGCTGCATAAAGTCGCCTAGAAATAGCAAGAAGTAAAAACAAAGACGTGTCCGGCCTGAAAGGAGACACGCGGCAGACATAATAAGTAATCAAGACAAAATCAACCCGAAAAGCCAGCAAGAACGACGCCCAAAGCAAACCCAAGACTCGGCAAACAAAAACAAAGGAGAAAACGGGATGCCGGCGGGACCTATTATATAATGATGGGAGGGGAGACCTGTAGAAAAAATAAAAACAGCGGCAAACAAAATAGTCCCGTGTTTGTCCTGCCCGGGCGCGTGCCACCGTGTTTTTTCTTCCTCTGTGTCGGTGTTTTTTCTTGTGCTTCTATCTCTCGCTTTTTTCCCTCTTTCATTCTCTCTCTTTCTCTGTTTTGCTTTGTTTCCTGATTTTACTATCTCTTTTCATTTTCTCTTTCCTTTTCTCTGTCTCTGTCTATGTCTGTCTGTCTGTCTGTCTGTCTCTGTCTCTGTCTGTCTGTCTGTCTATCTGTCTCTCTCTCTCTCTCTCTCTCTCTCTCTCTGTCTGTGTCTGTCTGTCTGTCTGTCTGTCTGTCTGTCTGTCTCTGTCTCTCTCTCTGTCTCTCTCTCTCTCTCTCTCTCTCTCTCTCTCTCTCTCTCATGTGTTTTCCCTCTCACATCAATTCCTCTTATCTCCTCCTTTATCCCTCTCATTGCCTTTTTCGTTTCTGTCCTCTTCCATCATCCCACACCCCTCTCGTCACCTTACTATCACTCCAGTAGCCTACACACTTCCAGACACACTATACTCTTCTCTTCTCCTTCAGTCTTCCTCTCTCTTTCTCTTCCAATCCTCCTTCCTTAGTCTTTCCTCCCTTATTCATACTTCCCATTTCTCTCCTTCTCTTCCGACCGTCTTCCCCTTTCCTTTTCTCAGCTCCATGCACCTTTACCTCTGCCTTTTCCTTTCTTCCTGATTCCCTTCATTCTCCTTTCAGTTCTCATTTCTTCCAGATCTCATTCATTCACTTCTCCTTCTCTTCCGGCCACATTATTCTCTTCTTTCCTCCTCCACGCACCCTCCCATCACCTCTTCTCTCCCCTTCAGTCGCCTATCACCTATCCATCTCCTCTAATCACCCCTCCATCTTTCTCCTTTTCTTTTCCACTTGCCCTTCCCTCATCCCGTTACTTATTTATCATTGTCCTTTCTCTACTAATTCTTTTCTAGTCCCCCTCTCAATCTTCCCTCCTCAGAGGAGGCTCCTCTCCTTTTTTACAAATCACTCTCTCCTCTCATGATCTCCCACTCATCCTTCTCTCTCCGCTTCGACTTACCCTCCCCTCTCCTCTCTTTATCTTCCACTTACCTTCCTCTCCCTACTATCTCTTCCAGTCACTCTCCCATCTCCTCACCTTCTCTTCCAGTAACCCCCTCTCCGTCGCTTCTCTTCCAGTTGCATCTTTTCCTCTCCTTCATTATCAGTCGCCGCATCCTTACCTCTCCTCCTCCAGCTATCCCCACCTCTCCTCTCTTTCTCCCCAAGTCACGTTCCCATCGCTTTCCTTTGCAGTCCTCTTCTTTTCATCTCTCCTTCCATTATGATATCCTCTTCTCTTACCTCCATTTACCCTGCAGTCTTCTACTCCTTTTATCTCCTCCTCATTCCATTGTCCCTTCCCTATTCTCTCTCTCTCTCTCTCTCTCCAAATCTTTTTCCATCTTTAATCTCCCTACTTTTCACCAACTCTAGTCATCCATTCATTTGCATGTTTTATCTCCCCTTCTCCATTTTATTGTCAGTCCTCCATATTTCTCCTCCAGTCGCACTTCTCTTCCCTTCTAATCATTATTCTCTTATCTCTCCTTCTCCATTTCCTTTCCCTTTGCTCCTCTACTCACCATTCTTTCTTCTCTCTTTACCCTTTCTTCTTCTGTCACTGTTCTCTCCTCTCTCCTTCTTATTGTTCTTTCCCTCTCCTTATCCAGTTACCTGTTTCCTTCTTTTCCTTTAATTCCTCTTTCCCCTACAATTACCTATCCATTCTCGTACTTCCTCTGATAATCTTCCTTTCAGTCTTTTCATCCAACCTCCCATATTTTTTCTTACAGTTTTCACCGCTTCTCTCTTCTACTTTTCTGGTCATGTTTCTCACTCTCTTTTTTCTCCAGTCCCCATTCCCTCACCATTTTCAGCCATAATCTTTAACTTCCTCCTTATCTCCCTTTCTCCCATCCTCTTTTCTCTTCTTTTCTTCCCCTCTACTCCTCCAATGACCCTTCCCTTTAAATCCCTTTTAGTCTCCTCCCGTCCTCCGATTACTCTGCCATTTCCTCCAGGCTCTCTTCCCTTTTCCTTCAGTCATTACACATGTTGCAGTCACTCTTCTATCTTTCCTCCACCAAAATCCATTCTTTTTCCTCACCAAACCTCCTCGCTATCTCTTCTTCTCTTCCTCCAGTCCTACTCTTTCCTCCAGTCATCCTCCCCTCTCTTGTCCTTCTCCGCCCCTTTCCACCTTTATTCATTATCTCCACCTCTCTTTACCTTCCCCTTTTCAGTCACCGATTCATCATCCTCCGTCTCTTCCGCCATCCTTCCGCCTCTCATTAAGACTCTTTCATTTCCTCCAAAATCCTTTCCTTCTCCAATCACCTTCGTCTCTCTCCTCCTCCTATTCTCCTTCTTTTCTCTTTCAAACCTCCTCTTCTCACCTTGCCTTCCACCAACCTCACCCTTTCCCCAATCACCCAATCACTCCCAGACCATTCAATAACCAGGCTAATTGCGGCCACGAATCATTAATAACCACGTCCTATGGGGTGATTGATCCCACATATTAACCTCTTCCCTATTGGCTCATTTCAGAGGCTCGCTTCTTATTGGTGGGCTGAGAGGGCGGCCTTGATTGGCTGGCTGGGGAGGGGAGGCCCAATTAGAACCAGTCTCTTGATTTGTTTACGGCATGTATGGTTGTTTGTAAGCAAGATGTGTGTGTGTGTGTGTGTGTGTGTGTGTGTGTGTGTGTGTGTGTGTGTGTGTTTTAGACATGTTTACGATTGTGTATATGTATGCTTGTATAAGTGTGTATTGTTTATGTTTGCATGCATTTATGAATGTATGTATATATGTCTGTATTATATTAATAAATAAATTAATGCATAAATGTAAAAACATACTGTATACCGGTAAATCTATCTATCTATGTATCTATCTATCTATATTATGTGTGTGTGTGTGTGTGTGTGTGTGTGTGTGTGTGTGTGTGTGTGTGTGTGTGTGTGTGTGTGTCTGAATGTGTATGTGTGGGGAGTATCTCTCTCTCTCTCTCTCTCTCTCTTTCTCTCTCTCTCTCTCTCTCTCTTTGTGTATATATATATATATATATATATATATATATATATATAGAGAGAGAGAGAGAGAGAGAGAGAGAGAGAGAGAGAGAGAGAGAGAGAGAGAGAGATATTCATGAGTGAGTGAGTGAGTACGCATGATGTATGTAATCATTATTTATGCAAGGGTTAGCAAAAAATATGTGGCTGTACCTCTAAAACCGTCTTAGTAAACACATTCTTTTATGTTACGTGTAACCAATATTTCATGTACGTATGTGAAAATGCATATGTAAGTATGTTAGTTTTAATTTGTGCTTCTCTGTGTATGTATGTATGCATGCATGTAAATATGTATGTATGTATGTATGTATGTACACTTGTTAGCCATAGTTTCGGCTCCTTGTTCACCCCTGCCAGTAGATAACGGGAAGTAATAACCAGACATTGATATCGGCCGTATGTCTAATATCTGGTGTAAGGCTGGTAGTCTGAACCTTTGTTTAACTACATGAGAAGTAATTCATGACGACATTAGTACTCGTATTGTCTAGCAAAATTTGAAACTACCACCTTAACACAGGATGATAGGTCTTTACTTGGTGTGAAGTCCTTCTTTCCAGCCAGTGACAGGGACAGAGGATGAAGAGAAACTGGCTCACGAGTGTATGTGTGTGGGTGTACGGTGGAGACGATGTATATACGGTATAATCTTCATATGCTTCATTAATGCCCTAATAGTCTACAATAGTACAAAAATCAGTTACCTTGTTCAAAACCGCATCAATCCTATACACTTCACATACCGTCTCCGTCACATTTCTTTTATAGTTCTTGGGTTACGAACTGGTGAGGCAATGTTCCTATCCATGTAAATAATTACTGATTATCCTAACATACTCTCATGTAGGTCTTGCTTTTCAAAAAGTTTTGGCACAGTTTTAAGAAAATGTATGTGAATTACTAACTGCATTTGTAGCGATTAACACACACACACACACACACACACACACACACACACACACACACACACACACACACACACACACACACACACACACACACACACACACACACACACACACACACACACACACACACACACACACACACACACACACACACACACACACACACACACACACACACTCAATATGCATACACGCATACATACTTATAAATACATATATACGATCACATACATAAATGAATACAAATAAGGCGACTTGAGCCAACCCACCCATGAATACATATAAATTTTCTTCCAATATTCTTGCTGGGATGAAGGCAGGAAGGGAGGGAGGGAGGAGGAGAGGAGAGAGGGAGGGAGGTGGAGAAACGAGAGGGAGGGGATGCGAGAGGGTGAGAGGAAGAGATGAAAAGGAAAGTAGGGAGAGGAGATATAGTGAGGAAGAGAGAATGAGAGGGGAAGTAAGAGAAGATGAGGAAGAGAAAGTGGAGGATTAGAGTTAGAGATGGGAAGAGGGAAAAGAAATGGAGAGAGAGAGAGAGAGAGAGAGAGAGAGAGAGAGAGAGAGAGAGAGAGAGAGAGAGAAATCACTGAAATGTTATGAGTGTTTTTAGTGGAGTGTGTACAAATGGGCATATGATGGACTTGGTATTGAAATGATGAACATGCCAAGTACAAGTTACCAGAAGAACAACGTTTATGTTAGTGGGCTTATTTTTCGTGCGTCACTATCATCTTTGATGCCTGAGTTATTTCATTACATAATTATTATCTGACCTCAACCAGCTTGGTGCCCAGCACCACACACCGCCCAATGTTGTCATACCGTGCACACGTTTTTCGTCGTGAGTCCAGGTAAATTTCGAAACTGAGTATTTGGTGCTTAAAGTTTGGGAATGTTAAGAGAAAGTTGTGATGCAAGGAGTTACCACTTGAAGGGGTTAGTACTGCTCACTGTTGCTCTATGATACACAGCCTTAGAGGTATTTATGTTTTCCACAAGATTTGGAGGACTCAGTTGTCAAACATGTCCCCCTTACCCGGGCCTGGGAGTTGCCAAGCGCTGCTGCCTTGCACGAGTTTGGGGTTTGATGAGCTTTGCCATATTTTGCATTTATTTAGTTATGTTGTCTGAAGGTTCATAAGACATGGCCGCTCTAGTTTTATGCAGGTCGCTAAAATCAGATGATTATATGCATCTTCAGTAGCAGCATCAGCATTTTATTTCTCCATCAGAAAATGGATGAGCAGGATCCAGAAACAGGAAAGGGAAAAATATGAAAGTAGGAAAACTATCAGCAGAGTGCCCAGTGATATTGGCCAAATGAGACACACATTCATCCAGGTACAATCATATAAGATTTGGGGTGGATAATAACTCTGGTAACCAGATTAGGATTATATGATCATGCATCATTACACTAGTGCACTTCTTACAGCCATTCATTTAGGCCAAATATTTGCCAACACAAGAGTCACATTATTCTTGATGTAGGAGGAATCCTACAAGTAAACTTCTGCACATGCAAGATTAATATCCCTTGTCATGTTTCTCACGCAAACTGTGTAGCATTTAATATATAATAACACACGATGATATTGAAATGTATTATGAATATTATAAAAGGAACTGGTGCTAGTAAGCTTCATAAATTTATGAGAACAATGATATAAGGGTACCACTGTTAGATCATTACTGTATACTGTATTCTAAAACTTGGCAATGGATGATTTTGATAAACGTCAAAAAAATCACCTTTAAAGATCACGTCACATATTTCACTTCAGATACTGTTAAGACTCCATATTATAATTACAAATCATAATAGATAGATAGATAAATAGATAGATAGAGAGACAGATAGAAGCAGGGAGTCAGATGATGAGAAGGTATTGTGTCTGCAAGAATCGAGCAATGCTAAACATGCTTACACACTCTTAACTCAAGGAATGCTTGATAGGCACACGACAGCGCCTAGTGACCATACACACACATACACACATACTCACACACAGGCTTCTAGAACTTTCCATCACAGGGAACACACGTGATACATCTTCTGTTTCACCAGAATTTAGGAAAGAGAGCTCAGACGGAGGTTAGCCATAGAACAGGCAGGTAATGGGGAGAAGGGCTTAGCAACTTGAGAGAGAGAGAGAGAGAGGGAGCGAGAGCGAGACAGAGAGATAGCTAGCGGGACTCTATACTCCGCTCTGTGTGAGAGACTTGTTAATATTTCCAAGACAAATAAAAATAGTCCCATACTATTCTTTACCTCTCCTGTCACTACATGACAAATGGGAAGCTACTCCAAGATATAAAAACCGCTCGTCCACAAGTCTAATATATATATATATAACTCAACCACAAAGGAAATACAAAGTCTTTTTATGACAATACTAGTTATTGCTCAGACTTAATATGAATATTTTCCTGAGTGCGATCCCTACACAGAGGGAACTGTACCACAGTTATGTGCATCATAGCCACACTGTTGAAGCTAAGGAACTTTGTTCATCTTACACTGTTATCACCCATCAAAAAAGACAGCTGTAATTACTTATCAGTTGCTATTTATAATCTTCACTCATATAAGTATGTTAGGAACGACCATCTGTTGCTCGTATAAGCAACTTCATGTAGCACCTTTTTTTTTTTTACTAACCCTGCGGGTGTTGACATGCAGCTGTAACGACCAGAGTTCTTCCCTCTGTTAGCACTCTCATGATCGCAGCTTTTTCCTTATCTTATTCCAGTTAATGCCAGACCACTCTGTTTGGCTGAGAGTGAGTCAGAGGTGCTTCAGAGTGTTAATGCTAATACCGTTAACTCTTTAATGGTTGTGTCTTTTCTCCTATTACATACTAGTTAATGCCAGACAAGTCTGTAAGCATAAAATCAATAATGAGCGCCTGTAAGTGCTTATTTCTTTAGATCATTTCCTTAAGTAAAGAGTGTTGAGCAGACTTCTTGTAAACCAGGAAATCATTTACAATGCTGGGTGGTAACCTTATAACCAAGTCTCTGGACCTTGCTTATAACCAACCAACACATGCTCCCTACGTCACAACCAGTGAGTTGGCGGAGGGTTAGTGCCTTTCCTCGGAAAATAACCATCTAAAAATACAAATAAGAAGCCTCGGACCAGGACTGACCAAAAGGTGACGACTAAAGACTGAACAAAGGATATGGTACGGAATGCAACGTGGAATGTAAGGGGTGCGAATGAAGAGGTGCAAGAGAGATTGTCCAGGTGCTTGAGGGTGCAAAAGTGGACATATGTAGAGTAACTGAGACTAAATGGGGAGGAGAGAGTGGGCGTATGCATGGGTTGTATGCACGGAAATAGGTGAGAATGAGAGGGCAAAGGATGGAGTTTGTATTGTTGTGTGCAAGAGATGGAAGGAGAATATAATAGAGTATGGATCAGTTGGCTCAAGGATTTTGTGGGTAAGCTTGAAACTAGGACTACAAATGCGAGCGATTGTGTGTGTGTGTATGCGTCAACGCAAGATCATGGAAGTAGAGTGAAAGAAGAGTTCAGGGCAAATGAGGAGGCGTGCATGGAAAAGTTTGAAAGGAATGAGAGATTTTGATTGGAGATATGAATGGAAAAGTAAGGAATGTGAAGGTGGATGGGGAGGCGGTGGCTCAATCGGTAGAGAGTTGGCCTGCAGTCCTGACGGACCTGGGTTCAAATCCCGATGAGGCAGGGAACAGTTTAAGGATTTGAATTTCATAAAAGCAGACTTTACTGATCTACCAGAAGGCCCGCCGACATGTCGTAAAAATACCCCCGCTAATACCAATATACCAGTCCTGTATGAGACAGCCCTAGCATGTATTCAATATGGACGGTGGGTGTTAACGCCAAAGTGGTGACATGTAGAGGTGTGCGGTACGTAGGAGGACTACTGGGCCTTGAAAGCAGGCTGTGAAGCCTAAGCCCAGAGTGGGTCACATAAAAAAAAAAAAAAAAAAGTTGGTGAGTGGGGTGTGCCTGCAGACGTGGATGATAATGGCAGTGCTCTAGTGGACATTTGCGCGGGGAGGGGTTTGGTGATAGCCAGTACCCTCTTTAGACCTAAAATGATCCACAAGTATACATGGCGAGTGATGAGAAGGGTGGTTGGTGAACTGAACGAACATAAGGCAATGACTGATTATGTATATGTGATGAGAATGAGGATGTGTGTAATGGATGCAAGAACATACAGAGGTTGGGAGAGAGGGCTTTCTGACCACCATGTGATGGTGGTGAGAGTCAAGGTTAAAATGCAATGGAGGAACAGAAGGAGGGAAGGACAGAAAGAAGTAGACCTACAAGAAGGGTCGAAAGGTTGCAAGAGGATGGAAAAAAGGCAGAATGTAAGAGAGAAGTGGATTAGTGATTGAGTAAATATTATTTGGAGCAGAAGGGGGAGGTGGAAGGGGTGTGCAAGATATTCACTGAAGAAATCTGTGCAGTATGTGAGGTGGTGTGTGGGTTGAAGAGAAGACGAAAGGGGGTGCTAGGAACAGCATGGTGGAATGAAGAGGTGAGACAAGCTGTGGCATAAAAAAAGGAAACATATAGTGAGTGGATGGAGGAAGTTGAGAGATGGAGGAAAGAGTTATACATAGAGAGGAAGAGGGAGGTGAAAAGATTAGTAAGAGAGAGTATGAAGAGAGTGGGTGGGGAATTTGGAAGGAATTTGAGCGTTAAGTGGAGGGATGTAAGAAAATGTTCTGGAGAGAGGTAAAGTGAGTTAGACAGGGTGATAAAGACGTTACTCGGGGAGTGAAAGAAAAAATGGTAGATTGCTAGTGGAGAAACAAAAAAAGTGAGCAGATGGAGAGAACACTTTCAGGAACTTTGAAACATAGAGAATGAAAGTGATGCGAGGTTAAGTCGCTGGGGAATGGCTTGGAGAAGGAGGGAGGTGAGACGAGAGGAAGAAATCAGTAGGATGGAAGTAGTGGAAACAATGAAGAAAGTCAAAATGGGGAAAGCCCCAGGAATAGGAGTGTGTGGTGAAATGCTGAATCATTGGGGAGAAATAATAGTAGAATGGATATGGAAAATGTGCAAATTGGCCTGGGTGGATGGTAGAGTCTCAGAGGAGTGGAGGTCAGGTATAATTATTCCCCTGTACTAAGGAAAATGGGAAAAAGAAGTATGTGGTAATCACAGGGGCATTTGTTTCATAGTATAATAGGAAAAGTGTATGGTAGAATACCTATTGACAGAGTCAGGGAAATAACAGAGAAATTGGTTGGTAAAGAACAGGGAGATTTTAGGAGGGGAGGAGGTTGCATAGATCAGATATTCATTCTTAGGTCTTTAGTGGAAAAGTTTCTAGAGAAGGGAATGAAGTTGTATGTTCCTTCATGGATTTGGAGAAAGCACATGACAGGGTCGATAGACAGGGAATGTGGAAAATATTAAGAATATATGGAGTAAATGGGAAGTTTCTGAATGCCTGAAGAGTATGGATGAGGGGGCTTAGGCTGCGGTGCATGTGGATAGTGAATTTAGTGAATTTTTCTCTTTGAATGTTCTATTGAGACAGATGTGTCATGTCTCCATCGTTGTTCAATCTGTATATGGATGGGGTTATAAAAGAGATGCAAGCTAGGGCAGTGGATGTTGGAGCGGCCCTAATGAGTGAGGGCAACGTCTGGCAGCTCCCTGTACTGTTGCTTGCAGATGATACTGTGTTGTTAAGTGAACACAAAGACAAACTGTAAGGCTTGGTGAATGAATTGGGAAGTGTGTTTAAGAAACGGAATCTAAAGGTGAATGTAGGGAAGAGTGAAGTTATGTCTTCGAGAGAAATGAACTCACTGGATGTACAGTGAGGTTGGTTGAGGAGGAATTGGAAAATGTGAGTGCATTTAAGTACTTGGGTAGTGTTATGAGTAAGGATGGAAGTTTGGAGGGTGAAGTGCTTGAAAGGATACAATTAGGAAGAAAAGTTGCAGGTTCTTTGAAGACAGTGATAAGAAAGAAGGAAGTGAGCATGGAAGTACAGAAGTTGCTGCATGAAAGTATTGTGATAACAGCTCTAACGTATGGAAATGAAGCTTGGACCTTGATATAATAATATAAATAAAATAATTTGGTTTTACGCCAGGTATCCCCGAAGGGCTAAGGCGTTGCCCCTGGGTAGAGGACTTTTGGACTGGAGCATGTAGCATTTTATGACCGGATGCCCTTCCTGATGTCTACCAATGACCCTTGGGTGGATTCGATCCTCCGACCCTTTCGTCAGAGCAGAGTGCTCTTACCCACAAGTCAGGAGTGAGAGCAATGGAAATGAGTTATTTTAGAGGAGCATGTGGAGTTACATGGAGAGACAGACTGACAAATGAGGAAACGAAAGAGCGCCGTGGCGTGGATGTGGATGTGATAGAAAGTATTAGAAGAAATATAGTATATTGAGGTGGTTTGGCCACGTAGAGAGGATGGAGAGCGAGAGACTAACGAGATGAGTGTATGTGAGTGAGGAGGAAGTGGGAGAGGGAGGGGGAGGCCAAAGATGAGATGGAGGGACGGAGTTGGGAGGTATATGAGTGGGGGTGGTGTGAGCTGATAGCAGGGCAGTGAAATGGCGGGGGATCAGATGACATGGAGGCGATTTGTTTGTGGCCGCCCCTTACGGGATTAAGGCTTCTTGCAGTATATATATAGATAAACAGATGATCACATCAACGTTCTCCGTACACACACACACACACACACACACACACACACACACACACACACACACACACACACACACACACACACACACACACAGTTAGGCAAGTAAGCAGTCTTATAGACCAGAGCAGTGATATTGAGGAGAAGATAACACAGGTGAATGAAGCTGTGCAAAGCTACAAAAATGATGTGGAAACCACGTATGCTGAAATGGTGAAAGTAAAGAAAGACTTAGAAACGAGGGTGGAGGAAAAAAGCATTAAACAGGAAGTGATAAGAATAATCCAAAACAATCCAAAGTTAGTCAGAGATTCAGTAGATATAAACAAATCTATAGTAATCACTGGTATAGAAGAGGAAGAAGTAAAAAACAAGATCACAAGAGACAAAAAGGAGTTGGCAAATGTAATGAGCTTACTGAAAGAAGTATCAGAGGAAATCTGTAGTAAAGACATAGAGGAACACAAAAGTTTAGGGAAATACGAGAAAAGCAGGACAAGACCTCTAAAGGTGACTTTCCAGAGTGTAAACACTGTGGAAGAGATACTAAAAAATGCAAAGAATCTTATGGAAAAAGAAGAGTTCAAAAATGTATATTGATAAAAAGATGCCTAACACAAGAGGAACTGGAATTACTGAAAGAGAAAAGGGAGGAAGCAAAAACAAATAATGAGGGAAGATCAGAAGAGGAGAAGAAGAAATTTTTTTACAAAGTAATAGGATTGCAGGTACGAATGTGGTACACAAACAGGATGGAATAAAAAGGAGGAAGTTAGTAAAACCATGTCATGACAAGTATAGAAACAAGATGATAAAGTTACTGTACTCAAATGTGGATGGAATGGTATCTAAATTACTAGAGATGAATGATTATGTCATAGAAAATGAACCACAAATAATATGCCTAACTGAAACAAAATTAACACCAAGGATATCCAATGACATACTAAACTTAGAGGAATACAATATATGGAGAAGAGACAGAAATTTAAAAAAAGGAGGAGGAATTATAATATTAACTAAGAAAAATCTAAAAGTCAATGAAATAAAACTAGATATACCCTCACAAGTAGAACTGATTGCAGTAGAGATCAACACATCTGAAGGGAAAGTAATTGTAGCCAATTTGTACATGCCACCCTGATCAAACACATGGGAAAGAGATGAATATGAGTACCTGGCAGAGAGTACAATTCAGAGTTTAAGATCATTACTACATAAAATGGAAGAGAAATCGGAAAGAATTATACTAACTGGGGATTTTAATACAAATATAAATTGGAATACTCTAGATATAATTAGCCAAGAAAGCTGTTGGGACCAAAAGCTCCTGGATCTCGTGCAAGAGATTTTCCTAACGCAACATGTGAGGGAAACCACCAGAAAAAGAGGACGATGTACCTTCAGTGCTAGATCTAATATTTACTAGGCAAGAAAATGATATTGACAGTTTAATATATCACCCTCCACTCGGCAAAAGCGATCATGCAGTACGAAATTATAACTTCAGGATAGCATATGACATAGTTAACAGCAATGACAGTTACAAAAAGAGCCTAAAGTATAAAAAGGGAAATTATCAAGACCTAAAGAAGTATTTCTCAGAAGTTGATTAGGAAAATGAGCTTAGAGGACAAGATTTAAATGCTGTATATAAAAAATTCTGTGAATTTTATGAAATAGGAGTCCAGAAGTACATCCCACAGCACAAAGAAGCAGATAAGAAAATACAGAAATGGTTCAATACAGTATGTAAAAAATCAAAAGAAAGAAGAGATTTGTTGTGGAATAGATACAGAAGACACAATAGTGAAAGGGCGTATAATAATTACAAACAGGCAAGAAACGATTATACAAGTATAAGGAGGGAAGCCCAAAAATAGTTTGAGGAGGATATAATAAATAAAAGTAGTGATCAACCAAAGCTGTTTTACAGCTACATCAGAAGCAAAACCAAAGTAAAAGATATAATACAATCCATTACGGACGAGGGAATCACTTATACACAAGAGAAAGATATTTTTGAAGCACTACATAAGAATTTCCAATTAGTTTTTACAGAAGAAAAGAATTTTGAGAGGGACTGTGTGGAACATGCATGTCCACACATACTACCAGATATACAAATAGCAGAAAAAGTAATACAAGAGGAGTTAAGTAGATTAGACAGAGGAAAAGCAAGTGGTCCTAATGAAATTTCATGTTGGGTACTACGAGAATGTGCAAAGGAGTTAAGTAAACCATTATTTTAAATTTTCAAGAAATCCTTGAGTCAAGGTAAACTACCTGATATTTGGAAAAAAGCAAATATTGTCCCCTTATTCAAGAAAGGAAATAGACAAAATCCGCTCAACTACCGACCAGTATCACTGACCAGTGTTGTAAGCAAGGTATTAGAAAAGCTTATAAGAAAAGCTTGGGTAAATCATCTAGAAGAACACAGTATGATAACAGAAAGACAGTTTGGTTTCAATCAATCAATCAATCATTTCCTGTGGCACCCTCGGGGATGCATAGGGCCTCGATGAACTCACACCACCACATCCTATCTTGTGCTAACTCCTCAAGATCTCCCCAACACTCATCTCCAGCTTCCCGTCTCATTGTCCTCACCCACGTCTCTTTTGGCCTTCCTCTACCTCTCCTACCAAGTGCCACCCACCCTGGTGTACCTCGTACTATTCCCTGTCTCCTATACACATGTCCTAGCCACTTCCATCGTGAGAATCTAACATATTCATCGATCGGCTGCACTCCCGTTATTTCTCTGATTCTACTATTTGGTATCCTTTCCCACCACTTAACTCCTAATATTCTTCTAAGTGCTTTATTTTCAAACACCAAGAATTTATTTTCCATAGTCACTGTGCTGTACCAAGACTCGTGTCCATAAATTAAGATACTCCTAACCATTACCTTATAAAGTTTGATTTTTGTATGAACAGAAAAATTGTTATTATTCCAAATATTTTTAAGCATTCCTATTGCCTGATTAGCCTTCTTTAACCTTTCCTCGAATTCAAAGTTCAAAGAACCATCCTTGGCTAAATAAGTACCTAAATATTTAAACCTATCAACTTGCTTTACAACCATACCTCCAATTACACATTCCTGCGCATTTTCCATATTCATATTGATTATTTCAGTTTTTCCACAATTAATAACCAAACCCACCTTGCGACCTTCACTCACCAAACAGTCCAACACTCTCTGCATCTCTTCTGGCCCATCACAAATCAAAACTATATCATCTGCATAATCTAAATCCAAAAGTTTCCTGTTCTCTCCCCAAAGTAAACCTGCACCGGTTTCTGTTCCAACACGTTTCATAATGTAATCAATGACCAATACAAATAATAAAGGCGATAGAACACCACCTTGAATTACTCCGGACTTGACTTCAAACGAATCACTCAGACAACCATCAACCATCACTTTACAAAAAGTGTCCCCATGCATGTTCATAATGACCCTCACAAACTCCTCTGGTATTCCATAATGTCTCATGATCTTCCCCATAGTCTCTCTCGAGACACTATCAAAAGCCTTTTCAAAATCAACAAAACAAAGACTTAACGGTACTCTCATTTCATTAACTTGCTGCATCAAATGCCTAACTATAAAGATATGATCATTGCAACCACGTCCCTTTCTAAAACCAGCCTGTTCATCCCTCAGAATACCCTCAACCACTGGCTCCAACCTATTTAACAACACTCTACTGAAAACTTTCAAAGCTATCGGTGACAAAGAGATTCCCCTCCAATTACCACATTCACTCAGGTCTCCCTTCTTCGGAATTTTAACAATTACACCATTCTTCCAAACTGATGGTAGTAACCCCGTCACCCATATCTTATTGAATAGCTTGGTCAAGATCATTATTAATCTATCCCCCTCCACTTTAAACATTTCCGGAAATAAACCATCCTCCCCTGGTGCCTTGTTATTCTTTAACTGTTTTACTGCTTTCTCCACTTCTGCAAGCCTCAACTCTCCTGTTTCTATATTTAAATCTTCCTGAGCAGACGGTATATCCTCTTCTGGTGGTATTGGTCTATTAAGAACTGTCTCAAAATGCTCTTTCCATCTATTTTTAATATCTCCATCTTTGGTCAATAAATTTCCTTCCCTGTCTCTAACTGGTATTTCCTTGCGTTTACTTGCATTACCACTCAGTTCTCTAATCGATTCATATGCTATTCTTTGACTCTGTCCATCATTTTTGTTTATTAAGATTTCAGTCTCTGCAACCTTTTCATCCACACATCTTCTTTTATCTCTCCTAGCTAACCTTCTTACTTCTGAATTCAAACTCCAGTACGCAGCTCTTGCTAATTCAATCTCTCGTTCATCAACGCATTGCATCTCACTCCTCAATTTAGCCTCACCTCTCCTTTTTATCATATCCCACGTTTCCTCTGATATCCATTTCTTTCTCCTGAATCTATGTCTCCTTCCAATCGTACATTCAGCAGTCTCATGCAAAACTTTGTTCACATCCTCCCACATCTCATCTACACTTCTCTCCCCCTCTTCCAACGTTTCCAACACCAAAAACCTATTTCTGCATTCTAATCTGAATTCCTCCTTTTCTTCTCCTTCCCTTCTAAGCTTAACAATATCGTATCTACCAACACCAGATTTTTCCTTCTTCTGATTTTTAAGTTTAAACCTTATTTTTGCAATGCTGAGTTGATGGTCACTACCAATATCCGCTCCCCGTTTAACATGAACATCTAGCAGAGAACTTCTATGCCTCCTACTGATAGCGATGTGATCAATCTGATTTTTATATTTTCCAGGGCGACACCCAAGTTGTCTTGTGTATATTGCAATGCTGAAAGAGTGTGCCCCCGATGACTAAGTCATTTGCTAGACAGAAGCTTCCAAACCTCACTCCGTTTTCACTCATCCTACTACCAACTCCCATCTTACCCATACATGCCTCAAATCCCTCATTTGAGCAGCCCATTACTGCATTAAAATCTCCAACGCAGATCAAAACATCATGTCTAGGTACCCTTCCTACTCCTTCTTGCAACTTTTCATAAAATGTGTCTTTCCTTTCATCGAGTGCATCATTAGTAGGTGCATAACACACAAACAGACTGATGTTGCCATGATTTGATTTAAACCGTGCGTATAACAATCGCTCATCTATAGGATCCCACTCACATAATGCCTTATTTGCCTTACAACCCAGTAACAATCCTACTCCCTGATAATGCATTCCGTCCTGTCGGCCAGATATCAATAAACGTATACCATCCTCCAAATCCAACTTATCAACTCCAGTTAATCTAGTTTCTGTCAGAGCACAAATATCAACTCCATAATTTTGAAAAACCTTCACTAACTCATCAATTTTACCGTCATGATTTAGCGTTCTCACATTCCAGTTACCAATTTTAATTGTATTTTTTGCATTAACAAATGAATTAGATTGTAATTGAGGCAACCGTGAGATTCTTAGCACCCCCTGCCCATTTAAGGGCTGCACGGGACTGGGGGCCATTATTGTTCTTTCAGAGTCCATCAAGGTTTCTTTGGCTAACTTCCTGAACACCTCGCCAATGTGTTGCAGTCGCAGTAGGCAGCTAACTTGCCTGATTGCCCACACCCGAAAGACCCAGCTATGCTGTAGCCAGTCACGTGCCGGCATGCTTCCCAGCCATTTCACTCTCAAGGAGTTCCTCTGCCTGAGAAAGCAACCACCCCCCTGCTCCCGAGGGCTTTTGATCTGTGTAGGTAGAGGGCGATCACTCCCTCACTAGCCATATACAGTGTATATACAGTGTATAGGCTACAGAAAAGGAAAATCATGTGTTACTAATCTGTTAAGCTACTATGACAGTAACAAACACAATACAGGAAAGAGAAGGATGGGTGGACAGTATCTATTTAGATTTCAAGAAAGCTTTTGACACAGTACCACACCAAAGACTTTTATGGAAACTGTACCATCAAGGAGGAATTCGAGGCAAACTGTTTTGTTGGATGCAAGACTTTCTCATAAAAAGAGAAATGAGAACAGTACTAAGAGGAAACTACTCATCATGGAAAGAAGTGACTAGTGGAGTACCACAGGGTTCAGTGCTGGCACCAATCATGTTTTTAGTGTATATAAATGATATAAACAGTAACACTGGAAATGAGAGCTATCTGAATATGTTTGCAGATGATGAAAAAATACAAAGGAGAATTACTAACACAGACTCTTGTAAAGAGCTACAAGAAGAATTAAATAAACTTCATGAATGGAGTAGTACATGGCAAATGGAATTCAATGTGGACAAGTGTCATGTAATCAAGTTTGGTAAAAGTGGAAAAAGACCTGATTGGGATTATAAGTTAGAAAATAAAACCCTATACACATCAGAAAGAGAGGAAGACCTAGGTGTGATTATCAATAACAGACTATCTCCGGCTGACCACATCAGCGAGAAGGTACGGAACATGTATACACTGCTTGCAAATATGAGAATAGCATTCACATACATAAATGAAGACATGCTAAGAAGGATAATAACATCATTCAGTAGACCAGCCCTGGAATATGCATCAGTAGTCTGGAGTCCTCATCTCAAAAAACACATAGACAAGATTGAAAAAGTTCAAAGGGCCGCTACAAGATGGATACCAAGCTTAAGGGATCTAAGCTACGAAGAAAGACTAAATAAACTGAATCTACCAACACTACAGGAGAGAAGGAAAAGAGGTGACATGATAATGCTATATAAGTGCATATCAGGGTAGGAGAAAATAGACATAAATGATTACTTAACATATGGAGAAGCATCAGCAAGAGGACACTGCAAAAAACTGCATAAGAAGAGAGGTGATAAAGACGTAAGGAAATTCAGTTTCCCAAACAGAGCAATTGATCAATGGAATGCACTACCGAATGAAATAGTGTGTGCCAAAACAGTTCACGTATTTAAGGATATGTACGATAAATATGGTTTAAGACACGGGACAGTACGAGCTTCACTCATTCCTGTAAAGATACAATTAGGTAAGAACAATTAGGTAAGAACACACACACACACACACACACACACACACACACACACACACACACACACACACACACACACACACACACACACACACACACACACACACACACACACACATATTCAACAAATGCAAATGTGCGCAATTTTCACTGGAACCATTTTCTGCGTAAAACATCAAATTTGGAAGAGAGAAGGGTAATAATGACCTGTCCTAACAGTACAAATGAAATTTTGTGAAGCTTCCTAGCAACAAGGAGACGCTGTTTGTCACTAATGACTTCTTTGTTATTTGCTCAGCAGTACCTCTGCTTCTTCTCGCCTTGGCTTTGTCACATATCTTTTCTTCTTCACTCCCGTCTGTTTCTTTACATCACTAAAAAAAAACTCGTTAACAATAAAGTAATACAGACGTCGTCGTGCTGGGAAGATTAAGTGTATGTGTCTAACGCCTTCGTCAGGGGCGTACCTAGAGATTTGGGGGTCCGGGGGGCTAGGTTCTTTTGCGGGGCCTCCCTCCTGGAGGGGGCCCCGCAAAGAACCTATCCCCCTTAATTCTCAAAACTTATCTAATATCTCAGCCGGGATTGTCGGGATGATAAATGAATATATTTTTAAATATTAATAAAAAAGCTTATAAATTTTAAAGACTTTTGGGGCCCCCCTCAATTGGGGGCCCGGGGGGCAGTTTCAAACAGCCCCCCTCATCCCCCCAGGTACGCCACTGGCTTTCGTCTTTCTAAGCTGCAAAAATGAAGTCTGACAGTGGGAAGAATCAAACAGAAAAAAACACAATGTCGCAGTGAATATATCCCCTCCCCCTCCCCCCCCATAAAATAAGGACCCCGCCTGAAAGACTATAGTAAACAGACTGTTCACTATTGAAGGAAGAGGGTTGTAGTGATAATGATGATGATGATGATGATGATGTTAGAGAAACAGGATTTGGATGATGATGGTACGATAGAGACTGCTGCTGTTGCTGATGTTGTTGATGATTATACGACTAAAAGGATTAGATTCTCACCAGTCCAAACTCAGTTGACTATTCTCGTGAATTATAAGGATGTCATGGCAACTCTTCAAAGCATATATATATATATATATATATATATATATATATATCGTCATCATCATCTTCCGGACCTCCTTTCCCACCCAAGGGCAGGGTGAGGAGTAGCAATGTCCAGACAGCACAAACTTCCCCAGTCCAAATAGGTCACACTTCCATTCACTCATCATTCAAGCCCCCGGAATCCTGGCTGTACCGGATACGCCCAAAACATTCACCACATTCTGCAGCTTCACACAAACGTATCCGACTGAGTCAATCACACACACACACACACACACACACACACACACACACACACACATATATATATATATATATATATATATATATATATATATATACCTATCTGTTTTTCTGTCTGTCTATACCTCTATCTATCTATCCATATATAGATAGATAGATATAAAGCGTATCTTACATTCTTCTGTACGTCCTACCTTGTCAGTCACCACTCATCTACATAGTACACCTAACCTACAACACTTAGTTAACTGATGATGAGGGAGTATACCCTGTGGAGAGGGTCGTCGTCGATCAGTTGATAAGAATTTAATAATTCTCATGATCTGTGGGGAGGAAGGGGAGGAAGATATTGTTTGGATGGGTAAAGAGGACTGGGCGGGACAGGCTGAGATTATGGTGGGTACTGGAGGTCAAGGGAATGGGCAACATCGGTTACCGGAGAAAGATTTCTCTGGGACACTGAAACAAAAGTGAAAGGAGTAAAAATAGGTGGTATGGACAGAGAGAAGTGGGAGAGATGGATTAGGATTAAGGCGGGACACAACACAACCAGTGAGGGTGGTATGCTGGATGGTTGGAGAGTGGTGATGATTTAAATAACTTGTTTTTTCTTGAGAAAAGGGATAACGTGGTATGAACACGACGCACTGTCATACGGGTAAAAATATCTGACTATGGTAATGAAAAAAACACAGACATTTCAGATTACTATGCTCTTGTCACTTTAATTTGACCTAAAACTGCCATCTTCCCATCTCAAATGGTGAGCGGTGACAAGATAAACATTAGATATTTTACTAATCACGAGAAACTTGTACAGAAATTTTGCTGGGCTGTAGCATTTCCTTATTCGGCCATTGAGCTACGGGAAATAGGCTGCTAAAGGACAAACACCACTGTCAGGTTAAGGCAGCCGAACTATTACCGATGAATTGATTGATATATACAGCTGAATATCTGTGTATCTACTCATTTATATGCATACGCACATACAACGATTTCGATGACCACAGAGATAACACAACGCATAGATAGACCGTGAGAGCAATAGACCGGGCGATAGATGCAGTCCGATAGATAGAGAGAGGAATATGACCATCCCAGTAAAGAAATTCAATACTGTGGTCTATGAATACCGCGGCCGCCTCGATAATTCATATGTATAGCGATAATGCGTGGCGCCGGCACCTATGTATACTGGGGAGGGCAGAAGAGAGGGAGGGGGGAGAGAATGAAGAGGGGTTTAAGATGGGGATGAGGGGCAAACAGATGGATAAATGTCGGGGAAGGAGAGGGGGGGAAAGACGAACTGGGAAGAAACAAGGGGTGAGAGTGACTGGGAGAGAGAGTGGAAAAAGGTACGGGTAGGTGGGAGCAGTGGGTGGGGAGGACAGATGAGAAATTGGGAAAGGGAAGGAGAGCTAGGGGAGGGAGAGGTTGGGTACATGGAAGGAGAAACGTGGTTGGGGGAGGAGAGATAATTGGAGGGAAAAAGGAGGCAGAGGGAGGAAGTTAAGGTTGGGAGACGGATAGGGAAACAGAAATATGGGTTGGGAGGACGCAAGAGCCATATGGACAGGGGCGAGGGTGGGTGGGGTAGAGGCTGATGGGAATGGAGAGGAAGAAAGGTATGAGGAGACCTAGGAGAGGTAGAGGAAGGGAAGAATACAGAAAACAAAACAAATGGGGAAGGGAAAGGTTGTTAGGGGAAAGGAGAGGTAAGGGGAAGAAGAAAGGGTAGAGAAAAAAAAGAGAGAGAGAAAAAAAAAGCAGAGGAGAGGAGAGGGATGGTAGGGGAAGGGAGCAGAACTGAAAAGAATTAGTTGGGGAAGGCTGAGGGGGAAGGAATAGGCAGCGGAATGGGAAGAAGTGGGGGCGAGGGCGGAGGATTCAGGAAGGATGAGGAAAGAAGAAGGTCGAGAGAAAGCAGAGAAAGGGGTGGAAATGAATGCAGAAAGAAAATAGATTGATAGGGAGTGAGATTAAAGGGAGGAGGGGATGGGGGCCCAGACGTTAGGGGAGGAGGGAGACTGACGAGGCTCGAGAGGAAGAGGGGGGAAATGTGGGTGAATGGGTGATGAGTTGATGCAGAGATGGATGGAGTGAGGGACTGGGAGTGAGAACGTACAGAAAGGTGATAGAGGAGACTGGAAAGGGATGGGAGGCGAGGGAGGGGATGGGGTGGGAGAGTGAGGAGTGAAACATAAGGAATGGAGATAGGAGAGAAACGAACGAGAGTTATTAGGAAAGGAATGAAAAGGAAGGATTCAAAGAGGAGAGATAAAGAGGAAATCAGGATAAGGAGGGGTAAGGGAGGAGACGGAAGGAAGATTCGGGGATGGGGGTGAGAGAAAGGTGGGACCAGGGGAGGGGGAAGGGACGAAGGGAGAGGAAAAAGAAACAGAAGTATGTAAACAGGGAGAAGGAAAAGAATGACGAAAACAAGTGCGTAATAATAAAACAGGAAGAGAATTATATATTTAGTACGGTAGTGATTGCCCGCAAAAATTTGCGGGACAGACAAATAGCCTTTACATCACAAAATGTTTGCAAATACCATTATCTTTGTTTCCATACCGGTACTGAGACCACATTGACCAATTCTAAACAAAAAACCGAAAAAATGATTTTCGCATACCGTATTTGCCCTTGGCGCGATTTCTACAAATTCGCGCAGTCATGTAGCGCGCGATCGCCAGATTTGTTTTTTTGGTATACAGGTATTCCTGACACTCCTTGGACTTACAGCGACCTGATGCCAAAATAATTAAATCAGTATCTATAACTACTCTCGTGAAAGAAACAAATAAACGCAAGGACAGACACACACATGCACAGCTCGACTCTCTCTCTCTCTCTCTATTTATATATATATGTATGTATGTAAGGTGGTAGAAACTTGGTGAGGAGAGACGGAGGAAGAGCGGTATGTGAAGGGAACAAGCCTTGGAAATGATGCATAGAAGGGGCTGAGAACGGGAGGATGAAGGTATTAGTGGAGGAAAGGAGAGGGAAGATGGAGAAGAGGAGGAAGAGAATTGGAGGAGGTAGTGAAAACTGTGGGAGCAGCAGGAGAGAGGTATAAGGGAGGGAAAAAGGGAAATGAATGACGAAAGAGTGGGAGGATGAAGGGAGAAAAGAAGAGGAAGGGAAAAGAAGGGAGAAAATGAGAGGAAAGGAAGAGAAGAGAGAGAGGGAGAGGAAGAGAGGACGAACTAAAAAATGAGACAAGAGAGAGAGGGAGAAAGGAGAGAGAAATAAGATGAAGACACTGAGGGGACAGAGATGATGGAAAAAAACAAAAACAGAGAAGGGGGAGGGAGGTCCGCAGAGGAGAGGGAATGGTAATAAGAAGAGAAGAGAGAAAAAGGTAGAGAAGGCAGTGACAGAAATTAGGGATGGAGGGAGAAAGGAAAGGGAAAGTTTAGAAGGGAGAGACTGCGGTTAGGAAATACTAGAAATAGAATAGTTGTATGGAAGTGGAGGGTAAAGGAGGACAGAAGAGAGGAAAATGAAAGAAAAACATTTAGAAACCGAATGCTAATCGCCTACCAAACTCTGGTGTTGGCCAAGTTACAAGCACAGCCCCCCCCTGGGGGTGCCGTGGGGCGGCGCACCCCCGGGGACGGGCCATGGGGTAGACCCCTCCCCCTCAGGGGGGGTTTAGGGGGCCGGGGGGCTGGGGGCCGCCCCTGGCCCCCCAGTGGGGCCAGAAGATTTTGGCCATGTCTTGATACCCTGAAGGTTTCATGTTGATAGCTCAAGCATTTAATGAGATATAGTGGGAACACACACACACACACACACACACACACACACACACACACACACACACACACACACACACACACACACACACACACACACACACACACACAGGTGAGCAAGAACATTATCGCTTCGCCTTGGAAAAGGCGGACGATAATAAACGAGAAATAAAAGAATGGGAGCATGCAGAGAGGAGACCAGCAAACATAATAGGAATGAAGAAAAACGAAAAACCTAGGCGGTATGAAGGGGAAATAAAGAGGCCAAGAACCATTAGGAAAACAAGAAAAAAAGGAAAACCAGAAATTAGGTACACGAGAGAGAGAGAGAGAGAGAGAGAGAGAGAGAGAGAGAGAGAGAGAGAGAGAGAGAGAGAGAGAGAGAGAGAATATAATGATCATTAACTCGTGGGATCCGCTGATATTGATTTTTCGCATATATTTGCTACGTTCAGACGATTTTAGGTAGGAGCAGAGAGGCTTTTCGAACTGGAGGGTTAAATACAGCCATAATGAGTGCCATTCTTGAACAGTCGAAAACAATCGTTGACTGTTTTCATCTAGAGACAGCAAGACTACAGTGTAACATATATCATGAGGCTGAAGGAACTAAATGCAGTTCATTTTAATGAACAAGGTCGGAAAGAGGAAAGTTTTATCATGGAAGGACTGGATGAAACAAAGATGGGTAAAGCCTCGCTGAGAGTGACAAAGGGTGGTAATCAAAATGATATTAATGGGAGAACAAAGGGTATGTTAAGGTAAAGTTTGACACATTTACTACTAGAGGTCTCTCTTAAACTGAAGTAAAATTGTCTAGGTGTTGCAAGAACTTAAAAAAGTAATCGCATAGATTAACTTAAAGGAGGCTGCGTCTAACCCCGTCACTAAGAGATATTTCAATTTAGCTGAATAGAAAAATCCAGTTTTAGCAAGACTTAGAGAAAAAAGACGTCATCGTACTGATGGAGTTCAGGAATCCAACTTTTTCGTAATACACTTCCATATTACCGATTTTTCATAACGCACCTCCATATTACCGATTTTTCATAATGCACCTCCATATTACCTTGTACGTTCATCTGTTTTTGCTAGCAACAATGTTGCGTGGATGAAATATAAAAGACAATACATATACATAACATACAAAATGAACGTAATGAGGACAAGGCACAAGAAAACACGACGAAAAGACCAAAAGACGGCGAGGATAATTTCAATTATATAAATACTGTGAAAAAGGTTTTACCAATCTTCCACAAGATCCACCGACATGTCATAGAAATATCTGCTAATACAATCACGTCATTCCTGAAGAAGAAAGCCGAAGTATGTATTCGGTATGGATCAGTGGCGTACCGAGGGGGGGGGGGGATGCGGCCATGGTCCCCCCCTTTTACAAATACATATATATATATATATATATATATATATATATATATATATATATATATATATATATACAGGGTGTAACGCGACGTATGACAAAAATTTACACCAATGATCTATCATGTAATTCTGAGTATATTTTGTTCTATAAACATATGCTCTCCGCGACCCCAGTTCAGTACCCAGCATTCAGCTGTCTTGTGTAAAAGCTCGTCTCTTGCATGTGCCATTGGGTGAGAGCTTCGCAGGGCGACGGGAGACGAGTATTTTTAGCTTATACTGTACTATAAATAAAAATCCCATATCCTCTCAGTACACACGAGTATATATATATATATATATATATATAAATAATATAGATAGATAGATAGATAGATAATATAGATAATATACCGGTATTAGTTTATTACGGTTGTAAAGTTGTTTGATCGAAATGTGAGTGCTTGAATTTTAGTAGTATAAGGTTACTGGAGAGACTGAATCAAAACTCAGTGGCACAGAGCACTTAAAAATGACTTTAGAATATGCTATATTTATGTCATATACCCATTCCATATGGCCTCAAGATCATTATAAAATTGGCTAAAATGCAGAGTTTTCTCGAGGGAGGGGTTACAGCACCCCCTCTAATCCCCCAGCTGTACGGGCTCGCTGCGCTCGCCAAAGTCATGGGCTGCACAGTTAAAAAGAAAAAATAAAAAAAAGCCCCCCCCCCCCTTTTAAACTTTCTGGGTACGCCACTGGTATGGATAGTGGTTTTAGCGCCGAAGTGAGAACATGCAAGTGTGTGGCGAGTAAGAGGACTGCTGAGCCTCAGGAAAAGGACTTAAGTCTATGCTTAAAGTCTAACTCGTAAGAAAAAAAAAATGTATGGATATGCTACCGCTTTCCCCTAAATGTCT